>NW_009970727.1:1320703-1328598 GCF_000747805.2 Chaetura pelagica | reverse complement strand
GGCTGGAAAGGTGACCCCCAGGGACCCCCAGCTCCGAGGGTGGAGGAAAGCGGAGAAACAGGCTCTGATTGTCCCCTCCAGGGGAAACGGGACGGGGGGGGGAGGGTCCGAGGGCATCACAAATCTCTGCCCGCAGAGCGAGGGGCTCGCAGCTCCATCTCCTACAAAAGCTGCTCCCAGGAGCCACCCCCTGCCCGCTCCTCAAATCCTACCTGCACAGGGGTCTCAGGCAGCCCCCCCGGACCCTGAACGCCCCGGATGGCACCATCGAGCGCGGCTCCATCTCCTCAGCAGCCAAAAGGGCTGGGCGACCTCCCAGGGCTACTTATAGCCCTGGATGGGCCGGTGGGCACAGCCCTCCCCACCCAGGTGACCGTCCCCTGCCCGGAGGGCACAGCACCTTAACCCTCGCCCTGCCGCTCCCCTCACGCAGGGGGACCTTGACCTTCAGGGCTTTCTGTGCCATCCCCGCTGCACGGGAAAGGCTGGGGACAACGGTCGGGCATTAGAACCCCCCGGAGAGGGAAGCCGGGGGGTCTGGAGCTGCACCCTGCAGACTCTGGGGTGCTCAGAGCCGGCAGAGAGCAGAGCCCGGTGCCAGCACAAGACCGGGCTGTCCCTGAGCCCATCCTCACCCATCCTCCCCCATCCTGGGGGTGGCTAAAGCCAGGGGGCAGCTCATTGCCCAGCTTTACCCCCCCAAGGGCCGAGGGCAAAGATTTGGAGCTGGGAGTGCTCGGCTCTGAGGCTGGGATCCCGCTGGGAACCGGCTCTCCCTGCTTTTAGGTTTGATGGGAAACACAGGCAGGAAAACCACAGCAGCCACCAGACCTGGGAAATGGCAAAACCCTGGAAATCACAGCAAAACCAATCACCTTTCCTGGAAAGCCTCCCAAGGGCCGCCCCCACCCCCCTCCAGGGGTCGAGAGAAATCCCAGATAGAAAAGCTGGACTCTAAAAAGTTCTTAAATATTTAGTTCAGTTTTATTTAAAGTCAAGTCAGTCTGTGGACACTATTTATATTATTAAAAACACTTGGAGGTTTGTACTTCTAGCAAAAATATACATTTCAGTTTGAGGGTTGTTACACTGTTGAGGAGGGAAGAGCAAAAAGTTGCCCCGGGTGATTAACACCCAGCCCCACACACCAGCCATGGCCCGGGGGGGCCATCGGGGGCTTCAGGAAGGACAAATCCCCCGGGGCTCTGTCCCGCACAAAGGGCTTAAAAGTGCTTTAGAAACTGGTAACAGCCCTGCGAGGTAGGGAGGGGAGGGGGCTGGGCAGGCGGGGGGAAAACTGAGGCACGGCAAGGAGGAAGAGGGTGGCAGCTGGGGCGGGTTGTGGGACCAGTCAGGCCTGGGACACGGAGGGGAAGCCCAGCGCTTTTCCCCTTCGGGTTTGAAAGGAATTATTGCACCAGGGAAACCTGCTACCCTGAAGAGGAGGAAAGGAAACTAAAACCATCTTCATTTGCTCCTGCAACCCCTCCTTGGGAATAGCAGTGTTTTAATAAGGCTGCTCAGGACTCACAGGACCATGAGCCGCAGCTGGGCAAGTGCCACTTCTTAGGACAGACACTGTCATCCCAAGAGGGGACTGAGCCCTTCCCACCATCATCCCAAGAAGGGAACGAGCCCTTCCCGGGTCTGTCCTCTCTCCCAGGACCCGGGTGACTCAGCCCCTGCCCAGGGGTCGGGTCCCAGTCCTGGGCAGTACCGCGGGTTTCACTGCATCTGCAGGAAGTTGAGAAGGAAAGTCCCAGAGCAGCTCTGGGTTTCAGCAGACCCAAAACCTGGAGCTGTCCCCACACTCAGGGTGGTGGTAGAGGAAGGCAGGGCCATCCCCTGACCCATCCTCTCGCTCTTCTTTTATAAATGCTTGGCATTTATACTGTGGTTTACAGCTGCAAAGCTCTTTGCAACCAATGCACTGATTAATCCTCATCCTCCTGCTCTCAGCAGAGAGCAGGTTGACAATCCAGCTCCCTTTCACAGAGGGGAAACTGAGGCAGAGCAGTCGACAGACAGACCAGTGCCCTGTGAGCTTCCCTGTGGCTTTGCTTTCCTCTTTGCTTGCTCCCGTGCTCACGGGGTGATGCTGAGAAGACTTTGCTGCCACAGGCTGCCCTGCAAAACCCCCAGAGCCCCCCGGGACTTGGAAGGGAACTGCAAGCCCGGCCACCTACACCCCACCCTGCCCCTGGCCCTGCACGGGCCTTCTGGTAACTCACACCTGTACAGAACTGCCTGGGGAGGCCAACAGGATCTGGCCTCTGCTCTGAGGGTGAATTTTTATGAGTCAAAGCCTTTCCCTCCCACCTCCCCCTCCCTCCCTCTCTCACACTGCGGTCCTGAGGGGCAGGGTCCCTCTGAAAGGGGGGTACCAGGGTTTCCACACAGCACTCAGGGGAAGGCAGAGACCCCAGGATTCCCTCAGGGAGACAGGAATAAGCTGCACAGCGACTGGGGGGGGGCAGCAGAGGGTCTCAGCTGGGACAGCCCTGTCCATCTTCAAACACTGCCTTTTTCTTTGGGAAGGAGAAAAGACTTTTAACACTGCCCTGGGCCCCACGGCTCAGGACTCCACCTTCGGAGTGCAATATAAAAAAGAAAATAAAGACACACTGCAAGTGTTGGGGCTGGTCCCGCCGGGTCTCCCCGCGAGCTCAGCGTCCCACACCATTCCCAAACTGTTGCAGGATTTCCCACTGCCCGGGCCATGTAAACCAGCTGGCTGCTCCAGAGGCCCCTAGGGGGAGCAGCTGAAGGGCTGGGTTGTAGTAACGGAAACAGTAGCTTATGATTTGCCTGGGTGGGTGTGTTAGTGTGTGTTAGGGGAAGCCCTGGCGGTGCCTGCACAACCTCCCGGCCTCTCACCCTGTGGTACCGTACGTGGGGGTCACGTAGAAAAGAGTTTCCAGTAGAAGAAATGGAAGACGTGGGGAAAGGTTGTCTTTGTTTCTGTACAAAGAGTCTTGATGGGAATCCATGGCTTCATTCTCATAAATAACAGGTCCTTAGTACATGTCCTTGTAGATCTCCTGCAGAAGCGGGTGCAGAGATGTCTCTGTCTCAGTCTTCTTGATCTTCTGCACCAGCTGGGCGTGCTCTGTCACCAGCTGCCTCAGGTCAGCCATCTTCTGCAGCAACTTGGGGAAGAGGTACTGGGCATCCGGGTGGTTGGACTGCAGGTGAAACTCCAGCGCTCGCAGGATGTTGTCCTGGATCTCCTCTACCTGCTTCACGTTCATCAGGCCGGGACGGTCTGTGGAGAGGAACGGGAGCTGTAGTGTTATGGTGTAGCCCTCACGGGAGCTGTAGTGTTATGGTGTAGCCCTCACGGGAGCTGTAGTGTTATGGTGTAGCCCTCACAGGAGCTGTAATGTTATGGTGCAGCACTCACGGGAGCTGTAGTGTTATGGTGTAGCCCTCACAGGAGCTGTAATGTTATGGTGCAGCACTCACGGGAGCTGTAGTGTTATGGTGCAGCCCTCACGCGAGCTGTAGTGTTATGGTGCAGCCCTCACGCGAGCTGTAGTGTTATGGAGTAGCCCTCACAGGAGCTGTAATGTTATGGTGTAGCTCTCCAAAGCACATGCTCCTCCTGGGGAAAGGGAGATGGGGACTGTAACCCACTGTGACTCCAACCTTGTCAACTAGACAAGAGGAGAAGTGTGCCCTTGAACAACATTTCCCACAGCAGCACACGAAGAGATGTTCCTTGTTCTTGGTCCAAGCTTGCATCACCACCATGAAGAAGCTTTGGTTTTGGAACTGTTCAGTTCTTCTCTGGTCTCTCTGAGACACACCCCAGGCTGATTGCAGCACCAGCCGCAGCTCAACTCCCCCAGCCCAGCCCAAACCACCTCTGAGTACAGAAGGACTCTTCCCGAGCACCCGCTCACCTCCACACAGGATGATGGCAGCCACAAAGAGAGACAAGTCACTGTCATCCAGCTCCAGCGCATTGAACTTCACAGCAAACTCGAACTTGGGCTCCATGATCTCGCTGAAGGGCTTGCGCAGGCTGCGCAGGAACTCGCGCGTCACGAAGCCATTCCCGTTGGCCACCAACAGCCCGTCCTTGTTCATGATGGAGGCCAGCATGGCAAAGATGGCCTCGTGCACCCCGTACTTCAGCAGAGTCACTTGGTCGTTCAGGTAGAGGCCGACGAAGCTGGGGATGCTCTTGGCAAACTCTGTCAGCTCCCTCACAGTCTCCACCGTGGTGCACTGGCAGCGGTAGAAGACGTGCACCCCGATCTCCTTGTAGGGGGGGATGCCGTTCACCAGCTGCTTCCACACCAGCCCCTTTTCTGCCTGCCACAAGGTGTCCATGTCGTGGATCACAAAAGGCTGCTTGAAAAAAGAAGCAAATGGTTAGGAACCTGTAGTGGGGACTCGAGATGCCAGCTCTGCCAAGGACACCTGCTTTTGTCTGCCTGTCCCTTTGCTGTCTGTCCTCTCTCCCTCTCTGGGGCTGAAAGTGCCCGGGCAATCTGCATCCACAAGAGCACAGGGCTGCAGAGCAATGGGAATTTTCCCAATGAGGGGCAGGATGTGTGGAGCCCACCTGGCTGCAGCTGGGATCTGGTGCACGTGGAACACCTACAGCAGGAGGCAGATGTGCAGCACCTCCTAGAGAATGGCCCCACCATGTTGGTCATGGCCAACCCCACCTGCCCTGGAGGGAGAACTTACTGGGGTGCTGCTGGCCTTCCCGGTCAAGATACCTCTCGCCTTCTTTTTGGTCATGTTGAAGTTTTTCAGGTAGGCGTTGTAGATGTGCTTGGAGAAAGCTTTCAGGTCGGCCACCTGGGGGTTCTGGCAGCTGATCTCACTCGCCGTCAGCCCTGCCACCAGCTTCCTCTTCTCTGCCTCGGGCATGCGGCCAAAGCGGATTGCTGGGGGGGCAAAAACGGGGGTCAGAACACTGGGGATGAGGTGCCCAGGGAGGCAGAAGTCTGCTCTGCCACCCCAGAGGTCTGCTGCAGAACACCTGCAACACGGTGCTTCTCCAGAGCTGCAGCTCCTCCAGCATGGACACCTTTCTGAACCAGCCGTAGCTGCTACCAACGTGGCCTCACACTCAGCAACCATCCTTGCTCCTCAGGGCTCTCTACACAAACCCCACTTCCCATATAAACACCTTGGCTTGGCCAGGAACAAGATGGTTACACCTGAAGTTTAAAAATGCCAGTACAGAAGAGCAATCTGTGTGTCCAGTTCCCTCTGGGTCAACCCATAAGGGACATCCATGTGACAACAGCCAGGCTGCAGGGTGGGAATGAAGACTGGACAGGAGAAGGGGATGAAGAGCCAGAGGCTCAAAGCACTGGGTTTAAAAGAAGAGATCCATGGGATAAAGTGACCTCCACACACCCTCCACGGGGCAGATGTCCCCATGGCACCTAGCTGGCCAGGCCTGCCAAGGGGGGATGACACTCACCGTTATGTGACATGCCCAGGGAGAGGCACTTCTGGAAGCGGCAGTACTGGCACTTGTTCCTGTTCTTCTTCTGGATCTTGCAGCTCCGCTCACACTTCTCGTACTCCAGCTTCATGCGGATGGTCCGGCGGAAGAAGCCCTGCAGGCAGGTGGCACCAGGGGGACACAGAGCAGGGGGACAAGGGAACAGCACTGTGAGCACCTGTGGTTCAGGACCAGGCTGGTTTATTATCCCCCTCACGGAAGTCCAGCCTGGTGGGGAGGAGAAGCCCTGGCTCTGACACAAGAAAAGTGTCTATCTCACAAGGGGAGGTTGTGGGGTGGGAGAAGGGAGGAAGGGTGCAGGGCCCAGGGCAGTGTGGTTCTGCAGGCAGCCAGCAGGGAGGGGTGGAGGAACGAGCTGCAGGGAGGGCCCAGCCTGCTGGAATGTCTAGTAAGACCTGGGCTGCAAACACAGCCCTGCTG
Organism: Chaetura pelagica; assembly: GCF_000747805.2. Lineage (NCBI taxonomy): Eukaryota > Metazoa > Chordata > Aves > Apodiformes > Apodidae > Chaetura > Chaetura pelagica. Next base: position 1,322,684 of record NW_009970727.1, on the reverse strand, counting down.
GCATCTGCTGCAGGGGAAGGAATTTCACAGGCACATCCAAGCTGTGGCCAGCGATCCCAGGGGATAAACAACACTGCTCATCTGCAGTGCAGGAAGTGTCTTTAAAAGCAAAGCCCAGGTCCTCCAGGGGACAGATGACTTTGTCTTACAAAATAAAGCATCAGGGGGTAAGATTTGGGCCCAACACACCCCAGCTGCCACCCCCAGGACAGTACTTGTGTGCCTGCCTCTGGACCCCACGCTCTCCAGGCAGGTTGTAAATGATTTATTTTTTTTAACAGTCATTCAATCCTGCATCCCTGCTTGGCTGCCAACCTCCTCGTCGGAAGCGATGGCAGGTTCCCGGGGGCCCACCCTCTGGCTGATGTTGCAGCCAGCCCTGCCCAGGGGGAGGTACCTTGCAGCCCTCGCAGGCGTGCACGCCGTAGTGGAACCCCGAGGCTTTGTCTCCGCAGACCCTGCACTCCACGCTCAGCGCTCCCGAGGCCGCCTCCTCGCAGCCCATCTGCAGCTGGTCCGACAGGGAGGGAGAGGAGCTCTGTGAAATGTCTGCGAGCACAAAAAGGGACATGTCCTTTCCTGCAAGAGCCAAAAACCCAGCCCGGTGTCTTAACTCATCCAGCCATGGGGCTGGATCCCGAGGGATTTCCAGCACCGTCCCAGCCTGCCAGTGGCGCTGTCTGGGCACACCTCAGAGATCAGGCACTGGCTGCAGGCAGGTGCCATGCACAGAGCCAAGAGTGTTGCCAGGGTGCCCAGCAGCACCAGAGAGACTCTACATCAATGCTTATCTCTCCCCTCTGGCCTTCATGCCTAGGCAATGAAACCAAACCAGCACATTTTATAATCCCCAGTTGATGTGGGAGAGACATGGGGCTGCCAAGCTGGAACACCCAGGGCTCTGCAGGAACCTCTTCAGCAACAACAAACCTCCTCCAGTTCCTACAATCAGTTTACACTGAGGATTTCAAGAAGTGGCCAGGGAAGCACCCTGAGAGTGCTCCCCATCAGGGGTACAACAGGCCTCTCCACAGCTCAGCTCTCAGTGTATTACTTCACAAAGGGAAGAGATTAAAATGAGCCAAACTCCATTCCTAGGCAGGTCCCTCTGCCTCTGTGGCTCAGCATGTACCCTGGAGGATGTGGATGCCTGGATGCTTCAGGGACAGACAAGCCCCTTTGCTCTACTCACCAGTGTAGCTGCTTGAAGGCAGCAAGCTGTCTGGTCCTCCACTTGGGTCCGAGGCTCCACTTGCCACCCTCACTGCCTCTTCCTCTTCCTCTTCCTTGACCTCAGGTACTTCCTCCTGTAGTTGTTCCATAATTGATCACCCCTCAGTGCCAAGACTGCAATCCCTGTCATAGCTCTGGCATCATCCGCGTCTATCCGAGAGGGACCCTGCCAGGCTGTTCCTGCTAGCCTGTGGGGCAGAGGGAGGAACCTGGGGTCAGCTCTGACCTGTGTGTGACCACACTGCTCCTGCTCTGTCTCCTGGTCCAGGGAGACAAGCAAAATCCTTTCCAAAAATCACTTTGCGTGCTGGGATAAACACTCTGGAGGACTCAAGGAAGCAAAACCTCACTGGAATAGTGGTTAAATCCCAGCAGACAAAGCCCAGACCACAAACTAGCTGAGGTGCCACCCAGGGACCTGGGCTCCCCAGACTACCAGTCACCAAGCAGAGACATTGCCCCAAAGAACATCCCCCAGAGTCACCAGTGCACCGAGATGTGACGCCAAGGCTGGGGGGTTTGGCAGAGCCAAAGCCACCAGGAAGATCAGGGCAGCAGCAGCTTCAGCCTCCACCTCCACCCAGCCAGGGCAGAGCTCCGGGGTCCATGCGGGGGTCCGGGGGGGGGCCGGGCTCGGTGCAGCAGGCAGTGGTGGCTGGAAACCCCCGGCCCCCCCGAGCCACCAGCCAGCCCCAAGGCTCCGAGGCGGCCCCACCTCGGGCTCCTCCCCGTCTCAGCGCCGGCCATG
>NW_009970727.1:1304905-1320517 GCF_000747805.2 Chaetura pelagica | reverse complement strand
GGGCACACCCCCCGCCCCCCTGGGGCCACCAGCAAGCCCCAGGGCTCCGAGTCGGCCCCACCTCGGGCTCCTCCCCGTCTCAGCGCTGCCAGTGACCGTGGGGGGGTTTATTTTCCCTCCTCCTCTTGTCACTGGCCCCGGTTCCTCTGGACGTGCTGCTGCTGCTGCTGTGCTCAGCCACGGGGTCCAGCAGCCTGATCCCGATGGACACACAATCCAGCCAGTGTGTTAATCCCGGGTTTCCTGTGGGAGGAACAGCCTCCTCTTCCCACCCCCCTGGGCCCCACACTTCCGCTCCTTGTTTCCCTTAGTCCACCCCAAACAGCCCCCAAAACACTCAAACCATGCAAGCGATGCCTGGTCGGTACCATGACCATATTCCCACCTCCTTCCCAACCATTCCAGACCCTGCTCAAGCATCCAGCTCATGCTACAACATCCTGGTGCTCCTTTACCTCCAAATCTTGATTCCTAACCTGACTCCTGCTTGAGTAATCAGTATCTCCAGCCCAGTCTATGTAGAGTTGCAACCACTTCCCTAAAGGAGCTATTTTGAAGTGGAGAAATATCCCTCAGAAAAGCCACCAAAACCCACCTTTCTCCAGGAAAGCCTCAGTTTAACGCATGAACATCTTCAGGCCCTCATTAAAGTGAGCAAGATACTTGCAGGGGACTGCTGAAGGACAACCCTCAAGCAACAGGACAGTCTATGACCCTGCCCCATCCCAGGCCTTGCTGGGGGAGGGCAGCAGGGACCCAGGGTTCATTTTTCCTCCTGCAACAGACCCTCATGTCCAGCACCTTGATCTTCAGCCACAGCCAGGTCAAGGTCAGAGCTCCCTGCAAGATCAAGCAGGCAGCCAAGGGTTCTGGGGAGACCTTAGAGCAGCTTCCAGTGCCTGAAGGGGCTCCAGGAAAGCTGGGGAGGGACTTGGGACAAGGGCAGGGAGGGATGGGAGGAGGGGGAATGGTTTTAAACTGGAAGAGGGGAGATTTAGGTGAGACACTAGGAGGAAATTCTTTGGTGTGAGGGTGGTGAGAGCCTGGCCCAGGTTGCTCAGGGAAGCTGTGGCTGCCCCATCCCTGGCAGTGTGGAAGGGCAGGTTGGATGGGGCTCTGAGCAACCTGATCTAGCGGGTTCTATGGCAGGGGCATTGGAACAAGATGATCCTTAAGGTCCCTTCCAGCTCACACCACTCTGTCATTCTATGAAAACCACAACACAAACATGTTACAAAGCCAGGACCCAGGTCACCCCCAGAGCCAGCACTGCACCCAAGTCCAAGTCTCCCATGGGTGAGAGGCTTTGCTTTTCCACTCCAGGCTGGGGATTCATGCTGCAGGACAGGTGGCTGTGTTCCAAGGAGGGGAGTGTTAGAGACAACCAGCCAGCACAGCCTCCCTGCTCTGTCACAGCAGGGGCAGGCAGAGGGGTGCCTGGAGCAGGGCACAACCTTCCCTTCCTGTGCCTCCACCAGAGCTCTGAGGGACCATTCAAGGACCATGTTATCCTTGGCCTCCTCTCACACATCCCGCGGTGGGGCAGGGCCCACGGGCAGGAAAACCTACTCCTCAGAGGTGGAGGGTAATGAGCTCCATCGTTTCAAAGGCTACATATAAATGGATGTACAAACATCAGGAAACACTTTTGCCTGGAACAGCAGCTCGTGGGGGAAGCTCATGGCAGGAGAAATCCAGCAGCAGCTTAATGAGCTTCCTATTACCTCTCCTTTGTCTCTGGCACCCAGCACAGGCCACTTGCTCTAAACCCAGAGCAGATGTAACCCTGCTGCTTTGCCCCAGCAGCCTCACAGCATGTTGCTGTTGGAATAACATGGGCACATCCCTCCAGCTGCATCCCTCTGTCCTCCAGCTGCCAGGTCTTCCCAGAGCTGTGTGCTCCCAGGGTGGCAGAGAGTTTGTGACACACAGCTTGCTTCCCAAACCCCACCAAAACAACCCCAAAACTGTGCTCAGAGTCAGTCTGGCTACAGATGGGTGTGCAGCCCTGAGAAGGGGGAAAGCAGAGGGTGAGACAGCTCAGCAACACCAGGCTCCAGCTAAGGCTCTCCATGTGCATCCAGACACCACAGGAAGGATAAGGATGCAGATCCCAGCCTTCAGGAGTGGCTGGAGAGCCAGAAAGAGAAAAGCTGTTACCAAAAGGCTCCAACTGTATTGTTTTCATATCTCCTGGCAGGTCAAGAGCACAGAGGCCTAGACAGAGAGAAGCTGTGAGAGCTGTTTGCACACCTGCCTTTCCATGAGCCCTGCCCCTGTTTTCCAAACAACAGCAAGAGAGGGAGAGGAGAGGGAAACAGGGATGGATTTCATATGAGAGGCAGCACCCCTGCCTTCAGCAGAGGAGAGGCCAGGGTTGGGATGAAAGGCAGGACACAGGCTGCGCTGCACATCCTGGTGTGGAGCAAACCCTGGAGAGATGCAGTCCCCAGCCCTCCCCTTGGGCCAGGGGCAACCAAACCCAACCCCTCACAGAGAGCATGGAGATTTGCTGAGGTGTCTCTGGAGGAGCTGGAGCATCCCAGAGGTTTGTCCCATCTCTGAGCAGGAGGAGGGACCTGCCCTGCCTGTGCAGCCACCGGTGGGATTGTGACAGCCCTGCCTGTCTGTGGGGTGGCACTGGGGGTGGCAGAGGATGGCCAAAAGGCCCATCCCGACCCCAGGACCCTCCCAACTGCTTGGTGGCCCCCAGCTGCTGAGCAGGCAGAGAGGTGGGATGACTCTGTCTCCTATCCTTGGCTCAAAAGCCACTCACCAGAGCAGAGCCCAGCAGCTCCCAGCTGCAGGGACAGGGGCAGTTCCTGCCCAGTGCAGCCACCCTCTTTTTCCACTCAGCAGCTGTCACAGCGCAGTGATGGAAAGAGAACGGAAACAGGGATGGGGGCTGTGAATTCCTTCCTAAGCTTCTCCAGAGAATCCGCCAAAGCCATTTCCCTTCCTCTTCCCACAGGATGGGAATGAGCAAGAGGACATGTATCTTGTGACTTGTGCTGCTCTTGCCTCAATCCTCCTTCCAAGAAGCTTTGGCAACCCTGGCTGAGGCTCCAACCTCCCTCCTGGCAGCTGGAGCACTGGGGGTTTGTTTGCTGGCTCCAGGTTGGGGCAGATGCCTCCTGGCTGCCCTGCTCCCACGCTGCAGAGAGCACAGGTGACAGGTTTGTCTTTACTAGAAGCAGGAGCTGGCACCTGTGCCAAGCTAAACCACACAGTGGGAATGATGGGGAGCACAGCATGAGGGGAGGAAGAAACAAAAACCAGATATAAAAGTTAAAAGGAGATAAATCTTCACAGAATCACTCTGGTTGGAAAAGTCGCTTAAGGTCATTGAGTCCAACCATAACCTAACTCTACCAACCATAACCCAACTCTACCAACCATTAACCCAACTCTATCAAGTCCAATGCAAAAAAACATATTCCTAAGCACATCTTCAGCATGGACACCCCGCAAGAAGGCAGTGCTTCTCCAGAGTTGACCAAGATCCAAACCTCCAGTTCATCAACCTGCAGCTTGTGCCCTTTTGGCCCCACAGCTCCTTAGGCCAGGTTCAGAGAAGCAGAAGCCAACCTAATCAGGAACAGCCACCTCCCTGCATGCAGGAAGGCTGGTGGGGTGGGAGAAATTCCAGTTTCTTACCACTGTTTGAGTCCTGCACGCAGAGGGAAGTGTCACAAGAAGGGACATGCATTCCAACACAGATACCATGGTGCTGGCAGCCACAAAATGAAAGCAAGGAAGTGCTCATCAGTAGAAGGGTCTCATCTTTAAACCAGGTGGGAGTTTCAGTGGTGGGGAGCTCCAACAAGAGGTAATTCAGTGTGCTGATGGACGTGGAGAGAGGATCCCACTCCCATCGCCTTCCAGAAGAACATATATTTGTTTTGAATGTATTTATACAGATGGGATTGACCGAGTCATCTTTGCAGTCTGGAGTGTCAGCAGATGAGATCCTTCCTGGAAGATGGGAGTTTCCAGGTCAAGCAAAGTGCCAAAAGAAAAAAAAAAAGGTCCAAGCCTCCCAAGGGCCAAGTCCCAGAGCTGATCTGCTCCAAGCTGTTTGTTCAAGTTGCTGTGAAAGAGGTCACAAAGAATTGCAAAAAACCACCCAATTTACCGTGGGAACTCTTCTGGCTGGTGTTTTTATTCCTCTGGACAAGAACATCAGCCAAATTTCCAGTCAACTGAAGTGAATCCTTTTGGAAGGGGTGAGATGAGAGCTCAGCTGTATGTCCAGCAGCGCTTTGGGACACGCAAGGCATGGAATCCACCAAAAAAACTACCCTGAACTGAATCCATTAAAGACCAAAGTGATTCCTGCTTGTTGGCCACCCCCTCAGACATCCCTGGGGCTGCGTCACCACTTCCGATAACTGCTGATCCAAGCACCAGTTCCTGTTCCTCCTCCACGTCAGCTACTACTAATAAAAGCCAACTAAGAGCTAAGCAGATGCTGAAATACAGGAAAGGTAACTAAGTGCACAGAACAGAAGAGACAAATGTTGAAAACATGTTTGTTTTTGTTCCTGCAAGATGGACACACCCCCTCATTAGCTAAGGAGATCTCAGCAGCGCTTACAACCCAAGTGCTTCCTTCCTTCCTCAAAGTATTGGCTGCAAGGCAGAAATTAACTACTAGAGTTAGTGAGGAAGAGCCCTTGGATGCAGCCCTGGCTGGTGCTGACACCCAGGGCTAGATCTTCCCCTTGTACCACATCCCAGTCCAGCCCCATGATGTTCTGACAGGCAACTGATGTTTCCTCAAGTACAAGCCCAGCCAACTGAGCAGCAGGGTGATGCCAGAGCTCCTGTTACCCTGTTGCTGCTAATTACTCAGCAACATGTGACAGAGGGTGCAGGAGATACCCTCACTTGCCTCCAGCAGCCAAAATGAATCACACATCTACCACATGGTTTAAGTCACCCACTTCCTGGACACTGAGGGGAAAAAAAAATAATTTAAAAGGTTACAAAACTTGCCAGATTCTTCTCTTTTCACACCACAATTGACGCCATCTCCAAAACCAGGTCATGGTATTTTGCTACAGGAGGAGTTTCCTGCTTTCTTGCCTGTGCTGGGTTTCCTCAGAGCAAGAGGTGTTGTAGAAATAGAAGGAAATGAGACTCCGGTCAATGAACTCACAACCACGTGCAGAAGGGGGATCTGCCAGGCTGCTCTTCTCTTCACTTCATCCTCCAGGAGCTGCAGATGGCCCTAGCTCCAGCAGCTCCAAGATGTGTGCTTGGATATCTTGAGATGGCAGATCCTGAGAAAGAGTTAATGCATCCACAGGAATCCTCCATACACACCTTTCAAGGTGCCCAGGCTGGGCAGTGAAGAGCTGAGCTATCAGTCATCAGCTTTTATCAGAAGTCCTGCTTCATGACCTCCAGCAAATCCTGTCAACCCCCACAGCTCCATTTCCTTCATCATGAAAAAAGGAAATCAAACCAAAAAACCCCAACCAACCCCTCCCCCCCAAAAAAAAACAACCCACAAAACAACAACAAACCCAGGACTTCTACAGTGCTTCCTTCCTGATCCTTTCCTGAGCTGCATTAGCTCACAGAGATGGCATGTTTGGAAGCAGAGGAAAACAGCAGTGCCAAGTGTCATTGTTTACTCCAGGATTCTGGATGTTGACACCTGTTTGCAGTCACGCTCACCAGACTGGCCCCCCTGCCCCCAGGTCAGCACACCCTGCTGCTCCTGACCCTCCTCTGCCCTTGTACATTCCCATAGGAAGTATTTCCAGGATTACCTTCAGCAAATCAACTGGCACATCCCATCCTGGCACTTGCTGACTGGTATTGGTGTTTTGTTGTTGAGTCAGGACAGCCAGAGCACCCAGGGGCTGGAAGGGCAAATGGATGTGACCTGCTGGAAGCAGGACCACAGCCAGGAAACCAGAAGGTACCAGAAAGGTGACACCACCAGGGCTTCTCAGAGCTGGACATGACACAGGAGTGTTGCTATTTGAGAAGATCATTAAGTCTGGTAAGGAGAGAGGATCAGCCCCACTGCAGCCCAGGGCACAGCAGAGGTGAGGTGACACTGTGACAGTGCTTTGGGAACGTGGCTGCAAAGCTGCCACGTGCTGCCAGGATGGTTCTGTGTCTGCAGGGGACTCTGACCCCATGGGCTTGATCCCATCTCCTGGTAGGGATCTGCTCCCCAGCCTGGCATCCCCTGTTTGTGCTCCTCCAGCAGGCTAGGAAGAGATAGGTATAGGAATAGATAGATATAGGAAGAGATTCTTTCCTGGGCGGGTGGTGAGAGCCTGGAACAGGTTGCCCAGGGAAGCTGTGGCTGCCCCATCCCTGGCAGTGTTGAAGGGCAGGTTGGATGGGGCTTGGAGCAACCTGGGCTGGTGGGAGGTGTCCCTGCCCATGCAGGGGAGTTGGAACCAGGTGTTCTTTGAGATCCCTTCTAATCCAAACCATTCCATGATTCTATGACATGATATCAAACTCCTGAAGTCACTCATGCTTTACTCCAGGGCACTGGGTTTGCTGACAGACCCCTTGTCCTCCTCAGCCTGAGCAGGCCACGTGGAAGGATCTGGTTTCAGGAACATCAGTAATTATAGAACTGGGCTGACGAGGGAGGAGCTCATGGGGAACAGTAGCAACCTTTTCCCAGGCAAACAGTGGGCACAGGGAGTCACAGACTCAGAGCAGTGTTTAAATGGAAAACCTGGAAAGTGGGAACTGGAACAAGCTGTCATGGGGAATGCTGGAGCCCTGCCTTGGCCAGTAACAGTGAGTAAAGCCACTGCATGTGCCAGGACATGTCTTAGTGTTCCTCCAAGCCTCCATGTCACTGGGGCACCAGCAAGTGTCACCCCTGCTTTGGATGGGGCAACCAGCTCTCCAGAGAAGCAAGGAGGGGCAGGAAGGTAGAAGCAGGCCAAGGCATGGCCCTGGCTCACACACACGTGTCTGCAGTTGCTGCCTGGAGCCAAAGAACTAGCAGGCCAGTACTTTTTATCTCTAGGCTGTCTGTGCTCCCAGGTCCAGGAAAATTCCCACAAAACCAGTAGCAAAGCTTCTCTTTGCAGCAACTGAGATTTTAGATCCCATGGGCAGACTAGGCGGGGGGAGGAATAAAGAATAAAATCCACCAGCCTGTAAGTTTTGTTATGTTTCCACTTGGACTCCCAGGAAAGTGCTACTGGTTTTGCAGACCTTTGCAAAATGTACTGGGCACGAGCCATGCCAGGCTCTGATCCCAGGACACAGCTGACAGTGAGTGATGGTGCCCAGACCCAGGTTCAGATGATTCAGCAGGGCCTGGGAACACACAGACCACAAGGCTCAGAACAAATCACCATGTTCACTTCATCCCTCTTTCTACCACAGAGCAGGAAAAATGAGGGAGTCTGAGTCTCTGGAGGGAAAACCCCAGAGAGCCTTTGGATAACTTGGCTACACAAAGTAGTTCAACAGCCTCTCAGGGAACTGGAGGGGAATAATGTTTCCTGACTGGTTTTGGCCACATTCACACAGCAAGAGCCAGCAGGAAGACCAGAGGTTTCCCTGAGTTTTCAGCACTGATAGGAGCAAGGATCATGTCAGAGTGATCCTGCCAAGAGTCCTTTGCCAAATCAGAGGATCTCACCGTGTGAATTTCTGCCTCAGCCCCTAGAAAACAAAATGTTTGAGCAAAGCATGAGCACCTTTCATAACATCCTCACATCTCTGGCACTGTCCTGGGGGCGATGGATGGAGCAGCAGGGGTACACAGCAAGCCAGGGACCCACCACTTCCCAACACAGCCAGATACTGGGAGCTCAGTGGGCTCCACCAGCTCAAGCCCCAAGTTCACATTCACCAACAACCCTTTTGCAAGATCCCTGTGTCCCTAAGTCACATCACAGAATGTCTACGCCATGGACATGAGAACCCAGAGATGTGGGGTCTGATCTTGTGGGGTTAACAGCTTCCAAGGTACAACAGCTCTGGCAGAATCCATATAATCAACATAGAGGTGAAAAGCAGGTTTGGATATTTGAAGAAATATTCCAGATTTGCGTGAAGATGAAACCAAGAGTTGCATTAAAAAAAGTGTTTTTAAAGTCAGGCATGGTTGGAATTTGTGCTTTTGCTCCTGTCACCAAGGTAACTGCACCATTTGAAGCCACCTCATCCATCCTCTTCTCTTTGGCCTGACAAAGCTCTTCCTAATGAGACTTTCATTAGCAGCAGTTTGGTTTATAACAAACCTTGTCTTAACAGACCATCAAAGAAATGCTTCCCTATCAGCTCAGGTAAGAAAGCTCTGTCCTTTGGAACCACCAGAAATGTTCCCTGTCTCCATCCCACATCCCTATCACAGCATTGAATGTGCACATTGTGGTTTTTGCTGCTCCAAGTTCCAGTTCCCAGAGCAGGGCAAACCAGAAAATGCAGCATGAGGACACTGATTCTGGTCAGCATGGGCACTGTTTGGCTGTTGCCACTCACAAGCCTCAGAGATGTGCTCAGGCTTGACCCAGCACCATGAGAAACATTCACCTCTCTGGCTTGTACCTTCATCCTGCTACCTCCTCCCTGGTCAGGATTCCCCTGGAAACCACATTCTCCACAAAACCCACCACTTTGAACAGAGCCATCCCCAGGGATGCCCAGGGAAGCAGCCCAACACGAACACAAACTTCAGAGCCCTTTGCAAAGCCAGTTTGCAAAGCCTGACCCAAATGATCTCAGATGTTCACAAGCTCTCAGCTGAGCCTTGGAGGACACAGACTTTTTCCAGACAGTGAATATTTCAAAGAGTCATCCTGAAACTAAAACACAACTTGAGTCAGTTCTGCTCTGACCCCTTCTTGCCACTGAGCAGAGGGCACCATCCCAAACCACTTTATTTTGGGGAAGACACATTTCTCAATTTCCTCCCCTAAAGGCTTCATATTTGCACTAATTGTTGCACTCTAAACCCTGTGTTGGGGAAGTCATTTCCCAGACACTCTGCCAGTGCAAATGCATTTCAGACTATACCCAATAAATCGTTCTACAGGAAAATCTTCTTTGTACTCACTAAAGAAATCACTTCTGCTTGTCTAGACTTTCCCAGAGCAATTTCCAAAATGACTGCAGAAGCACTGAGCTGTGTATCTCTGAATAGTGACACTTCTGGAAAAGCAGATTGCTCTGCAGCACCTGATGAGAAAGCAGGTACACAGCCCAACAACCCCCTGGGTATCAGCAAGGGCTGCAGTTCCTGCTACAAAGCAGGGAAATCAACACAAATCATAAAAACAACCAACATAGAATAGTGAAGGTTGGAAGGGACCTTCAAGATCATCAGGTTCCAACCTCCCTGCATGGGCAGGGACACCTCCCATCAGCCCAGGTTGCTCCAAGCCCCATCCAACCTGCCCTTCAACACTGCCAGGGATGGGGCAGCCACAGCTTCCCTGGGCAACCTGGGCCAGGCTTTCACCACCCTCACAGCAAAGAATTTCCTCCTCATGTCCAACCTCAATCTCCCTCTTCCACTTTTCATCCCTCCTCCGCATCCCATCCCTCCCTGCCCTTGTCCTAAGTCCCTCCCCAGCTTTCCTGGAGCCCCTTTAGGCACTGGAAGGTGCTCTAAGGTCTCCCTGGAGCCTTCTCTTTTCTCCAGGCTGAACACTCCAACTCTCCCAGCCTGTCTCCAGAGCAGAGCTGCTCTGAAATTTTCTCTGAAATTTCATAGTCAGGGTGAGCCAGGCTGGGTTCTGGCAGCACATCATCTTCCAGGCATAAGCACTGTAACATCATCTCACCCAATTAACAAATCATCTGCACGTCACGTCCCCTTGCACAAAGGAGCCCGAGAGTCTCTTGTCGTGCTAATTCCTCAGTCTCCAAGAACATCTGCAGATTTCCAGTTCATAATTCAATAGCCACAGCTAAAATATTCCCCAAAAGGCAACAAGATATGCGGTCCAAAAATACATATTTGTCAACAAGCTTCAGAGAACCATTTAACATCAGTGAGCAATTTCGTACAACAAAGCTCTTCTGAACAGCACAGCCCCACGTGGCTCATTACAAAATCCTCATGCTGCAAAGATCCTTGGAAGTCCATGTCCCAAATGCCAGGACAGAGATAGCACAACAGTTGCACAAACTTGACAGAGAAAAAAACCCTCTCTCTCTGTCCAGCCAAACACCTTGGGTGTGGGTTGTGGCAAAAATAAATCCACCCCCTATGGGCAGAAAGCAGCAGCACCCTTAGGAGCCACATGGGGTGTTGGGGTGAAGGTGATGGCGGTGGAGATTTGTGGGTGTTGTTTCAGAGATCTGCAGGCAGGACAAGGTTCCCCTCAGCCCATATTGATCATGTCCTCAAAACCCCTGTCCCAGCTCAGCTGTAACCCACTCAGCTTTCTCTGAGTAAGGCAGTTACAGAATGAATTGGTTCTGCTGCCAGCTTGTTAGGTGATAATTTACCCAAGTCCAGTCCCTGGAATCACATACCCCAATCTATAAAAGCCAATTTCAGTTGTAAAAAAGAGAAAATAAAAATCAGTGAGATAACAAAATGACTGGATCATCTTAAAGGTCTTTTCCCATCAGAACACATCTATGATTCTGAAATACAACACGGCTTTACTTGGAAAGTAAATAGTTCAGGACAGGATCAGACCACGAAACTCACAGCACACTCTTAAGCACCAAGATCATATTCAGAAACTGAACAAAAATAAGGCCCAGAGTTTAAATTCAGGCAGAAATTTAACAAAAGTTTAAGCTCATTTCAGCAAAACGTGCTGAAAGCAACCCCCCCACTTCCCTAGGCTCTTCCCAATCCCAAGTTTTTTAAAACATACATGGGATAAGTGCTTTGAGAGATGACCCGGGTGTGGAAGGGAAGGTTTTACCTCTCTGGAGCAGCTGTCCCTGTCTGCCTGTTACTGGAAGCCACTGCTCAGTCACCATGTCCACAGCGAGAGCTGAAAAGTGAAGTAATCTGCAAGAGAACACAAGGCAAGTTTCCAGGGCTGTGATGAAGGCCAGATATTTATGCTGCTGGGAGAACTGGGCTGGATCCAGCCACAGCTCTGAAATTTAAACACACGCTCCCTCTGCTGAAACCACGGCTGGGGGGGCAGCCACCACGTGCCATCACCACTGTCACCCCCCAGCTCTGCTGGCTTTTACAAACCAGGAGGGAGAGGAAAATGCCAGGTGTCCCAAAGAAGATGGCTTTGGTGAAAGTGATCCAAGGGCTGGAGCAGCTCTGCTCTGGAGACAGGCTGGGAGAGTTGGGGGGCTCAACCTGGAGAAGAGAAGGCTCCAGGGAGACCTTAGAGCACCTTCCAGTGCCTGAAGGAGCTCCAGGAAAGCTGGGGAGGGACTTGGGACAAGGGCAGGGAGGGATGGGATGAGGGGGATTGATTGAAACTGGAAGAGGGAGATTGAGGTTGGAGATGAGAAGGAAATTCTTTGCTGTGAGAGTGGTGAGACCCTGGCCAAGGTTGCCCAGGGAAGCTGTGGCTGCCCCATCCCTGGCAGTGTTGAAGGGCAGGTTGGATGGGGCTTGGAGCAACCTGGGCTGCTGGGAGGTGTCCCTGCCCATGCAGGGGGTTAGAATCAGATGATCTTGAAAAGTCCCTTCAAACCCAAACCAGTCTGGGATTCTATGTCACTTTGCCTGATGACACCCCCAGCCAGAGGGCAATGACCATGGCCTTTTATGACAATGCTTGAAGCTGATGTCAAAGCCCAGATCTCACTGAAAAAGGTCTAACGTGGCCACAAGGTGGTTTGTTTACTCAGCTTGCTTAATCCACCTTCAAGAGGCTGCCAGAAAATTACTGCAACTTTAATGAACTTCCCTCTCAGGTGGCTGAAACTTAAGGATTTGATCGAGTTCATTCACTCTTCTTGGTTTTCCTGATAACTTTGCAAACAGCCTTGCACTAATTTCAGGAGAGCAGGAAGAGGCCAGTGCTGGAAAAATAAAATGGTTTATGAGGCTTTGAACTAGAGGACTTAGAGAAAGTATGTTCTATTTTTAGGCACAGTTATGCAGACTAACTGGACTAACATATTAAACAAAGATGTTGTGAACATGATGCTACTTGAACCCATGTACCCTTGCTGACATTCCCCTGGCTTAGCTGCTCCTCCCATCCCAATGGAAAAGGCCCTGTTTCATGTTGCATCCAGCATGGAATGACTCCTGGGAGAGCTGAGCACCAGCGCTGGTGAGTTCAAGGCAGAGAGTGAATCCCACCCAGTGCCATAGGCCCTCCTGCACCTCCCAGCTTGGAAGAGGATGGAAAAATCAGGCAAATCCCCTGTTCCAAAATCCAAGGTTCCCAGCCATGCTGGTGTGAGTCTGGAGGATTTTTCCACACAGCCCAAGTACACCCAGGTGAGGGTATGAGGGTGAGATGCAACCAAACAAGCCCAGCCCCCTGGCATTGGAGCATCATTCCCATCAGGATCACTCTTCCTTGCTGTCAGGGATATCAAAACCACCCCCCTGAAGACAGGGATTGTCCTCAGGTTTACAGGGCAGGGGGCTGAGGGGAGCCTGCCTGAAGGTCAACCAGGGAGGGAAGGAGCACAGACCCACCACCCAGCCCTGAGCTTTAGTGTGGGCCACAAAACCCCACACAGGAACTTCAGTTTCATTGCAGATTAGAGCCAGAGCAGGTTCCTCCTTCCTCACCCTTCCCAAAATGGAAGCTAGTTTCTCTAAACACCTCAGACAGTTTTTCTTTAACCTTCCTGACAAGGAAAAATAAGAAAGTCATCCCAACCTGAGAGGCAGTGAGGAGATGGGCTTTCTTCATCTCCACCAGCAATAAAATCCATCCCTGAATCAGGAATGAAACAACATTGCCACTAACAAGGAGGGCCTGAATCACACCCCAGTAGAGAACAAATCACACCTCAAGCTGGCTCCTGTCACAGATGACAGAGCTTTGCTTTAATTCCAAGGTTTCTGGCAGCAGCAAAGTTCCTGGCTCACCTTGTCCTGCTCACAGCTGAGCACCAGGACATGCCCCATCACATGTAAGGAAACATTTGCACCAGCTTGGCCTGGCTTGGAGGGGACCTGCCAACACATCTCTCATGAAAGCTTCCTCTTGGGGCTGACACATGGGGAGTCATGGAGAGAACTCCCACCTGGGCACAGCCTGGAGCATGTTAGTACCAGAGGGGGAAAGGGATTCTCAGCTGCAGGCATGAAGAGAGGCAAGTGGGGCAGAAGAAACAGGAGATGGGCTGCTTCAGCCAGGTCACTGGTTCAAGAGACCAACATTGCCACCAGCACCGGGACACCAGGAGTCACAGAATCATAGGACAGGACTTGGAAGGGACCCATCAGGATTGAGTCCAACTCCTGTCCCTGTGTGAGGCACCCCAAGAATCACACCACATGCCTGAGAGCATCATCCCAATGCTTCCCAAGGACCAAACAAACGAGTCCCAGAGAGCAGCCACCACTGCGTCTCCTTTCCACCCTCAGATCCCTCCACATCACCATGATGGACACAGCCCAGACCAAACAGCACGTCCAAAGCCTCTCTGCCCACCCATGCTCCCAGTCACAGGGGCTTTCCCAAGATGTGGGAGCTCAACAGACAGATTCCTTCCTGCAAGGACCATGATCCCTGACATGCAAGAGGCCTCCCAGCACAGCTGTTGAAGTGGAAGGTGGCCAAGGCTGTGAGAAGCTACACCAGGATCCTGTCTGAGGCCATGCAGGTACAACACAGTCCTTGACAGACAGATGCTTTGGACAAAGCACAGATGGGATTAGCAGAGAGGACATCTATTATCTCCCGACCCACCGAGAAGCTGCATCTTCAACAGCTTTTCCTCTCTGTGCCTTGATTTTCCATCCAAAGACACTAAAACACACCTGCCTGGTGAACAGGTTTTGAACCTTCATTCACTGCTTCTGTCAATAGGTTGGAAGCCCTGGGATCACAGAGAGGGCTGCTTAACATCCCCTCAGGTGGAGTCAGAGCACACAAACTTTTGGATGTGCAGCAAGGCCAGGAGGCCTTTTGACAACACAAAAAAGGGGAGGTCAAAACTCATCTGGGGAGGCAGAGAGGACTGTACCAACAGGATCTTGGGTAGTTGTAACAACAGAGCCTGGAGGTGACCAACGAGGAAGGAAAAACTGCAACAGGTTGGTGGAACAAACAAAGGAGGGAAGCAGGAGGTGACAGAAAATCAGATCTCATGGCTCAAGGTCCTGTCACCTACCTCTGCATGCCCCTTGGCCTTTCATCTAGGATGTTTACAAGTGCTTTTAAAGATAATTAAGAGCTACACTCCAGCCAGCATGCAGGTACCACCTGCCTAAGAGTGCTGCAGTGCAGGGTAAGTGACCTGGTGCAGGACTCTCAGGTGCTTCAGAGCCTCCATCAAATAAAGGTGGCAGCACCTCTGCTTTACAGGTGGGAAAAGTGGCACAAGAAGTAAACACCTTTTATCTGGGATCTCAGGGAAAGCAAGGGCAGAACATGAAGATATGAGGAGTGAGAAAAGGACTCTCAGATACTTTCTCCTCGAGTGACTTCTCAGCTGAGGCAGCACTGAAGGACCATGCTGACCTTTTTGCTTCTCACCCCTCCAGCCCCCAGCAGTGCCCACCACCAGGACTCTAAACCCACAGCTCTGCCACCCCAGCCCTGGGACAGAAGAAAGGCAGACTGTTCCCCCCCAGCCTGCCCCATTTACACCACGTCCCATCCTCTGCCTTCCCCAATTTCCCAAGCAGAAACAACACCCTGTTGTCAAAGTCACTGGTGTGTCCCTGTCCTCCCAGCCCCCTCCAAATTGCCGCCCCCAAAGTCACAGAATCACTTAGGTTGGAAAAGACCTTCAAGATCACCAAGCCCAACCACTAACCCTGCTCCACCAAGTCCAGCACTCAGCCATGTCCCCAATCACCACATCTAGATGACTTCTAAACACATCCAGGGACAGTGACTCAGGGATGGTCTCTCCCTGTCTCCTTCACACTCAGACCTGTGCCACCCCAGCTCCCTGCCCCCTCCATCCCACACATCAGAAGGCCCCCATACACCCCCTGCCCTGCAGGCCTACACCCACAGAGAGCCCCCTCTCCAGCCTCCTCCCCATCCCACAGCACAACCTGCCCCTCCACCTCATACCCACTTCCTACCTTCTGTTCCCCCTCTACATTCACAATGTCCCAAACTCTCTGTCCCCAACATCCCCCATTCCCACACCTCCTGCCCCTCACACACCCCATAACCGTGCTTTTGTCCACCACACATCCCTTGCCCCACAGTCCCTGCCCCCCATAACCTCATCCCCACACCCCAAACCCTTTGCTTCACTGACCCAAGACCCCTGTGCCCCTGTCCCTCACAAGCCCCATTACTACTGCCCCACACCCCTTGTTCCCTGTCCCCCACACACCCCATCCCTGCTGTCCTACACCCCCTGTCCCTCACAAACCCCATCCCTGCTGTCCTACACCCCCTGTCCCTCACAAACCCCATCCCTACGGCCCCACACCCCTGTCTCACACATACCCCCTTGTCCCACAGTCCATCCCTGCTGCCCCACACCCTGCCCCTCACACACCTCATCCCTGCTGCCCCC
>NW_009970727.1:1290576-1304461 GCF_000747805.2 Chaetura pelagica | reverse complement strand
CCCGCCCCTCAGGGACCCCCGTGGGTGACGGGGACCCCCCCCAGGCTGACGTGCCCTGCCCAGGCAGCTCAGCCTGGGGGTCTCTCGTTGGGGGGCTCCCCTGGGAGCGGCCCCGCTGAACCCTCCCGGCCCGGCTGGTTCCTGGGGACACGACCCCCCCGAGGTGCAGTCAGAAGGTCTCTCAGCCTCCGTTTCTCCAGGCTGAGCACCCCCCAGTTCTCTCACCCGAGCCCCACAGCTTCTCCAGAGCCTCCTCCTTGTCCTCCAGATCCTGCCCCAGCTCCAGGCCCTTCTTGTCATGAAATGCCTGAACCTGAACCCAGGGTTTGAGGAGCAGCTTCACCCCCGCCGAGCAGAGGGGGATGATCCTTTCCCTGCTCCTGCTGGCCACGCTGCTGCAGGTAGAAGCCAGGCTGCTGCTGGCCTCCTTGGCCACCCCCCTGCACACTGAGCAACCAGGGACACCCCAGGAGGCTGCAGTGGTCGTACCACAGCCACCCACACATCGACAGAGCCCCCAGGGTGGCACGTTGGAAGGTCCCACTCCACCAGAAAACCTGTGCCCAAGCTGATGGGCCAGCCCAGGGCCAAACAGCCACCCCACACCCACGCAGGGGCCACGCTGATGAGTGTGTCCCTCTCAGCTGAGTGTGGAAGAAGGAGGAGGAGGAGGAGACAAATTTGACCTGCAGCCCCAGGACCACCACCAGCAGAGCTGCAGCCACCCGTGCCCTCCCTTGGTGTCAGCTGCGTGGGACCAGGGCACGGGGCCACCCTGTCACCCTCATGGGCACACAGAGCTGCTTTGTCCTAGGGACATGGCTGATCCAGCAGCCAGGCACAAAGAAAAGGGTCTGTAGGAAAGCAGCAGCGTCAGGACAGGGGAGGGCAGAGCTGTGTGAGCACCCACGGGAAGCCACACAAGGAGGAAAAAGATGCTAATCTGCCTAACGAACTTCAGCAGCAGCAGCACAAATGAAGCTGGGTTTGCTACTGGTGCCCATTTCCAAAAGGGACCTGCGGGGCCCTGCACCCCCTGCAAGAAAGACCCCAAAGTCACAGGTGAACAGGACTGTATTTAACCAGAATCGTTGGGTGTTTCTGTGTGTGTGCAGGGAGGTCTGACAGCCCCTTTGGCTTTTGTTCTCAGTTTTTCAGGGAGCAAATTGGCTGGAGGAGACAGGCCAGGGCAGTGTCACTGCTAAGAGCTGTGACATCCACTGGCTCTCACTGGGATGCTTTGCTGTTGGCTTCTGTGGGCCTTGGACCAGGCCCTGAGCCAGGACTACTGAAATCCAAAGGCAAAGACCTAAACGAAGCCCAGAGCACCATGACCTTCATATACAAGCACTTAATTAATCTCAGAGGCCCTCTCAGAGTGCCAGCCCTGCCACCCAGTGGGGAGTTCATTATCTGTGGCCAGTTCACCAGCACCCATGTCTCTCTCAGCTGACAGACCAACCCCAAATCCACTGGTGGAGCCTCTTCCCATGGGTAGTGCCCTGTTCCTTTTAGTGAGCTCTTTCTGCATCAGAAAGCAACACCCAGCACTGCTGAGGAGGGAGGTCTGGGGGTGGGGAAGGAGGTCTGAGGGCCAGGGGCTCCAAAAGCTTTATTGCTTGTTGGCTTCTGCTAACATCTACGTGACTCCAGTGACTAACAACCACCTTCAGGGAATGCACGTGTTAGTTAGGGCCACCCTGGCTTCCCTGTGGGGGCAGAAGAAGGCACCTCTCAGTCTGCCAGGGCTTCCCTGGCAGCTGCTCTTGAGAGGCCATGGACCCAGGGTGCAGCAGGAGACGCAGAAGGGTTGCTGGTAGAAACCAGAGGGGACCTGCAGTCCTGGGTAACATCATCCAGACCCTTTGGTGGCTTTTTAGGTTTGTGTTGGTTTTTTTTTAGGGAGGAGCTGGGCCTCCTTTTTTTTTAGTCTGGGGAGCTGGGCCCATGTCCCTCAGAGGAGATCACCCTGCTGCCTTCTCCCCAGTGTTGGGCTGTCCAAGTCTCTGGGCACGTCATGGCTGCTGCTCTTCCCTGAAGGAAACAGGAGCATCTCTGCCTTGTGTGTAGTCACCTATGGGCTCCGTGCTGGTCTCCACTTGTCTCCATCCAGAGGTGGCCACAGCAGCCGTGTCTGCTCCGTGCTGGGCTCTGCCATCCTGAGGAGCTACTTGGTGGGCTCTGTGGCCATGGTGTCCACACCTGGAGAGGCTGGCACCCTGCTGTTCCCACCGTTGCTCACGCTGTCCTTGCTGTTGTCCCTCACGGGGTCACTGCTTTTATCCTCCACTTTCTGCTTGAGTTTGAGGGAGGAATCTCTCCGGGAGAGGAGGGGTTGGTAGCCAGTGAAGCCTCCGCTCACGTTCGTGCGCTTCTCTGGGGACAGACAGAGGAAGAGGATTGTTTCACAGGATGGTGAAGGGTAGAAGGGACCTTCATCAGTCTCCAACCTCCCTGCTGTGAGCAGGGACACCTTCCCCCAGACCAGGCTGCACAAGCCTCATCCAACCTGTCCTTGAACACCTCCAGGGATGGGGCAGCCACAGCTTCCCTGGGCAACCTGCTCCAGCCCCTTACCACCCTCATGGTGAAGAATTTCTTCCTGATGTCTGACCTAAATCTCCCCTCTTTCAGTTTAAAATCATGACCCCTTTTCCCATCACTGCTCTCTCTGGTGAAAAGCCCTTCCCCAGCTTTCCTGGAGCTCCTTCAGGTACCCCAGTCCCTGGGGTCCCAATGGACCTGTCAGCCAAGGAAAAGGGGTGCTGGTGTCTCCTGGCCAGAGGTGTCGAGGCACCTTCTCTGAAAGATGCGGGTTCTTCCAGCCTCGGATGCCCCCAAGGAGGGGAAGATGGTGGGAGCCTGGGCTGGTGCCCCGGCGTGGCTGTGCTCAGGATGGGCAGGGGGGGTGTGAGGGGTGGTCTCCTACCTCCGGGCCCGATGGGGTGCATCAGCCGGTTCATCTGGACGTTCCAGTGCTTGACGTTGGTGCTGGCCTGACGCAGCTTCCGCTGGGCAGCCTGGGAGGGCACCAGGACAGGCCTGAGCTGCTGCCCTGGGGCCACAGGCAGGACTTCCCCTTCCCTGAGTAAGCCTGTACTGGAGGCTCCCTCTGGGATGGAGACCCAGCTCACCCTCCTCTAGGTCTTCTGCTCCACCTCCCATCCTCCCCCCTCCACACACTGGACACCAGTGCAGTGCCCCTGGGGCAGGACACGCTTCTCCCAGCTCAGCCACCAAATCACCCCACAGCACAGCTCAGAAACCCCTGAGGCAACACCAGCTCGGTCCCCAAAGCTGCTGGGTGCTCCCCAGTGTGGAAGTGACTCAGGGCAGGCTGGGAAGTCCCCTGGGGCTCAGGGGTGAAGGGATGTGGCCCCAGGGTGATGCTCACCATGACGTCTTGGTCCACCCGCTGCCTGTTCACCCTCACTTCTTCCAGCTGCTTCTGCGCCTCTTCCAGACACTTGTTCTTGTTCTCCATCTCCTGCTTCAGGACTTGCTTCTCCCGCTGGGTTTTGATGATATATTCCTCTTGCTCCTCCTTCAGCTTCATCAGTTGCTTCAGCTTCTCCTCTTCCTCAGCCAGTAGCCTGTTCAAGGACGAGGTGAGGACATCCCCCTGACGCCTCATCCACCAGTTTCCCTTCTCTTCCCTGCTGGTGTCCTGGGAACCACCAGCACACCCTGCTGCCCTGGGGAAGATTGCCCTGGGAGTGGGCCTGGTGGAGCAGGACCAGGGATGTCCTACCTGGCCTGTGCGTATCTCACGGACTCCTCATCCTGCCGTGCCTTCACCTCCTGCTGCAGGGCCTCCTGGAGACGCTCCTGCATGTCCTCCAGCTCCAGGATGCGCTTGCGCTGCCGCTCTGCCTCTGCCTCCTTCAGCACCATCTCTGCCTGCATGGAGGCACGAGCCTGCAGCGAGGAGAGGAGCCATCAGCACAAGCCACCACCATCGTCCCAGGGCCCCTGTGCCCCCACGTCCCTGGGTGGATGGGACCAGACATCTCCCACGCTGGGCAGAGCCCATGGAGAGAGCTCCAGAGCAAGGCTGTGTCCCTGCTCAGGAGACACACGGTGTCCTTTGGAGCTGCAAGGTCAGAAATAGGCTCCCTTCCCACCTTGGCACTCATCTCTCATCTGCCCCATCAGCTTCATACACTCCAGGGCAGGTTCTCCTCATCTCCTGCTCCTCAGGTATCTCCCACACAGCGGTGCTGATGCCTCTGTCCCCAGGTCACACACAGCCCTCGGAGCCCAGAGGTGGCAGCAGTGTTGTTGCAAGAGCAGGACGTGCTCCTAAAAGCCCCACCAACCCCCCTGGGCTGCTACTGGGCAAGGGAAGGAGAAGGTGGAACCCACCCCAAGAGCGACACAGCCCCGTGGCAGGACAAACCATGAGGATGCACCCACCTGCTCGGCCTCCCGCAGCTGGATCTCCAGGGTCCTTTGCATCTCCTCGTGCTGCTGCCTCCGCCGCTGCTCCTCCTCCTGCAGGAGTATCTCTGCCTGTCGCTGGGCCTCCTTCAGCAGCTCCAGCTCCTGCAGCTTCCTCTCCTTCTCCTCCTGGAGCTGCTTGAGCCGCTGTGTTTCCTCCTCCTTGGCCGCCTTCCGCTGCTCCCGCTGCTCCCGCTGCTCCCGTCGCTTCTGCTTCAGGTCTTTGTGCAGGGACTTCTTGCCCTCGGCCTGCAGCCGGATGGCTGTCTGGATGGCTGGGGAGGGAAGGGGAGGGTCAGTGGGGACACGGGGGAGCTGGGGAGGGGGCAGAGGGTGGGCACAGACCCAGCGTCCACTCCTGGCGCTGCCGGGTGTCGGAGGCGCTCATCTCGTAGGTGCGGGACAAGGTCTTCACACAGAACATGCACCTCTTCCCATCCCGGTCAGGGAGCACCTGCAGGGACAGGACACAGGATGGTGTTACCCACCCCCCATGTCCTACCTTATCTCCACCTTCTTCAGCCATAGGACTGGCTCTCCCGTGGTGAAATGGTGTGTGCTTCAGCTCCCGGGATCTTCTGGGTCTCCTGTCCCCAGGCTGAGCTCAGCCCAGGTCGTACCTCCACACAGCAGTGCTTGTCCAACGTGATGCTCCCCTTCTTCTCCTTCCTCTCCTCACTCATGTAGTAGGACAGGACACTGGGCTTCAGTGTGAACCACCGCTCCGACCAGTTCCTCCTCAGCTGGCCCTTCTTCCAGAGGTAGCCCTGCACCCCGGAGACACGGGGATCAGCAACGGGGTGGGGGGCAGCATGGGCTTCGTGCCCCAGGATGCAGAATCACAGATCATCAAGCCCTACAAGCCCTACCCCACTCCTTGCCTGTTTGAGCACGTCCTCGATGACCTCCTGGTACACCTCCTCCACGGCCATGCTGACGGCCTCCTGGTCGATGCCGCGCAGGAACCGCCCCGAGTTCACCATGTCCAGGAACTGCCAGACTGTCACCCCCCCCTGCCCCTGCGGCTCCTGGGACAGGTAGTCCTCCAGCTCACAGGAGTTCAGCTCCACGTTCATGGCTGTGCAGATCTTCTTCAGCAGGTACTCCACCTGTGGGGACACGGGGCAGGGAGAGGTGAGAGCCATCCCCACCCCACCGACCCAACTGGGAGAGCACAAGACCCACATCTTCCAGCCTGGAGATGCAGAACCCTTAGGTAACCCAGAGGATAACCCCTTGGGATGGTTGTTGAGCTGCTCCACCTCAGCAGGTTGTCACTGGGTTAGAGCTTCACTTAGGGACCTCTTCCTTTTTAACCACATGACTCTCTGGGACCAGCTCCCTATGGAGGAGACGAGGGCCATTCTGAAACTGCCAAAAAATCACTTTGAGAAAGGACTCAGAAGGTTGCAACGATGTTGGGATGGTTGCCATGATGTTGGGGTGGTTGCCTTCATGTTGGGATGGTTGCCTTCATGTTGGGAACACTTCTTTGTGCTGCCAGCTCTCCCCTGCCCACAACCTAGGGACCAAGGAGCACGGATGACAACAGAGAGCCACACAGAGAGGTGACACACAGTCTCTACACCCAGCCAGATGGTATTTTTACTTGACATCTCGTCAGGAGAATGTCATGCCCTTTATTTTCTTCTTCTTTTTTTTTTTTTTTCTCCAAGCTCAGCCCCGTGAGCAGAAAGATGATTCAGTTTGTCATGGTCTGGGGCACAGGAAGCTCCTCTCCCGGGGAGCAGGAAGTGTGGTCGCCCTCCTACGTCTGCTCAGCCCTGCATCTCTTGCCTGTTTTGGGGTTTTTTTTCTTTGCCCCTTTTGGGTTGTTTTTTGTGTTTTTTTTTTGGTTTCTTTTGACTTTTCTGCTGATCTCAGGAGGTTGATGGTGGAGAAGCAGACTGGCCAGCTGGGCTCCTCCTGGTGAGGCCGCTCTTGGCTTCTGAGCTTGTCCCTCCTCTCTGCCTTCTTTGTAGGGATTTGATTTGAACCTCCTCCCTCCCCCCAGAGTCAAATTCCAGGTGGAATTTGGAGGGAGAGGTTCTTCCTTCTCTGAGGGTGGAATTTGGAGATTACTGGTGGCAGCTTTGCAGGGCAGCTGGGGCAACCTCACTCTTAACTCTCCAGATGCTGGGCAGAAGGTGAGCAGCTGGTGGCACGGAGAGGGACAACCAGATCTGCTCTGCCACTGCCTTTGTGGTGGCATGGGCTGAGAGCAGCACGAGGGACACAGCTCCATCCAGCCTGACAGTGATTTCATGGGGAGGAACCTCCCATTGTTCTGGAGTTGTAAGGATTTCTCATCATCTTCTTTTTCTCCTCCATGAAAGTCAGGAGGAGCCCTCCAACACTGTGCTCAACTCAACCCTTGGGTGAGATGGAAGGGCTTTAGGCAAGGGACCAGCTCCAGGAGAAGCTGAGCTGTGGAAGCTGGGGCTGGGGCTCTGAGAACTGGCACATTCATTTCACAGCAGGCAAAAGAGTTTGTTGGTGTGAGCCTGGACCATGGAGGAACACTATGGACCAGCCCACACCTCATCCTCCAAGACATCTATACTTGAGATACTTCAGCCTTTTGGAGGGGTCCTCCCAGCTGCTCCCAGGTCACCCCTCTCCCTGGGCAGCACAAATGGCTGTGGACATTGTGGGGGGGTGCCCAGGGCAGACAGCCCCCTCCTCCCACGCAGGCCTGCTCTCTCCCACACCCTGGAGCACCACATCTCAGGATGTGGTGGGACATGCCAGGAAGAGATAGTGGGATGTGTCACCCCAAACAGGGCTCCACCAGCTTGCAGAGCCCTGGGAGGATGAAGGTTTTGGGCAGGAGGAGCAGGTCCTACCTCATCTGGCACCATGATGAGAGGGTATTTGTCTTCAGACAGAAAGTTGAAGAGACACCAGAGCTTGAAGGCATCCTGGTGGGACACAACACTATTCCCATTCCGGTCAGGCTTGTAATTCTTCTTGGCTGTCAGGGTCCAGCAGAGCTCATCAAAGTTTTCTTTGACAAAAGCACCTTCCTCCACCTGTGGGCAGGAGCCAGGGGGTGAGTGTGGGGCTACGGGGGGTTCTGGGGAGGAAGGTCTGGATGGGGGGTGGGCAGAAACCCTCACGCCTGAAACCTGTCCCTGCTGGTGAGAAGCATGGAGGGGATTGATGGTGGGACCACAACGAGAGTGCAGGTGGGCTCTGACCCGCGATGCCAGCATGTGTCCCCACCACAGGTCCCCTTATGCAGGCAAGTGACACATGTCAGAGAGTAGAGAAGATGCTAGGGAACCTCTGCAGCACCCGAGCACTGTGGTGGCTCTGCTATGTCCTGCCAGGCTTTGGAGCACCACCAGGAACCCTGTGGTGAAGCACACCCAGCACCCTGGGGTGCTCTGCCCAGCCCACCTCCCCATCCCCTCCAAGCCTTTGGCTCACTCTCCTTGTCCCATCTGGCCACAAAGAGGAACCAGGGCTCAGCAAAGGGAAGTGCTGGCCTGCAGGCAGCAGTGCAGGCAGGAGTGATGCCTCCACTGATCTCGGCCTGTCCACGACCTCTAGCATCATGAGATGCTTCACACAGCAGTTCTGGTGTGGCACCAGTGAGCTGTGACAGAGACCAGAGACCAAAGCAGCCTGGCAACATCTGTCCTCTCCATCCAGGCTGCCTGAGTCCCACCCCACGGGCACGAGGCAAAACCACAGCCTGGACTAGCAGAACCAGAGAAGAACCTCTGGGTGGCAGAAAGCTGGAAGTCCCTCTTACTAGGAAAGCCCACTTCTCGTTCTCAGGCTGCCTCTGGGATTTTATTAGCCACGGTGAAACTACAAGGGGCTTTAAAGGCCACCTCTCCAGTAACCACATGGGAAAACTGGCAGGATTTTGGCTGCTCTGCCGTGGGGACGTTGAGCTGGGTTGACCTTGGGCAGCTCTGTCCTCTCCTTGCAGCCCTAGACCAGGCTGGGCAGCTCCTGAGCAGCTCAGGACGTGGCAAAGACCTTCCTGAAGACCTGCCTGGAGCACCACACGGCAGGGAGAGGCAGGGCTGAGCAGGGGAGGGAAGGGAGCAGCTCCTGCCCCCCCCCTCCAGGCCCCCCCCGCTTTTGAGCACACAGTGGAAGAAAATTGTCAGTCATTTTTCCTCCCCTCTCAGGCCTGGAGGAAACCAGCACCCAGCCACAAGGTCTCCTGTGCCAAACAAAGGTGCCTTTGAGCTGTGCAGAAAAAAAAAGGGAACAAGCCCCTGCCCACTCCAGCCTCGGCTCCTGCCCTGGCACCTCGTTTTCCTTCTCCTCTTCTTTCCCAAATGAGGTCACACCTCACATTTCAACAGGAGTGGAGAAGGAAAAGGGGCTGGGACAGGCAGCTGGGTGGTTTCTGAGCCCTTTAGGAGGCACCTAAAGGTGTTGGGGCTCCATCCAGAGCCTCCATGGAAAGGGCTGACTTTAGAGACGTTGGGGATTGAACGTTTCTCACTCATTTTGGCATTTACCTGAGAGCTCCCCAGCTCTCTCTATCCTTTTGGGTTTTTTGGGGAGGGACTTTTTACTAGGGTGTGTAGTGACAGGATGAGGGGTAACAGTTTTAAGCTGGAAGAGGGGAGGTTTAGGTGAAATTCTTTAGATTGAGGGTCATGAGAGCCTGGCCCAGGTTGCCCAGGGAAGCTGTGGCTGCCCCATCCCTGGCAGTGTTGAAGGGCAGGTTGGATGGGGCTTGGAGCAACCTGGGCTGGTGGGAGGTGTCCCTGCTCATGCAGGGGGTGGGACTGGATGATCTTTAAGATCCCTTCCAACCCAAACCATTCCAAAATTCTATGATATTTTTTTCCCCCACCCACAGCACCTCCAAGACCAGAGGGTGGTGGAACAACAGGGCTCCCACAGGAGTCAACCAGGGACTGTGGTGTCCCCAGTTGAGATACAGCAAGTGGGTGCTGGGGATGCCTGAGGGACTGACCTTATCCAGGATGTACTTGTTGAGGTAGGGCATGTAGCCCTGGCTGGACACGGGCCCATCGTCGTCGTCACGGAAATGCTCCTCCAGCGCCACCGGGTCGTGGGGGATGCACAGCACTGTGTACAGGTTGTGGGACAGCACCTGCCCGAGCAGGAGGGACAGTCAGGAGGTGAACAACCCCCAACCCTGCCCCATTCCATCCCCAACCCACCCAGGGACCATGCCTGGCCCAGCACCACCCCCCTGCAGCCCCAGCAGTGAGGAACCCTTTGGGCTTGGCAGAGGGAGAGGGGAACGTTCCCACAAACCAACCTGAGGGAATCACATCAAACCAGGCAAAACCAGAGGATTTTCCCCACATTTGTTTATTTCTCAGCCCATGGAAAATGTTTAATATATTATTTTTAAATGAAGGGGCTGTTTCTACTATTAGAGAGCAAACAGGACATGGAACTTTCATCTAGACAAGATGATAAGTCACCCCAAGCCATGTGCTGGGCAGCTGCCCTGGGTGATTTCTTGCAAACACAACCAACCACAACTCTCACCAGAGGAGCACAGAACTGCCACAGAGATGAAAATGAGAAAATACTGATAAAAAGCTAAGGAGAGGTTTTGTCTGGAAGCAGATGAGGGGGACCTGGAGACGCACCATCTCCAGAAGCAGTCTGCAGATGTCACCAACCAGCCCGTTTATGTTCAAATCCACCCCAAAGAAAGCATGGTTTGAAGCTCCCAAATTTCCCACATGCTGGAAAGCCCCACGTTGCTGCTGGAGCCCAGAGCAAGGCTGCCCATGGCCATCCCCAGTATCTCCAGCTCCTGGGCAGGCTGATGTCTCCTTGTCTTTACCTCCCAGCAGGCAGGCAATGGCTAAAGGACTGTCCCAAACTGATGTCTTCCCACTGCACCAGGGTTTTGGATGGGGCTTGGAGCAACCTGGGCTGGTGGGAGGTGTCCCTGCCCATGCAGGGGAGGTGGATCTAGATGATCTTGAAGATCCCTTCCAACCCAAACCATGCCATGATTCTGTGATTTGCAGCTTGCCAAGGGTCCCAGGGAGGGGCTGGGGGAGATGGGGAGCAGCATCCCTGCTCCTCTGTGCAGGGCTGGAAATTTCCTCCCAGCAGGAGCGGAGCCACCCGAGGCCACAGCAGCTGCTGCAGCTGCAGATGGTTCTTGCTCAACCAGATTTTCTTTCTCATTTTCACCCTCTGGCCCGATGTGATCACCTGTGCTCCACCCTGTGCTCCAACACCCCGAGGCATTAGCCCTGAGTGCTGCTGCTGTGGCTGCACCCCAGGGGTGGGGTGGGGTGGCAACACTCTGGGCATCCTCTGGGATGATTAACCAACCTACCAGGATAGAGTGAAAGTTTAGGAATTGCTTCCCATTTCCCACTTCCTCATCCCCATCCCTCATGCTTCCTCTTGCAGCATCTCAGAAAGGCCTGGGGTTGTCTCCCTGGCCAAGGGCAGCACCTTGACCCCTCCATCCATCCCAGCACACTGCAAACCACAGCCCCTAAACCACAGTGGTCACCTGGAAAACACTAAAATGGGAGGAAAGCCCTGGGCAGGCTGATGTGGAGTGTGTGGGGCCAGGGCTGCCCCAACCCCATGGAGGGAGAAAGAGTGGGAAACACCCCCCCCCCCTTTCCAGGCTCTGAAATGAGGGAGAAGAGAGGAAAATAACTGGGGGAAAAAGGAAGGGATATTCTGAGCCTTTGAGAGCAGTTTGGTAATGCAGCCTTTCCCCCAGGAGTTGGCCGGGGGCTAAGAGAAGTCTGCCTGACACACCTGAGCACCCAAAATCCCTCTGAGCACCCCAAATCCCTCTGAGCACCCCAAATCCCTCTGAGCACCAGCCCCGAGGCTGTTTCTCCACCCTCTTTCCTGCTTCCCCCATGACTCCCCACTCCCACCCCTCTGTAGCTGCTGCTGCTGCCAGCCAGAGCTGGGGGTGGAATATTTAACACTCCTGGAGACTGGCAGCCCCTCTTCTCCCCTGTGGGAGACACTGGGACAGATGCCAGGGCTGGGGGGGACCTCTCAGGCTGAAAAGCACCAGGATGGCTCCGACCTGCCTGCCCCAGCTGGGCACAACCACCTCGGGGGGCTCAGCTCTGCCCATGGGAGCCACATCCCACATCCCAGTCAGCTCCTGTGGATGTGGGAATTCACTCAGCTGGGGAGGATACGATGGTACTGAGAAGATAAAAGCTCATCCAAGAGCAGGGCTGGGAACAGAACTAACCCAACAGTCCTCACCACACAGCACCCAACCACAAGCCTCTTTCCTTCCTGTGCAGATCCACACCTACCCTCACGTAGACGTGGCACATGTTTGCATAGGAGGGTCCACAAAAAAGGCCTCAACTCCTGAGCCCAATGGCTTCACCATCAAACC
Organism: Chaetura pelagica; assembly: GCF_000747805.2. NCBI lineage: Eukaryota > Metazoa > Chordata > Aves > Apodiformes > Apodidae > Chaetura > Chaetura pelagica. The sequence goes on along the minus strand of NW_009970727.1, from coordinate 1,292,661 downwards.
TGGAAACACTGCTCAAGTCCCAGTGCAGCTGGAGAGGTGCTGGGGCTCATCCCCCAGGAAAACCCTCCTCCCCCAGCTCCTGGGGCTGGTTTTGTATCTGTAGGTGCAAGTGCTGGTGAGCACTGGCATTTTCCCCCCACTTTGTTCAAGATCCTTCTTGCAGGAACATGCCTGGCTGCGGGAGCAGAGCACAACCCTGGGGGAGTCTGGAGAGGGAACGGCCACTGGGGCTTTAACACCTCACTGCTCTAACCTGGATCTCTTCTGCACTGAACCCACGAGCAGAAAGGCTGCTTGTGTAGACCGGGGAAAACCCGAGCTGGTGCTTGGCACCAGTGGGTGATGGAAACCTGCTCTGCCTGGCCCTGGGGCAGGGGAAGAAGATCCAGGGCTGAGCTGCATCGTGGAACGGGGCAGCCCGACCTGCTGCTGTCCTGGCTCAGCACAGAAGGCAGGTGGAGAAACAGTGAGGGGTGAATCTTCCTTTCCCTCTGAAATGTCACCATGGAAATGCCATCTCTAGACTTGTAGAACGGGGAAGGTTGGAAGGGACCTTAAAGATCATCAGGTTCCAACCCCCCTGCATGGGCAGGGACACCTCCCACCAGCCCAGGCTGCTCCAAGCCCCATCCAACCTGCCCTTCAACACTGCCAGGGATGAGGCAGCCACAGCTTCCCTGGGGAACCTGTTCCAGTGCCTTCCTATCCTCATGGTGAAGAATTTCTTCCTGATGTCTCACCTAGATCTCCCCTCTTCCAGTTTAAAACCATTACCCCTTGTCCTATCATTGCTCTCTCTGGTGAAAAGTCTCTCCCTCTCTCCCCATCTTTCCCATGGGCCAACCCCGCAGCCCCTGCACGAGGGGCTTTTTGGAGCTCCTTGTACCCTCCCTGCACAAGCTCTAGAGGAAACTGCCGTTGAAGTGAGGGTCTCTGTGGCCTCAGCATCGTGGCTGGTGATAAAGATCTCCCAAGACAAACACTGCACGTGTTCACGCCAGCGTTTCGGGTCTGGCAACGCGCCCGGGCACGGCTCAGCCCCCAGGGTGCAGGGGATGCTCTGAGGGGAGCACAGCAACCCCTGGGCATTAGCAAAGGGGATTAGGCCCTGGCCTACTTCGGGATTTTCCTTAATTCCTTCAGATATTTCAACAGTTTTAAGTAGGCTCACGGGGCAACAAGTTTCTGGGGAGCAGCCGAAGGCTCTTGGCTGCAGGGCCAGCGAGTGGCTCCAGAGCCCTACAAACTAAATCCTTCATTTTGGGGCAAAACAACCCATCCCACACTCAGCCCAGCACCTTCCCTGCAGTCTATCCCAGGGGGGAGAAAGCTCCATGAAGCAGAGGGAATAAGAGAGGTGGGTTTTTCTGCAGCGTTTCACAACTCCTGTGGCCGCCCTGACGCAACATCTCCCCAAGTTTTGCAGGTTTCCAGCTCAGGTCTTTTCCCCTGCATCACAACCCCCTGCTCCAACAGGCACCTCCAACCCCTGCACCAGCCAGAAAACCACAACGGGACGTTTTTGCACCACAACAACAACAACAAAAAAAAGGGAGTCCCAGCATTTGCAAAGGGGAAAAAAGAATTAAAAATATATCAGTAATTGTCAAAGCCAAGGGGTGTTCGACCATCCCAGGGGCAGACAAAGAAGGTTTTTAAAGCCACGATGGTTTTGGTGAAGAGCTGAAAGCAGGAACAGGCTGCAAAGCTGCTGAAGGGGTGTGGGAGAGGGTAAATATGTGTAATTTCTGGCCAGACCACCAAGGAGTTGCAGTTTAAAAACGGTCTGTCTGTACCTACCGACCCACAGGCTGAACAGGAAGCAGAACTAAGGGTGCTCTGGCTGGCAAGAAAACACAAACCCGGTTTGGGCTGCTAGTTGGCCATAAAACGCTTGATAAAGTGAAAAGAATTGGGGAAAAACCCAGATTTCTCCTCATTTTCACCTAGAAAATACATCGGAGCACGAACTCCCCCCACCTTTTCCTGAAAGGGAGACAAGGCAGAGGCAGAAACTTCACTAGAACCAGTGCTGAGGTGCTAACAAGGTCCTGGGAATCTTAATATTCCTCCGTAGAAAGAGGC
>NW_009970727.1:1277666-1290154 GCF_000747805.2 Chaetura pelagica | reverse complement strand
CTACGGCCGGCGGGGGCAGAGGCGGCTCCACCGAGGATCCGGTTCCAGGAAACCGCCCGACCCGGCAGCCCCGGGGACGTGCGAGGCAGGAGCGCCATCTGCTTGGGTGCTCCCCGGAGATGGCCCAGGGCCCCAGCTCAAACCCTGAGGTCCCCATCCCCACCCCACGCACCCCTAGATATCCCCCGCGTCCAAGGAAACACAACCCGGGCGCCAGGCAGGGAGTCCTAAGCCCAGAGATCAAAAGGGTTCTCGGCGTTCGGGTTCTGCAGAAGAGAAAATCCCCTCCCTGGCTCAAACTGCAGCTTCTTCTTCTGGGATTCAAATGAAGAGCTTCCCCCCCCCCCGCAGCAGGAGCACGGGCTGTGCCTTTTGGGAAGGTCTCCAGCCCTGCTTGTTTTGGGAGCAGCCAGAACAAGGCAGGGGAGCAGAGATGCAGCCCCACTGCAGCCCTGCCTGTCCTTCACCTGCACAGACCTCCTCCTCTGCAAACTCCTCGGGTCTGTGGAGAAAACAAACTCCAGAGTTGCTGAGAGCCTGCACAGGGTTAAGGCTGGACTCAATGATCTTCAAGGTCTTTTTCCAGCCTACATGATCCTGGCTTTGCCCACAAGCAGCTCATACTGCAGGGCTGGAGGATGATGCATTCACAGACACATCTTGTCTTGACACAATTCCCTAAAACCAGGCTTGGAATCAGATCCAGATCCCTTAGCCCCTCTAAGACACAAGCTGAGAACTCAGAAGCTACAACTCCTCTTGCTCACAGCCCTTCTCAGTGCTGTTTTTGGATAATCACTGCACTTCTGGTCAGCTCTACAGATCTCCAGAACTTCCTTAAACCTTCCATCTGCAAAACAGAAACATTCATCCCCTCCTCTGGCCCCAAGGACTGAAAGAGAGAAGGGCCCTTTTTAAAATATTAAAATAAAAAAACCCACATTTGTAATCAGTTTTTATTTCAACTCAGTATTTACACCCAGGTCTAGCTCAGGCCTCAACAAGTGCTGGTTGGCTTCCCTCCACTGAGTTTGAGCCTGCCAAGGAAGTTTGCTGGAGAGAGGAGTGTGATAAAGAGATGGGAGAATTGTTACTGGATCCAGCCCAGGAGCTCACTCCAGTGTCAGGAACCAGTCACCCAGCCCCCCAGCCTAGGACAACCTGGCCTTGCTCTTGGGGGGCTTTATTGCTTCTGTGAACATGCTGCCCACTTGTCCCTTACCTGGAGGGGTGAGCAGGAAAGGGGAGAGCTGCTGGACCAGCCCTAAAGGAAGAGGGTGGGAAGTGCTTCTCCAAAAAAAATAATGTTTGCACTCTCAGAGACTGCTGAAATCTCTGTGGTTCCACCTCTACTGCAGGAGACTGGCAGCAGGTCTTGGAAATCTTAGTCATGAAGGAATACTAGAAGACACTGGTCCAGACAGAGGGAGTTAGTGCCTAAGGTGAGGAGCAGGAAAGTTGCAGGCAAACAGAAGAGCCTGCAGGAGAAGGCAGCACCCAAGTATCTTCAACATCTCTTCTTGGAGAGAAAAGCCCTTGGAAGAGGGTCACCCCAGCAGCCCCACACTGCTGGCACCAGCTCCCAGTGTGGTGTAGACTCCAGATGCTGCTCCTGGACACCTTCCCTTGCTCCTGAGCCACTGGCCCAGCAGATCCCCATGCTCCTGTGGGGAACGGGCCAGGAGCTGCCAGCCCTCCCTGCCTGGGAGGCTCTGCAGGGTCTCAGCACCCATTTGGTGACACGGCTGCTGTGACAGGTTCATGCTGGATGGCTGCTGTGGCCAGGCTGATGGCTGCCTCCAGGCTCTGCTGCTCTTCCAGCTGGGGTAGGAAAGGGAGAGGGGTAACACTGTCCTCCCAAAGAAGTGGGTTTGGGAGGTGTGGGCTGGCTCAGGGCAGCAGGACTGTGATACAAGGGATTGGCAGTGGGTGGCACAGGGAGAAAGCAGAAGACAAAGCAGAGAGGGCCACAGTGAGGAAAGGCTGTTTACAAAGGAGCATTTTGCACTCCAAGGTGCACGTCCCTGCTCTCCTCCATCTACAGGGTGTCTGGGAAGGAAGGAGCAAGAGGGGAGGTGCTGAAGCCAGGGGGTGGGTGGGGGAAGGCAAGGGCAGGAGCTGCGGGTACCTGCACTGCGATGTGGGTGCCACTGGGGGTAGCCAGCAATGCCACCTGCTGATGACAGAGGGACGTGATGGCTGATTCTTCAGACACAGCTGCCCCAGAAGTGACTATGGCAACCTGGGCAAGTCAGGAGAAAAAAAAAAAAAATCCAGTCCTGTTTTAAAAGCCCAGGTGATTTCCTTCCCCAGGGAAAAGGGAAGGTCCCAGTTTTTGTCCGTACCGGCTGCGTCCCGGGGCTGCCCGCGGTGTGTGTGTCACCACCTGCCAGCTCCTCCTCAGGCAGGAGGGCACTGCTCTGTGTCACCATGCTGATGGCACTGCCCAGGGCCTGCAGCTCCTCCTGTGACAGACTGACCTGGGCAGGAGAAAAGCAGATGCTCTCAGCCAGGATGGCTTCTCAGGAAGCCTTACACAGCTCCGGAGTGTAGCAACACCAGGGTCTCAGTGGGGATGAAACACCCTCTTCTCCTCCTCCTCCTCCTCTTCCACATGCAAGGTGCAGGGCATGGAGAACTCCAGTTCAGGGATTCTGTGACCTCCCAAGGACTTTTTGCTCAGGGACAGAATCAATGAGACCTTGAGTCTCCAGCTCTACCCCTTCTACCACAGCTCCCTTTCCCCCCCCATTGTGCATCTTCTCCCCAGGTTTGCAGCCACAGCTGGTGTCTGCAGCAGGGAACATCTGGGACTAAGAGGAAACAAGTGTGACCCGTGGCAGCTGCTTCCTTCCCTGTGCCCCAGAAGGGAGTTTTTCCCTGTCAGCACAGAGGCAGCTGTGATGGGAGGGAAGTGCCACAAAAGCAACCACCATGTACAGACAATGGATAAACAAACTCCAAATCCATGTGTCAGCAGAGAGAGGAGCAGCCTCTCAACAGCTGCTGGGGAGGAGAGGGTTGTCAGGGCCCAAATGCCAGCTTGGCCCAATGCCTGCAAGACCCTGGCCAGCAAGAAGGGGAGTTGAGGACCAGAGACCTGTTCTTTACCCTCCACGTGGAGCCTGGGGTGAGGCTGTCAGGAGAGAGGCCACAGGACAGAGCCCATGAAGCCCCATGGTCTGTTTTATGCTGAAAAAAGCCTTAATGAGAACACCAAAGCTGGGGAAAGGCAGGAGCCTAGCTAACTGCTGTGCCCCAACCACAGGAGGTGTCAGTGTCCATACCTGCTCTGTCCCATCCTGAGAGAGAAGTGAGACCTGTGTGGACACACCACTGGCATCTTCCTCTTCATCTTCCTCCATCTCTGACAGGAAAGCAACGTGCTGGCTCTCCAGGGGGGGGGCTTTGTCTGCAGCAGCAGCTGAGCCAAGGAAAAGGGGAAGAGCAAAAGGGATGAGAGAAGCTCTAATCAGAGAGTGAAAGCTCACCCTGACCCCTGGATCTGCCTGCTGCCTGAAGGCCAGCAGATGAGCCCAGAGTAGGCCTGGGGAGCAGAATCTGTGCCTCTCCCTGAGCTACAGAATGGGCAGGGGTCTGTTCCCAACCCGTGACATTCAGTGAGGACTATGGGGAGCCTTTTACTCTCATCTGTGACACAGATCTGGGTTTCAAGGAAAGCAGCAGTGGGGAGGAGGACCTGGGAGTCCTGGTGTACAAATTCACCATGAGCCAACAATGTGCCCTGGTGGCCTAGGTGGCCAGTGGCATCCTGGGTGCATTAAGAAGAGTGTGGCCAGCAGGTTCTCCTGCCCCTCTGCTCTGCCCTAGTGAGGCCACATCTGGAGAACTGGGTCCAGTTCTGGGACCCCAGCACAAGAAAGACAAGGAGCTACTGGAGAAAGTCCAGCAAAGGGCTACAGAGATGATGAGGGGGCTGGAGCATCTCTCTTAGGAGGAAAGGCTGAGAGAGCTGGGGCTGTTTGGTCTGGAGGAGAGAGAAGTGAGAGGGGATCCTATCAGTGCAGGTGTCAGGAGGATGGGATCAGACTCTTCTCAGTGCTTCCTAGTGACAGGACAAGGGGCAACAGGCACAAACTGGGATGCAGGAAGTTCCATCTAAACATGAGGACAAACTTCTTTACACTTTGAGGTTGAGCACTAGAACAGGCTGCCCAAAAGGTTGTGGAGTCTCCTTCTCCAGAGATCCTCAAAACCCACCTGGACATGATCCTGTGCAACCTGCTCTAGGCCAACCCACTTCAACAGAGGCTGGGACTAGATGATCTCCCTTCCAACCCCCACCATGACCCTGCGACAGGAGAGGCAGGAGGCCACAGCAGAATCCTGGGGCTGGCAGCAGAGCAGCTGCAGGCTCTTTGCTGCCACCTCCCTCCCCTTTTGCCACGCCTCCCGCAGGCCAGGGGGGATGTGGCTGCTCACCCTCCAGCTGCTGCTGCTCGTAGAGGGCCTGCTCGCTCTCCTCGGTGGCCTCCAGCTCGCCGTGGCTGCTGCGCTTGTGCATGGCCAGGGTGGAGGTCTGACGGTAGGTCTTCCCACAGCTGCTGCAGGTGTAGGGTTTGCAGTGTGTGTGCACCACGTGGTGCTTGTAGAGGCTGGAGTACTCGGTGAAACGCTTCCCACAGCCCGGCACCGTGCACAGGTAAGGCTTCTCCCCTGGGCAGAGAGAGGAGCTGAACCCACCCCACCCTCCTCTGGAGAGGAAAATGATCCGAGGGCTGGAGCAGCTCTGATGAGGACAGGCTGAGGGAGTTGGGGGTGTTCAGCCTGAAGAAGAGAAGGCTCTAAGGGGTCTCACAGTGGCCTTCTAGTACCTGAAGGGGCTCCAGGAAAGCTGGGGAGGAATTTTTTACAGGGGCTTGCAGTGAAAGGACAAGGGGTAATGGTTTTAAACTGACCTCTGGAGAGGAAAATGATCCGAGGGCTGGAGCAGCTCTGATGAGGACAGGCTGAGGGAGTTGGGGGTGTTCAGCCTGAAGAACAGAAGGCTCTAGGGGGTCTCACAGTGGCCTTCTAGTACCTGAAGGGGCTCCAGGAAAGCTGGGGAGGGACTTTTTACAGGGGCTTGCAGTGAAAGGACAAGGGGTAATGGTTTTAAACTGAAAGAGAGGAGAGATTTAGGTTAGAAATGAGGTGGAAATTCTTTGGTGTGAGGGTGGTGAGAGCCTGGCCCAGGTTGCCCAGGGAAGCTGTGGCTGCCCCATCCCTGGCAGTGTTGAAGGGCAGGTTGGATGGGGCTTGGAGCAACCTGGGCTGGTGGGAGGTGTCCCTGCCCATGCAGGGGGTGGGACTGGATGATCTTTAAGGTTCCTTCCAACTCCAAACACTGATTCAGTGACTGTGAGCTGCTGCCTCTCGGCCTCTCACCTGTATGGATCCTCATGTGGTTCTTGTAGTTGGTGGCACTGGTGAAGCCCCTGCCACAGCTGGGCTCTGGGCACAGGTAGGGCCGCTCGCCCGTGTGGGTGCGGATGTGAACCTTGCGGATGTTGGAGGTGGTGAAGGAGCGGCCACAGCCCACAAAGGGACACTTGAAGGGACGTTCCCCTGCGTGGAGACACCAAAGGGGGACAGAGTCGTGCTACAGCCCCCTCTGTTCCCTCACCAGGACCTCAGATCAGCTCCAAGTGCTGGCACATTTCCACCTTCTACTCATAACCCAATCAAGAACCCCCAGTACTGCCTCTGCCACCCACCGACTCCAGTCTGAAGACTTCAGCTCTGCCTTTGCTTCACCCAGGACACAAAAAGGCACATCCTGGACAAAGGCTGAAGCAGAACTTGATTTCAGAGACCCAAGTTCCTGCACTGCTCACCTGTGTGTGTCCTGATGTGTTTCTGCAGATCCCCAGAGGTTTTGAAGGCTTTGCTACACATGTCTTCTGGACACTTGTATGGTTTTTCACCAGTATGAGTCCTCACGTGGCTCTTCAGCCCATACCCTGTCCAGGAAAGAAACTACAATTAGATTTTATGACAAGCAGGAAATAAGCTGGGTACCACCTCTCAGGTCATGCATTTTTTAACTGTCTGTCCTGGCTCTGCAAAGCTGAAGGGGAGGACATTTCCAAACAGCCTCACACCACCACGGACATCTCAGCTTCTTCCTACAGCTCCCTAAATCTGCCCCATATCACTCAAATCCCAGGCTGCAATTCCTTCTCAGAAGGCTTTGCCCTGGTTTTCTCCTGGCATAGCATGAAGCTCCTGATTCTCTGCTGGGAAAAAGCTAGGGCTGATACTGGTTTGGACTGGAGAGAAAACAAAATTGGCTCAAAAGAGATTTTTACCTGTAGCAAATGCTTTCCCACAGCTTGGGAAGTCACACGTGTAGGGCCGGTCACCCGTGTGAGCACGCTCATGTACCTGGAGAAGAAAGAACAGATCCCTCAAAATGAGGTCCAAGACAAGGAGGAAGGAAAGTAGTGTGGAGGAATCCAGCTGGTGGAGAGAACCTGAAGTTCTCTGTTGGATTTCACCTTGACCAGTCAACACATCTGGATCTCCTGAGGAGCCAAGGACACAACTCAGCCTTTTGTGCAGCAACATTGATGGTTGGACTCTGATCTCAGAGGTCCTTTCCAACCATGACTGTGATTCTGATCTGGCAGTGTAAGAGGGGGATGTGTCTGGGCTGCTCACTGTGTTGCCAGCTTTACCTTCAGGTGGTGGGCAGTGGTGTAGAGGCGACCACAGCCCTTGTACCCGCACTGGAAAGCTCTGCTGCCAACCCCCTGCCCCTTCTCAGGGCTGGGCACTTCCTCCTCCTGCAAATCCTGCTGAGAGAAGTAAGGAAATTCATCCAGTGACCCACTGCTACAGACTTTTCAAAGCCCACACACACCATTTCCCTCCTTGCTGTACACACCCACTTCTCCCATTACCCTCACAAACGTTCCTACCAACGCAACCTGTGGTAAAACCCAAGTGACAGGGCAGAGGGTTGAGAACCAGCATCTCCCACTCCCACCTCCCTGGGTGTTTTCAGACATGGAACTCACCTCCCTGTGCTTCACTTTGCTCATTTGTAAAACTCACAGCTCATATATTTGCAGACAGGCCACAAAGCTCTTTTAATTACAGAGAATTTGGGACCCATTTCAGAAAAGCAGCACTGAAAAATCCAGACCTGGGAAGGGAGGTCACTGGAATCCTCACTCCCCAGATGGCAGGTGCCTGTCACTCCCTCCTCTTCCTCATCAGACACCTGCAATCACAGAGGCACAGGCACTGGTCATCCCTCCCTGCCCAGTGAGGAGCAGGAAGGCATTCACACCAGCAGTGCCCACCCCTCTCTTCTCTGGGGAGCTGGGGGAAGCTGGTGCCACCACAGCAGAAAGGTCTCCAATCTCTACCTCTCCATGCTGCCCACACTATTGGTGGCCCCTTCTCACACCCCACCCTGAAGATGGGAGAAGATGGCACCCAAGACATTCCCATGGAGAACTACCATGACAATACTTCAGGATCTGGAGTTATTTTGGGTTTTAAGGCCTTGGTCAACATGGGGAACAGAAGCCTTAACTTAGCTGCTCCTGACAGGTAAAAGATCCAGGCAGCAGATCAAGATTCACCATCTGTGGAAGAAAATACCACACTCAGGTGGCATTAGGAGAAACCTGGCCAACTGGAAGAGAACACCTTGAAGGAGGGACATACAAAGCAAGGAAAAACCAAACAACCAAGCTGCATCATTCCAAGCTGTATTCCCATCCCTGAAGTGTTCAAGGGCAGGATGGGGCTTGGAGCAACCTGGTCTGGTGGGAGGTATCCCTGCCCATGAGTTGTGACTGGATGATCTTTAAGGTCCCTTCCAACCCAAACCAGTCTGGGATTTGACGATTCCATGATCCCAGCAGCTCTCTGCTCTTCCCAACTCTGTGCCTGCAGCAAGTTAAGGGTAAAAGACCCAGCACTGTAGGAAGTAGCAGGAAACTGCCCTTTTCTGGGCCCTGAACTGGCAGCCACCTCTCAGTGGTGGCACTTCCATGGCAGCCTTGTTCACCTCTCAAAGCTGCCATTGCTGAAAAACAAACACAGAGAAGTCCTAACTTGGCTTCATCCTGGCTCAAACCAGGACAGAGGGGAGGACACAAACCCCTGGCTACACCAGCCCCTCCATGCTGTGGCAGATCATGGAAGAAGCCTCATGTCCTCACCTTACTGATGTACTCCCTTAATGCACTCGTGGTCTCAACATCAAAGGCATCCTCTTCCTCCTCTCCAGCCAGCTCCTCCAGTCCAGCTTCTGCCTGCACTTCCAGGATGGTGCTGCCAGGTGGCACGAGGACAGGACGGTGTATGTAGGCAGTGGAACCATCCTCCAGCTGGATGGCCTCAAAGGTGCTGGGGTCATAACTTTCTGCAAGAGGAAAACAATCAAGACCAAATGTTTTGGTTTTATTCACACTCTTTTGTCTCCCTGGGTTACCTACAGCCTTGGAAATCTGTGATACTTCAGCAAAAAAGGGGGCATGTGTTTTACCTGTGCTGTGTATGTAGGCCATGCTGCCATCCTCCAACACCACAGGCTGACCATCCTCAAAAGGCACAGACTCTAAAAGAAGAGGAAGAAAAATCCACACATATTATGGGAAGACTCTGTGGGTTTCAAGGAACCTTTCAAGAACAGAAAAGGGAGGTGGCATCCAAGGAACTTGGAAGGACTGCCCAGAGCAACTGAGATCTTTCTACCTTCCACACGTGATGGTGGCTGGGGAGGACTCCTCTGTGCCTCTCTGGTTCTTGCCTCATGAAGTGAATTCCCATCAGTTCTCAGCTGAATTAATTGCCTCATTTCAGAGATCACATTGGTCAATGACTCATAGAATCATAGGATGATTTGGGTTGGAAGGGATCTTAAAGATCATCCAGTCCCATCCCCTGGATGGGCAGGGACACCTCCCACCAGCCCAGGCTGCTCCAAGCCCCATCCAACCTGCCCTTCAACACTGCCAGGGATGGGGCAGCCACAGCTTCCCTGGGCAACCTGGGCCAGGCTCTCACCACCCTCACACCAAAGAATTTCCTCCTAGTGTCTCACCTGAATCTCCCCTCTTCCAGTTTAAAACCATTCCCTCTCATCCCATCCCTCCCTGCCCTTGTCCCAAGTCCCTCCCCAGCTTTCCTGGAGCCCCTTCAGGCACTGGAAGCTGCTCTAAGGTCTCCCTGGAGCCTTCTCTTCTCCAGGCTGAACACCCCAACTCTCCCAGCCTGTACTCTCAGCCCCAACTCTCCTCCACTCTCAAATACCTATCCCAGAAGTAATATATTACCTGAAGGGTTCAGAGGAAAATCCTGTCCAACTGCTCTCAGATGAAACAAAGGTGGTTTGGGCTCTGCTTTTGGCACTACCACAGCTCCCAGTTCCCTGGCCTTGCTGGGAACCTCGTGATCTGTCAGCTCTGAGAGAGCCCACAGGTGAAACAAGACTCCACACACATTTGCTGACACCAACAGCAAACTTCTCTTCTTGTCAGATTGTTAGAAAACTGTGCAGGAAATCACATGTTCTGTGTCCCTGCTCATTCAGCCTCAAAATCACAGGCAAGAAAAAAACAACCCTGCAGCTGTATGGAATTCCTAAAGCTCTAGCCCAATTGTTGGAACACAGACAAAACCAGTTACATCTACAACTTCCTTCTAAAAAGAATAAAGTCCTCACCTTTCTGAACTGTCACCTGATGGATATAAGCTGTGGTCCCATCTTCAAGTTCAATCACTTGCCCTTCAATTAGCTTTTCACCTGAAACAGTTAAAAACCCCACCATCAGCACTGCCTGCAGGGTCCAGCCTTTCTGGTCCCACCAGCTGTCCCCTCTGCTGCATCTTCTCAGGGAAACCAGTCCCACAGAAAGCAGCAAAACTGGTGCTTACAGGGTGTTATTTATCCAGTTTTTCCACTGAATAGCTACAGAGGCACTTCCCAGAAATGCTGGAGCCTCCTTTTCCTAGACAGGAGGATACAAGACAAAGAACCTCAGTCTTCCCTTGTTTACAAGCTGCCCTTTGCAGCCCTGTAAGCCAAGCAGCAGGAGGAATGACATGTGCTGGGTGGCTTGGATCTAAAGCAGCAAGCAATTCCACTTGTGCTGGAGAAAAACTCAGCTGGGAGCTTGTAGCAGAATCAGGAGGGGCCTGATTTTTATTCTGTTTTGGTGGATGATCAACTCTTGGATAAAAACTTACAGCCTCTCAAGTGTTGCTACCCTTGATGGGTTGTGAACACTGGACTCTTAAAATAGCAAAACTCTGAGTAACTCTTTCATAATGTTTGGTTACCCAAGGGCTTAATGCAGAGAGGACTCTGCTCTACCCCACCTGAGCATGAGGAATCCAACTTGTTTTCCCCTGGTGCACAATGTTTGGGAGGGGTCACAAAACCTCATAGTTTTCAGGCCAGGCCCAGCTCCACCCACGTGATAAACTTGCAGGGAAAAGAAATAAAAGAGACAATCCTTAGGACATGAAGCCTCAAGACTCCACTGTCCTGTTCTGCAGGCTGGGAAACTGCCTGTTCCTTTTGTGGTGGAGGAGGCAGCACCTCACAGCCACGAGAATAAGGGCAGGTGTTGGATCTGGCACTGATGCTGCCTCAGTGAGCTCAGCACCCCAGTCAGGGAGCAGAACACTGCTGTGAACCAACCTGAGCAACTTGGGCAAGTTAAACACCCTGCTTAGCTCCAGGGGAAGTTCTGGTTGAGGTGAGTCCTACAGGTCTCAGTGTGGACCCTGTTTCCCCAGTCACCCACACCAGGGCTCACTCTACTCTGAGCAGTACCTTCATTTCCCACAGCAGCACCTCTTCCATCTCCAAAGCTTTATTCCCAAACCAGAGGTGTGTTTTATTTCCCCTCTTTGTACAAACAGAGCTGCCAGCTTCATGGACTGGTTTAGGTTGGAAGGGACCTTTCAACATCATCTAGTCCCAACCCCCTGCATGGGCAGGGACACCTCCCACCAGCCCAGGCTGCTCCAAGCCCCATCCAACCTGCCCTTCAACACTGCCAGGGATGGGGCAGCCACCGCTTCCCTGGGCAACCTGGGCCAGGCTCTCACCACCCTCACAGCAAAGAATTTCCTCCTCATGTCCAACCTAAATCTCCCTCTTCCAGTTCAAAACCATAACCCCTCATCCTATCACTACACACCCTGCTAAAAAGTCCCTCCCCAGCTTTCCTGGAGCCCCTTCAGGCACTGGAAGCTTCCCAGACCAAGCAACCCTACAGGATGCACATCAGCTCACGTGCCACGGGGCACTTTTGACAAGTCTACCTTTCATGTCACAAGGTCAAACAAGAAGACTTTCAGACCCCCAAGCCCAAGGGGCTGTTACCTCTGACAGCCTGCTGGATATAGGCTGTGGTCCCATCACTAAGGGTCACTGCTTGCAAGGCCAAGCTCTCCATCCTGCCCTGATGGCTGCTCCTCAGACATGAAGCTCAGCTCAGACAATGTGCTCCCAGAGAGCACCCGTGCTGTGGGGCAGCCAAGGGGCTCCTTTGGTGCAAGCCTGCAAGAAATCAAAAGAGCAATTCACATTTTTCTCCCCCACGTCTGTTACTTCTGTACATCAAGTTTGCTGAACAGCAAACTGGTTTGGAGATTCTAAAGGATTAAACTGGGCAGACTTTCCCACAGCAGCAGCAGGCAGGGATGTCCAACCCACAGACAGAAACCAAAAGAATCATGGAATGCCAGGTTGGAAAGGACCTCAAGGATCATCTGGTCCAACCTTTCTAGGTGCTACTCTAGTTGATGTGAGGTGGCTCAGCACCCTGTCCAGCTGAGACTTCAAACTGCCCAATGTGGGGGAATCCACCACTTCCCTTGGGAGACTGTTCCAATGTCTCACTGTCCTCATATGGAAAAATCTACCTCGTGTCCAATCAGAATCTCCCCAGGATCAACTTGTGCCCATGACCCCTTGACTTTTCCATGGAAATTAAGCTTATCATGTTATCAAACTGACAGACCCTTTTTAGAGAGGGTAAACACCACGTCCAAGGCCTTCTCATCCTCCAGATGATCTGCAGGAAAGGCTTCCAAGTACTTTAAAGTATGAGGTTGTCCTATACTGCAAGAGACAGGGAGTTATAAGCTTATAACTTTGTCCCTGGAAGCACCTTCATCCTCTCCTCCCTTTCCTGCCTAATTCCCTGCTCTGAGGAGCAGGATTTCAGGCTATTAGCAGATGATGTTACAACACCCACACCCTTATGGGAACACCTTGCTCAAGAGGCACTTTACTGATAGATTATCTTTAAAAGCAGCTGCAGTGGATTCTTCGTGGGAAATCTCTGAGATAGCCTGACATTTGATCATTTTGATTTCCAGGAACCAGCCTGACAGGGCAGCCCCCAGGGGTGCAGCCCCCAGGGGTGCAGCCCCCAGGGGTGCAGCCCCCAGGGGTGCAGCCCCCAGGGGTGCAGCCAGGCTTCGCCCCCTGCAGCCCCACCCCTCCCTAC
>NW_009970727.1:1269835-1276829 GCF_000747805.2 Chaetura pelagica | reverse complement strand
CCGCGGCCCAGGGGCCAGCGGGGGGGCGGGGGCGGATGGCGGGGGCGGCCAAGGGGCTGCGCGGCCGGGCCAGGGCGGGTTTAGGGCCCTTCTCTCCGCCGCCCGCGGCCCGCGGGAGGCCCGGGCCGCCCAGCCCTGAGCCCGCCTCGCCTTTCCCTCCGCAGCAGCAAAGTCTCCCGGGACACCCTGTACGAGGCGGTGAAGGAGGTGCTGCAGGGCAGCAAGGTCAAGAAGCGCAAGTAAGAACCCCCAGAGCCCCGGCCGGGCCCTCCCTCTCCCGCCGGGCTCTCACCTCCCCCGCTGTCCCCTTCCTTCAGGTTTGTGGAGACGGTGGAGCTGCAGATCAGCCTGAAGAACTACGACCCGCAGAAAGACAAGCGTTTCTCCGGCACCGTCAGGTTGGGCTTCTCGTAGCTCCCACCCAGCCCTTCGGCCCGCGCCCGGCCCTGCCCCGGCGGGGGGACGCGCTGCTGAACTGCTCGGGTAGTTCAGACCGCCCCGGTTAGGTGGGTTTGTCTGGACGGACCTTTACCCTGGGTCTTAAAACATGAGGGGAGGTGTGGGAGGCCTCTGGGCTCTCCCCACCGACCTGCTGGAGAGGGCAGGTTAGAAGCTGGAGGAAGATTCCCAGGCGCTGGGGTAAGGTATCCCGTGGTGGCTCCCAGGGAAGTGCCTGTGGTGCTGGTGATCCATAGTAAAACCAGATCTTCTGTCCCCAGGCTGAAGTCCACTCCTCGGCCCAAGTTCTCAGTCTGTCTGCTGGGGGACCAGCAGCACTGTGATGAGGCCAAAGCTGTTGACATCCCCCACATGGACATAGAAGCTCTGAAGAAACTCAACAAAAACAAGAAGCTGGTGAAGAAGCTGGGTGAGTGGTGCTTTGAGTTGGGCTCTTGAGTACCCTGGCTGGTTTGGGAGGGCTAGGATGGTTTCCCCTGTGCTCAGATTTGCATGTGGGAATAGGAAACTGACCAGAGTCAGCCTGAAGTGCAGGGGTCTGTCTAGAAACTATGACTAGAAGCTCCAGGAGGGAAGTTGGTGGCTCTCCAGGGGAACGTTCTTGTCTCCCTGGAAGTGTTACCCTTAGCTGGTGTTCCTCACTTTCCCAGAAGTTTCCTTTAGTCCTGCAGGACTTCCATGAACAGAGTGAAATTGGCTGATTTTCACGTGGGAAGAGATCAACCCCTTCCCTTCCACAAAACCAAAGTCCATACCTTGGGCAGAGAAGAGTAACTTCCTGCTTCATCCGAACCATGTGCCACCAGGAGATGATGTAGGACTGAGCCTCTCCAGGAGGTGTGATCCATCCATCCATCCCTGTGAGCACAGGCTGTGACAGGAGCTCAGGGAGTTCAGTGTTTGGCACCTGTGGCTGGACACACAGTTCAGGGAGATGAGCTGGGTGCAGTTTAGATGCAGAGCTGGGTGCTGGTGGGTGTGGCTGCTGTGCCAGGAGTAATTTCTGATACAACATTAGTAAAACCAGCTCAGATCCAGCTCAGCAGGACTCTTGGGAATGTGGAAGTGCACGTGGGGGAAACAAGGAGGGTAGTTTTGGCCGAGCTGTTGGTCTCGAGCTCAGGGTGGGATCCTGACCCCGTGGTTCCCTCCTCACAGCCAAGAAGTACGATGCCTTCCTGGCCTCTGAGTCCCTGATCAAGCAGATTCCTCGGATCCTGGGGCCGGGGCTGAACAAAGCTGGGAAATTCCCTTCCCTCCTCACTCACAACGAGAACCTGGTGGCCAAGGTCGATGAGGTCAAATCCACCATCAAGTTCCAGATGAAGAAGGTAAAGCAAGGGGTTTCTCCTCCCAGGCAGCTGTGCCTGAGGCTGCTCTGTGACCCGCAGTGCCTTGTCCGTGGCTGCCATCTCCGGGCTGGGCTGTAGGTGTCCCTCGAGCCTCTTCCTAAAGCAGCAGCTGGTGACAATCTCCAAAGGGAGACACTACCCAGAGTGTTCAGCTGCTGGAGAGGAGGAGCCTGTGGTTGAAAGATCTTGAGAGCAAATGATAAGGGGTGATCTTGCTGTTCCAGTCCTGAGTGCAATCAGTCATAGTTAAACCTTCTTAAAATAAGTGGGTGACACAGGAAGGGTGGGATGTGTCCCCGTGGGTCTGTGCACTGCAGGAGCAAGTTTAGGACTTGACTCTAAACTTCAGGGCAGCTCTGCAGGTCTCTTGCTGTCAAAGTGAGCTCAGTCTCTCAAACCAAAAGAACCCTGCTCAGGCACTGGGATCTCATGTCACTGGTCTCTAAATGGGACTGGTGGGTGTTAACAGCTCTGCTTGCTGAGGTGCATCCTTAGACCCCAGCAGCTCTGGGCCTGGGGGCACAACTGGGAGGACACAGCAAATGTGACAATTTGCAAATGCTGCAGCATTTTAAGGAGCTGAGCTAATGATGTCCTGACACTTGGCCTGTCAGCTTGTTCATAAATCCTTTTGTCTTCAGCCTGTGGGGAACATGGACTTCCAAGCTCCTCAGTCAGGCTGGCAGGCTTGGCCTCTCTGGATCTTCTGTGTGGGAGGAGGGGGCTGGTGCCCAAACACAAAGAGAAGCTGGTACCATGCTTAGCAGGGAAGTTCTGTGCTGGGTTCTCAGGGCACACAGCAGCCCTACCCCATGAGCAGGGTTACCCCAGAGCCTGCCCCAGCACAACTGGCCTTGCCCAAGTCAGCTTTGCAACTCTGAAGAAGCTGAGCCTACCCAAGCTGTAGTTAGAGGTGGTATCTAGATGCTGTCAGACAAGTTCATGGTGTCCACCAGCCAAGTACAATGAGCTCTGGGAACACCTGGGGATGAACTGGAGAAGTTCCATCCAGCTGACAGAAACTGGATCATTTGATGAGTTTAGCTCAGCTGTAACACTTCATTTCCCCTTAAAACCTCCACCTGCAGGAGTGACTCTGGTGTCTGTGTCCCCCAGGTGCTCTGTCTGGCTGTTGCTGTTGGTCATGTGAAGATGACAGAGGATGAACTTGTCTATAACATCCACCTGGCCATCAACTTCCTGGTGTCCTTGCTGAAGAAGAACTGGCAGAACGTCCGTGCCCTCTACATCAAGAGCACCATGGGCAAACCCCAGCGCCTCTACTGAGGGGGCAGCAATAAACACTTTTTAGGACAACCTACAGCTTGTCTGGTTGGTTGGGTTCCTCAGGAGCTGGTTGGGAAGGGTTTGCTGAAGAGCTGCTCACTTCCTTGGAGTGAGAAAGGTCTCAAATGCTGCATTGAGCTGGGAGGGGTGGGAGTTAAAGTGGAGTGTTAAACTTTGGAGATTCTTGAGGCAGGAGCAGGGTGGGGAGGTGGAGCAGCCCTACTCAGGCCCAGAACAAGGAAAGCTGGAGGTGGTCACCACAGCTGAGGGTGCTTGTTGTTGGTAGAACCCCCAGCAGAGGCGCTGTAGCCCTAAATTCCCTCAGGTCCCCTGCAGAAGGACCCTTACCTTGTGTTGAAGCCCTTGCAGGGGCAGGACTCTCCTTCCAGCAGCTTCTAAGGGGGCGGGCTGGGGGGCAGTGGCATTTATAGGCTCCTGCTGCCCCCACAACACCCAGTGGTGGGGGTGGGTGGGGCCTGCCCAGCAGTAGCTTGTGAGGGCTTGATGAGTCCTCCCAGCTGCCCCCAGTTACCCCCAGAATCCAGTGGAATGTGGGGTGGGAGCTGCTGCTTTGGGGCCAAGGTAACGAGTGGTTTCCACCCTCTCTGCTTCCCTCCCTTCCCAACACCCTGTTCTGGGCTAAAAAGGAGATATTTTGCATCTAATTAACGTATAGAAAGAAATACATTGTGTAATGGGGGCTGAGCTTATGGCTTATGTAGGATTTAAGCTGCTGGGGAGGGAAGGGGGGTGAAAACCCCCCCCTTAGACCCTTGCAAAGAGCTGGTCTGAGCATCCAAGGGAACAGAACAATGAAAATAGCTTTGGATCCTGCTGTTAGAAACCTTTAAAATAAGCATCAGAGCCAGTTTCTGAAAGATCAACACAACACCAAGAAATTCCATTTAATAATTAAAAAAAGACAATACAAAAAATGCAAACATTTTTTTCCTTTTTTTTTTTTACAAAGTTCAGATACTTTTTTTTTTTTCTTTTTCTTTCTTTTAATCAAGTGCAAATAACTTCATGAACTACATCTTTCTCATTAATAGTTTGTGTTTTATTTTTTGCTGGAGATGGCAAGTCCTGGCCTGCTGCAAAAAAAGGCAAATATAAATATTCCAACATGAAGGAAAAAAAAATCTTTAACAACAAAACCCCCACAAAAAAAATTCCGCCCCAACAATCATTTATGTTCACTGCGTTGAGACATTCAAGGCATCTGAGGTGGCTGAGGATGCAGTTTTTTCAGCCTTTCAAACCTTTTCTGGGTGGTGGGTGAAGTGGGACCAACCCACAGTGAGGGGAGGTTGGTTCTGGTGGCCCCGTGGACCATTTTTTGTGGGGGGTTTATCTGAGTTCCTGGGTGAAAGGAGGAGAAGTTGTTACCAGGTGGGTTTGGCTGCTACAAGAGGCTGTGCTGCCCAACTTGCCCTTCCAAACCAGGTTTAGGGGAGCACAGGTGGCCTGTGTGGTGACAATGGTGACAACCAGGACCCCTCTCAAGGCTCTAGCAGGGTTTGGGGTGGCAGGAGCCCTGATAAATCACAAAGAATGAACAAACTCCATGAGCACCAGCAGCTGCATCCCAGCAGGGTTAGTCATTCCCGGGGTGTTCTGCTCTCTTGCTTTTTGGTTGGTTTTGTCTTTTTTTTTTGTCTTCTAAATATGAAAAGACCCTTTCAACGGGCACTGCTGCCACTGCCCTGCAGCGATAAAAAATAACCAACAAAAAAACAACCTCCCCCCCACCCCTACAACAGCTTTTGTGCATCAAAGCAGCTGCTGCCAGACACCAACCAAGTGACAAACAGCTCAGCCCACAGATGTGGAGCTTCCCAACGGGCCGGGAACCGGGCAGCAGAAGGGGTGAATCCACAGCTGGGATCCATCAGGACAGACTTTTCCAACCATGGGGACAAACCTCAGCCCCCTTTGCCAGTGTTCACCCAGCCTGCAACCCCTTGTAGAGCCCAGAAGCAGCTCTGGATCAGCCAGGGAATGAGGAGGGAAAAGGGATGAGCAGCTGTCCCCGGGGTTCGGCACGGACTGAGCCAGGGGGACGTGCAGAGCAATAAATAATAATTGGTTCATTAAGAGCAGGGCTTGCATCACATGTGGTCAAGGGGACAGCAAGAGAGAAGAGGGGGACAGGAGGGGACCTGGCAGGAGGAAAGCTTCAGGCAAGTCACCCACATTCAGTCCTGGCAGCTCCAGGTCTTTTGAGAGCGTGAAGATGGGGAGGAAGGTGCAGGGAGGTGAGGCCAAGAGCTGGTGGCAGGGCTGGAATGGGCACAGTTTCCCACAGGAAGAGGGATGAGCAGTGGCAGCAGCTGCCTGTCCCTCTGTCTGGCCACATGAAGATACCAGGGGGTCAAACCCATCAGTGATGTCCACCCAGCCATTGTACCCAGCCATGCCTGCTGGTGAAGCTGGGGGAGGCAGGTGGTGGTGAGGGGGGGTGGCAGGATGGGCTCCCCCGGGACCTGCTCCCTGCAGCATTCCAGCAGGACAAGCATGCAGGGACACACGCAGCTGAAAGCACCTGAAGGGACATGGAAGCACAAAGTGCACCAAAAGCTGGGAAGGGCACAGACCTCCAGACCTGGGGGAGAGAGTTTGGGGCTCTCCTGCCACCGTGTCTCCTGGACCCTGCCTCAGAACCTGTCCCAGCTCTCCCTCAGGTCTCTGCTGGTCCCTGAGCCCCTGCAGGGAAACAGGTGAGGGCAGAGCTCTGCATCTTCACAACAGAGCTTCAACAACCCTCAAACCACAGAGGATCAGCCCAAAACCACATCTCCTCCTCCACTCCCTCCAGCTCCTCCACGGACAGACCGAGACGCCTCGAACCCCCTGCGACAACTCACCCATCACCGCCGAGCAGCAGAGTCACCATCTCCCCCAGAACAGGGGCTTTATCGGGGACAAATGCAGCAAGAAAAGGTTGCAAGGCCTTGAAAACACCATCCTGCCAGTCAGTGGCAGCCCAGGGCTGGGTTTGCTTTGGGTGGGTGGTTGGTGTTTTTTTTCTTTCTTTTGTGTTACAAACGGCACATTCTCATTTCTCAGGCAGGTATAAATATCGTCGTTTCTAGTATTAAAAAAAAAAACCCCAACAACAACAACACAACAAAAACCAAACAAAAAAACCCCAAAACTCCCCTCTAAATAATATAAAGAAGACTCAAAATGATTGCACTTAATAACATATGAAAAAGGTAGAAAGGAGGATATCCTAGTGCACAAACATTTACTCCTGCTCTTCACAAAGCTTGCTTTTTTTTTTTTGTCTTTTTCCGAGTTACTCTTTGGCAGAGCTTGTAAGAAAAGTCTGGTTTCTTGGCACGAGTGTCTGGGATGGGGAGGGCAGGGGTAGAGAGGGGGGGAAACAACCAAAAAACAAAACCAAACCCGGCTGAAAAGTCCTTCTCCTTTGCTCCCTGTTTTCTCCCGTGCAGCCAGACATTGTTCTCCGGGAACGTGGCTTGGCTGCGCTTCCCTCCCAGCGCGGTTCTCCGGCGGGACGGGCACCGGAGCCCCCACGGCTGCTGTTGGCTGGTGAGCTTTGCTCAGCTCTCCTTTCCATTTTCTTTTGCATCAAGTTTGCTTTTTGAAACATTTTTTTTTTTCTTTGCTCTCCAGCTCTGCAAAAACGATGCTGACACCCAGGAACTGGGAGAAACTCGGTGTTAAACCTTCTCGCCATCCTCCGCCAAAGGGCTCGGTGGGGCTGCGGCCGGTGCCAGCCCAGGAAAATGATCCCCCACACACACCCCATGTCCCAGGCTGCTGGTGGCACTGGGAACAGGGATAGATCTGGTGAAGGAAACCAAAGGGAGGACAGAGGTTGGTGAAAGGACCACAGCTTCAGTTTCCTAAAATGAAGAAGCTGCATC
>NW_009970727.1:1267557-1269824 GCF_000747805.2 Chaetura pelagica | reverse complement strand
GCAGCTGGATGAGACCAGAGCATCTGCCCCCCCCGGGTCGGGGCTCGGCTCTGTGGGGGGAGAAATCGTGGGGGGCACGTCTGTGGGGTGGGAGGTGGTGGTCCTGCCAGAGCCGAGTGGAGGAAGGAGAAAATTGAAAAGGAGAAGGAAGGGAGAAGAGGTTTTCCTTGGCTGCGGGGCTATTTGTAAGGCCGGAGGAAGCTGGAGACTTTGGAGCGGAGGAGTTTGATGAAGGAGCGGGGCAGCATCTCCTTGTGCTTCTCCGTGTACTTGAAGTAGTTCTGGGGATGTGCCAGCACGTCGAAGAAAGCTTTGATGAGCTTCTTGTCCTGTGGGGAAGACAAGCCAGAGGGAGGGTCACCATCCTACCCTGTGCTCCTCCATGGCAGCTCCAAACCACAACCAGTAAGTGCAGGGGGGGCACAGCCAAAGGAATGATGCTCCAGCATTCCCCAGAGCCCTGGGCAGTGAGGACCTGGTGGGGACACACTCACCTTGAGGATCTCCTGGTGGTTTTCAGAGGCGTAGAGCCTGCCATCCCGCACGATGTCCTCCACCAGCTGCTCATAGTCCTCTGCAACACCCAGCCAGAAAACATGGTCAGGGCCTGAGCTGACACTTGTCCCCACACCTCTGGTCCCCACTGAATCATAGAATGTGTGGGGTTGGAATGGACCTTTAAAGGTCATCTAGTCCAGCTCCCCTGCAGTGCACAGGGATCTTTTTAACTAGATCAGGTTGCTCAGAGCCCCATCAACCTGACCTTGAATGTCTCCAGGGATGGGGCCTCCACCACCTCTCTAGGCAACCTGTGCCAGTGCTTCACCACCCTCATTGTAAAGAACTTCTTCCCATCCTGGAGTCTGCTCCCCCCAAATACATGGGAGGTGTGAACGAGGTAACCCAGGTACCAAACTGGGCTGGGGGGCACTGGTGGTGTCCCCCTGCCCCCTGTGCTCACCATCGTAGGTGACATAGGGGATCTGGAAGCCCCGGGCACTGTTGGCTTCGCTGGTTTTGAAGTTGATCCAGAGTTTCCGAGAGCGGGCGGTGAAGGCGATGGGCCTCTCGTAGGTCTGGCACGTCTCGTAGGTGGTGATGGAGGATGGGGACGCTGTGGGGCAGGGGCTGGGTGATGCTGGGTGTCCCCCAGAGCAGCTGCCCCCAGCTTCACTGTGCCGAAATGCTCACGGCAAAGGGGGTACCAGCGTGGGGACTGTCTGTGTTCAGCCAGGCTGAGCCCCTCCCTGCCTCCACATGAGGTACCAGGGATGTTGTTTTCCTTCCTTGCTTTGGAAAGCTCCAAACAGGGCTTTTTACCCCCCCAAAAAACCAAAGTGCTGAGAGCGGGTGTGCAGCCCAGCCCACGCTTCCCCCGTGCACATCCCACCCATCCAGCCACACCCGGCAATGCCGATCCCTCCGCTCACCCCATTCCCAAAAAAATGAATCCCTTCCTGCCTCCTTGGCTTTCTCCCTTTGCAGCAGGCAGCTCCACCAAGCCCCAGCCTTTTTCCTCCCCCAGCTCCTCCAGGAGCCCCGCAGCACGCTCGGTTACCTACAGTTTTTCCGCATGACCAAGACGTCTCCGCACTCGTCCTCGGAGGGGAGGAAGATCTCGGGCACCACGATCAGGATCTTGCGCTTAGGCGGCGGGTTGATGTTCCAGGTGCACTCCACATTGGCAGGGTAATTCCCCGGGTAGTTGGGGGACTCGATGTAGCCCGTGTACTCGCCCAGTTCCCCCCCACACTGCCGGTCTGCAAGGCAAGGAGAGCTGGTTCAACTGGGAACCAGTGGCGCGGGCACTGGGATGGGATGGGGTTTACTGGGCAAGGGTGGGGGGAGTGCTCCATTGGCACCACTCCACACATCCCCCCCCGTGCTTCCCTGTGTGCATAAAGCACAGAAATTACCCCACAACTTGATTTTAAAGGATTTTAAAATGCATTTTGAGGGAGGAACCCAGTTCATGCCATGCCTGTCCCTCCCCCAGCCCCATCCAAGCTCTCCTACTTTTGCACTGAGACACGGACGTGGAGCCATCAAAGTCAGTGGTGGTGTTGCCAGGACAGGAGATGCAATAATTCTGCCTGAAGTCGGGCTGGTAAGTGCCCACAGCGCAGCGGATGCAGCGGTGGACGCTGGTGTTGTAGTAATGCCCGGGGGAGCACTGAACTGGGGGGGGGTCAGAGAGCAAAGAAGGGCTGTGTCAGCCACCAGCATGGCCCACCCCCCCCACCCCGGGTGCCCCCCTCCCCGTTCCC
>NW_009970727.1:1266434-1267396 GCF_000747805.2 Chaetura pelagica | reverse complement strand
GCAGAGCGCCCCCCCCACCTCGGGCTGGTAGGACCCGCGGGGACACGGCTGGCAGGGCTTGAAGCCTTCAGCTGAGTGCTGGCCTGGGGGACACTGACCTGTGGGCACAGGGATTGGTCAGTCCTGGCATCCCCCAGCACCAGGGTTCTCCTGTGCCCTGTGCCCATCTCCTATCCCTCCAGCCTTGGCAGCAGCAAGAAACCCAGAGCAAACCCTGACCTTCCCAGGATCCCCTCTAAATGATAAAGCCCCAAAATAGCAACTTCTGCTATTGGAGCCTTGGACAACCCCCTGGGTGTCCCTCTCCCACCCCATGCCTGGCTCCTCTCCCTCCACAGCCTTGGCAGCATCAATCCAGATGCTGGATCATCCAGAGCAATTCCTGTCCTTCCCAGGGTCCCATCTAGGTGATGAATGGCCAAAATACCAACTTCTGCTGGGATGCTCAGGACTTTTACCCTCTTCTGGGTGGGACTGACAGCTGATGGCTGAGGTTACCACCGTGGACATCCCCTGAGAGTCCACTTCCTGCCCTGTGCCCAGCTCCTTGCTCCCCCCACCTTGGCAGCACCAATAAATCCCGAGCAAGCTCTGCCCTTCCTATGATTCCCTCTAAATGCCCCAAACAGCAACTT
Source organism: Chaetura pelagica (assembly GCF_000747805.2). NCBI lineage: Eukaryota > Metazoa > Chordata > Aves > Apodiformes > Apodidae > Chaetura > Chaetura pelagica. The sequence goes on along the minus strand of NW_009970727.1, from coordinate 1,266,761 downwards.
CCATGGATGCTGGGGACACCCACTGCCCCCCTGTACCCGTGCAGCTGCTGATGTTGGTGGCTCCCACAGGTCCAAAGGCATCACCACGGGGACACAGGTCACAGGAGAGCTGTCCTTCCTTCTCCTGGTAGGTGCCGGGGGGGCAGGGGACACACTGCTCCGTCTGCCCGTTGTAATACGTTCCCTGCGAGCAGCTGACTGAGAGCCGGGGGGGGACGTCAGTGATGTGCTGGGGTGGCTGTCACCCCCGGTGGGAGGACACAGCTGGTCCCCCACACCACGATGCTCCTTACCACACTTGCCAGCCAGGCGCTGGTGGGCCGGGCC
>NW_009970727.1:1259790-1266138 GCF_000747805.2 Chaetura pelagica | reverse complement strand
CCTGAGCCCACCACCCTCCCCCTGAGCCCAGCACCTCTCTGGTCCCACCACCAGCTCTCTGGTCCCACTACTGTCCCTCTGCTCCCCCCACTGTCCCCCTGCTCCCACCATCACCTCCCTGGTCCCACCAGCCCTGCCTGCACCTGAGACAGGCCAAGCCAGCACCGTGCCCACCTGTGGTCTCCTCTGGCTTGATCTCTGCCTCGAACTCCAGCGTGATGCGCGTCACCTCCTTGTTGGAGGAGTTGCGAGCCCGGCGGCCCTTCCCCTTCTTGGAGGAGTCACACTTGAGGTTGACAAAGGTGACCTGGCAGTCGGAGCAAGGTGCCGAACCACCTGTGTGTGGGGGAACAGATCAGACCCCACCCCCCCCAGGGGGACAGGCACCCGACCACCCCACTGCCACCACACCTCACCTTGCACCCCGACCTTCCCGGCCTCATCCTGCTTGCCCTTGGCCCGCGGGTGCAGGTGGCACTTGGCATCCTTGATCTTGAAGGAAGCTTTTTGCTTGATTGGTGCAGCAACAGTCTCTAAAAGAAAAGGCAGGTGCTCAACAACCCTGGGGAGGGGCAGCCTGGCTGGTGGTGGCCCTGGGCACCCCAGGAGCCCCTTACCGAGGCACTGCTGGCTGCTGTTGGTGGGTCTTTGCTGGCCACCCTGCCGCAGGACGGGGGTCCCACAGCTCACAGTGTAGCTGCTGTCAGATTCTGTGGGGAGGAGGAGCAAGAGTTGGAGGCTGCTGGAACAGCTGCCCAGTCCTTGGGATGCTCTGCAGGAGCTGCGCTGTGGGGGGTGGACTCCCAGCTCCACATCATGGGGATCCTGCACCAGGGACCTGTCCCACAGATCTACACCTAAAATGAGTCCCCCACAAGGAACCCACTCCCTCCCTCTGAACATTACTGGGTGCTCTGCACTCTGGCCGTGCAACTGCCCCTTCCCTCCCCGTTTGGGCCATGCAGGGAGATGGGGGCCCCCTGCCTGTGCTGGTGGTGGCACTGGTGCTGGTACCTGGCAGAAAGCGGGCCTTGGAGGCACAGGTGAGGGCACAGCTGTCCTTCTTGCCTGTCTTGTTGCAGGTGAGGGTGGCTCGTGGTGGTGCTGAACCTGGCAGGCATTTCACCAGCTCTGAGGGACACGCACCAGCTGGTGATGACAAGCAGGGACACCCGTGGCTGGCACAGCCTGGGGACCTGCAAGGGACCCCTGCACCCTCCCAGGTCACAGGGGATTCACCGGGAAGGAGAGGGTGCTGCAGTGCAGCACAGGGACCCTGGACCAGCATCCCAACCCCCCCAGGTCCTCCTTGGAGATGTGAGAGGTGTTTGATGGCACTTCAATATTTTTGGGGGGGCAGGTGGGTACCAGGGCTATGAAAGCAGCTCCCATAGGGACACTCATGGGTGCAAAAGCTCCTGGCCAGCCCCTAGCACAAAAAAGCAACTAGATGACCAAGGGTAGAGGGAGCAGGGCAACACCTCATGGCCCTTCCCAGCCAGACCCACAGGAGATGGGCACAGGGCCACAGCCAAAGGCTGCCCTGCCTAGAGCAGCCCTGTGCTGGGATACCCCAAAACTCCCTGTGCTCCCCCCACCCTGACCTGAATCCCAGGTGATGGAGGGGCCACATCGGGTTGCTCTGGCTGCGAGATGTTCAGGCTATGCTGGAGTGTCCCCAGCTGTGATGGTTCCTGCCCCAACCTACCAGTACAGTCCTTTTTGTTCCAGTGCAGCTTGCAGCCAGTGGGACAGGTACACTGGTAGCTGCCAGGCGTGTTGATGCAGCCAAATTTGCAGCCCCCTCGGTTGATGCTGCATTCGTCGATGTCTGCAAGGGAGGAAGGAGAGGGGGTGAGTGAGGGGGCTGAGTGGGATCCCCCCTGGCTCTGACACTGAGCAGCTGCATCATTTCAGGGATGGGATTTTGGACCACGCCAACCTCATGGGGATGAGGGAAACCCCGAGCCCTGGTGCCCCCAGGGCTGGGTGGTGAGGGGTGCAGCCCACCCAGGCTGAGCCCCCCGCTGGGCTGGGGAGCTGCAGGGAGCAGCAGCCAGAGCAGACATGGAAGCACTTAGCAGCTGAATTCAAAAGGCAGCTGCTCAGCAGCCCTGGCCCCTCTCCCCATGGTGGGGAACCTTGGCCTGAAACAGGGGCCAACCCTGGCATGAAGCAGAGGCAGAGGTGGGGGTCAGGCAGGGATGGAGCTGCCCCCAAACAGCCCTTCCTGCCCCACTCCTCCTTCTCAGGAGCATCCATGGGAGCCAGTGACCCCTTCCATTGCAGGGTCACAACAAGAGCATTCCAGGGCCATGCTGGTTCATGCCAGCTGCATGTTTTGGGAGCATGAGGAGGGTCATCCCCCCTCCTGGCCAGGCAGTGCTGGAACACTCGGTCTCATGCCACCACCTCCCCAGGCTGACACTGCTGCAATGTGCTCCAGCATCCCCCCCAAAGTGTGCTTCATCTGCCTCCCCACTTCCAGGGCACCACACGCCCCTGCCCTTGGGAGCTATCTGCCTGCTGGAACTTAAATCAAACCCTTTTGATGTTCCCCTTCCCACCCCATCCCAGCTCCCTGCCAAAAACGCCGGGGATTTCTCCCTCTCTCCTGCTCTAGACAAGTCGCAAACTGTTCCTGTCGCCCCGTTTGATGTTGCAGACACCAGTGTCTGGCTGCAGCCCCATCCCTGCCTGGCCCCAGCTCAGGATACACAGGGAAACAACCTTCTCTGTGAGCTCTTGGGCTGAGTGGTGTCCCCAGGGGTCCTGCAGCGACCGTGCCACGGGGGCTGCCCCATCTCTGGGTACTCTGTGTGACTCCCTGGGAGCAGAACCTGGTGGGGTGATGGGACCTTCTTGCCAGTGTCCCCCTGGCCCTACCTCCACAGTGGGTGAGCCCATACAGTGTGTAGCCCTTGTTGCAGAGGCACTGGAAGCTGCCAGGGGTGTTGATGCAGAGGTGGTCGCAGGTCCGGTCAAAGGAGCACTCGTCAATGTCTGAGGGAAGGGGAAAAGGGAGAGGTGAGGGCTGGCATGGCACGGGGGACAGCTCCTGGCACCAAGGCTGTCCCCTTCCTGCTCCAGCAACCTGGGGGCTGCACCAGGGATCTAGCACTGGGATTCTGTGGGGACCCTGCACTGGGATGCTCTGGCATCCAGCACTGGATTGCTCTGGAAATCCAACACCAAAATGCTCTGGGGATCCCACACCAGGATGCTCTGGGGATCTAGCACAGGGATGCTCCAAAATCCTGTTCTCCCACCCTGCCCACGGTAGTTGCTGCTACCTGGGAGGAGCAGCCCACTGGATCAGCATCCCCCCCTCCCTGAGCTCCTACAGCCCCTCTGCACCTCAAATGTGCCAAATGGAGCCAGCACCATATCCTTGGCATGGGGTGACTTCAGGAGCAAATTCCCAAGAGCACAGAACCTGAATGGAGATTAAAGTGGTCACCAGAAGGTGATGAGCTCAGGGTGCCCTCATGGGACACAAGGGGGCTGCTGGGGTCCCCTGACATGGGTGCTCTGGAGCAGGGGCAACAGCCCCAGGGCTGCTGGCAGGGATGGTGCCTGTGCCTGGGCAGAGCTGTGTCCCAACCCATGGGGCTGCAGGGGACATCATGACAGTCATTCCAGCCCTGAGGAAGGCTGGAGGATTTCACTAGGGATCTGCCTAACTGCTGGCTTTGACTCTGTCATGAGAAGAGTCCAGAAATCCCCAGCTTAGGAGCAGGGCTGGGACAGCAGCCCAGCTCTGCAGATCAAAGCACTAAGCTCCAGACCAGAACCCAAATCCACCACTAATCCCCCAGAGGATGTAGATGGTCCAGAGGAGAGCAAAGAGGAATGAGGAACCAGGCCAGCGCTCCTCAAGCCGTCGTGGGAGGGCTGAGCAGTGCTGGAGGGCAGGAGAGGGGGTGTCCCCAGGCAGGGCAGGGGGTGGGGGTCCTGCTGCCCCTTACCTTGGCAGTTCCTCTCATTGATGAGCAGCTTGTAGCCCTTCTTGCAGCTGCACTCGAAGCTGCCCACTGTGTTCCTGCAGATGTGGTCGCAGCCGCCGTTGTTGAGCCGGCACTCGTCAATGTCTGGTGGGGACAGGGGACACGAGTCACACTCCTGCTGGGATGCTTGGCTGGGAGAGAAAGGTCTTCCCCTCTGGACCCTGTCCCCACTGGGAGGCAGCAAGTGAAGGAAAACCTTTGGGCTGTGATGGTCACCAGGAGAATGTGGCTGCTGGTTTTAACTGGCTGCATTTGGGGAGCCAACACATGACACTGGGGACACTGGGGGAGGGCAGAGCTCCTGAGCTTGGCTGCCCTTGGAAGATGAGCAAAACATTCCATTTCTGCAGGTCTCAGGATCTCCTGGAGGAGAGGGGGGCAGGGGTTCCAAAAGAGCCTCACAGCTGGGGGAAGCACCAGGGCAGAGTCTGCAGGGTCACAGGTTTGTGTTGGGGGCTGCTTTTGGAGACGAGGAGCAACAGGAAGAAAGACCAAGCCAGGAGGGAAAAGCACCTTCCTCAAAAAGTACTGCTCAACAAAATCCATGCACTTCAACCCTTCCCTCTCTGCTTGCCATCTTGATCCTGCCACGAACAAAACTAAAAATGACAATGCACAAACTGCAAAGAGCCCCAACAACGTGGGAAGAGGCTGGGATGTGGGTTTTTTTTCCCTGTTTTGTTTTGTTGTTCGGTTTGTTTTTTTCCTTTTTCTACTTAACATAGAATTTACTGCTAGAACATGACCTGTAAAATGGAAGGAGACTAGGAAGACGCCTTCCCTGTCCCCCCAGCCCCAGCCACCACTGGTGGGGCAGCAGCTTCTGCCTCTCTGGGGTTGGGGTTTTCTTTTTACGACTGCGAGGGAGCGCGCTGTTCCCCAGCCCCCAGCCGTCATAAAACCCCAGACACAGGGGATGTGGCTCCAGGTTATTGCACGTTCCTGGAAACTGCAGAATTGGGGAAGCAGGGGAGGGGGATGCTCTGATAAAATAACAGGGGGCAGGAGGGTTCTGGAAGCAGTCAGCAGGTAGGAAGGCAGCTGGCAGTGGGATGGGTTTTCCTTTCAACTGGGGTCAAGTTCCCGGAGCTGCTGAAAGACAAAACCCAGGCGCCGGCAGCCCCGGGGTCACCGTGTCCCCCTGCCTGAGGGGAGCAGGTCTGGGAGCTGGGGTGGCCACTTGGGATTGCTCTCCCTTGCAGAGGCAGGGGGATGGGGACATGCAGGGGCACACAGCATCCTGTGGTGTTCCCTCCCAACTGGACATGGGGCTCAGATGGTGAACGGAAGAGGGACTCGTGCATCCCAGATTCTCAGACTGCGTGTGGAATTCCATCACATCCAGCCTCTACCCATGGGGAAACTGAGGCAGTGGGGAGGAGCAAGGTGGGATGGGACCCCCCATCCCCACAGCTGCCATGCCTTCACCTCTGACTTGACCTGACCCCCCTTCCCTCCTCCCCACGGGCTTCCTGGGGGAGTGGGGCTAACCATGGTGCCTTCAGCAAGGTAGCTGAGTTCCCAGGCCCAGGGGTGATCCCTTTTCCAAGGGCACTGAGGACACATGAGAGAGTCTGAGTCACCCAGGGGTGAGCAGGGAACATCCCAGCCCCACTGGCACCCACCTACCTTTGCAGGTCTTCCTGTCGGGCTGGAGCATGAAGCCCATGGGGCAGCTGCAGTGCACACCTGTGGCTGCGTCGTGACACTTGCTGTCACAGCCCCCGTTGTTCACAGCACACGTCTCTGCACAGAGAGAGGATAGAGGGCTGAGGTGAGAGACCAGTGTTTAAAAGGCTGGGAGGTGTCACACCACCCAGATGTCCCCATGCTGCAGGCTGGGAGAGGCAGCAAAGCTCCCCCTTCAGAGCCCACCAGAACTCTCTGGGCTTTTCACACAGCCCTAACGAGGTCACGGAGCCCCCAGATAAACACACACCCCAGATACTGAGCACGAGGGTGGAGGGGATAAGGCATTAACAGACAATCCAGCACTTGCCTTTCCCATCACCTTGCCACGCACCTGGGTGCTGCTCCCCAGGGACTTCAGAGGTGAATTAAGGGCATGGGTGATTCACCCCAGTGCTAAGGCAGGAAAAAGCACCCACATTTCCCGGTTTGCCATCCAAACTGCTGTGCAACCCTCCCACCTTCCAACAACCTGCTCTCATCCACCGGGTATCTACGTTTAGGGCAGAGGGGGCAGTGGGGACAGCCCTGTCCCCCTCAGTAGAGGATGCATGATTAATTGCAGGCAGGGAGCAGAGAGGCACTTGGCCACCCCGGGGAGAACGGGGTCAGGGCCACAGGCAGGGACGTGCAGGCAGAGCCGCTGCCTCTT
>NW_009970727.1:1254889-1259409 GCF_000747805.2 Chaetura pelagica | reverse complement strand
GTGGCGCTGGGAAAAGCGGAGGTGGCTCCACAGAGGCTCTTCATTCCCAAAGCACGTCGGCTTTTCAGCTGACTAGAGGGAAAAGCAGCTCCATGGGATTTATCCTACCAGGCTCAGCCCCCATGCTGGCACCAGGGCTGTGTGCCCCAGAACCAGGCTCTGGTGGAGTCCAGCTTTGGCAACTCCAACCAGGAGGAACCGAAGTTCCAGGTGACCAAGTCACAGTCTTTGCTGTGCAAAGTGCAGCCAGAGCTGGGTCATGCCAGGGATGTGGTTCCCCAGGGATGTAACTCCCCAGGGATGCAGGTGCACAGCCCCAGTGGGACAGCAAGGGGAGTCCCAGCTCCCTTGCTTGCCATCACCACCAAGCCACAAAACCACCAGTGACCCTGCACAGCCAGTCCCTATCTCACCCACCCCTTGGGCACACCAGCCAGTCCAGTGTCACGGACTAATTTGGGAGACGCTTCGTATAATTAGAACACACACACACAGAGGCACCAGCATCAGTGGAAAAAAAATCCAATTTAAAAAGAAAAAAAAAAAGGCTAATTATTTCAGTATTATCAAAGTCAGCTGTTGCTGGTAGGACTAGAAGGGACACTAATTTAAATGAAGCATTTTCAGCTTGACAGCTTCCCTGTGAGATCAATCCTCAATTTCTGTCCTAACCACCAGAACAATGGCTTGAAGTGCATTAAGTTGTTCACAAAGGATAATAAAATATTCCTTTCAGAAGGCTGGTTGCTTGGATAAATGAGGCATTTGGGCTTCAAGGAACCCAAGATGAGAATGCCTTGAAGAAATTCCTTGGAAAGAGCAAATCCCAGGTTCTCCCGCTCTTTGCGAGAGCCGCATGGGGGGGGAATGACTGAACCATCCAACCATTTGCCGCGGGGCGAGGGAGCTGGGATCGCTCTGTGCTCGTCTTGCCGCTGCTATTTTTATGATGTCCCATAATAAGAGAACAAAAGGGACCATTTTATGAAATTAATAGCCAGCACAATTACAAAACCTAACGGCAAGGAGGGGATTTCTGTAGATGTTCTGCCTCCAGCCAGGTCCTCGTGCCGGGACCGTCCCCCACCCTGCGGTGCTGGGGTCGAAGAGCCCGGTGTGGGTGACACTGTGCTGAAGGGAAGGGAAACTTTCTGGAAGCCCGATGAATTATTTAAGGCCAGTCTTTGTTTCAGTAGCTGATGCAGAAGCAGCACAGGGAGGATTGATTTAACAGGGTCGCTGATGAGATGAGACGACGGGCTCAGCATGGGCGCTCCAGGAGCTGGAGAAGTGGCGGCACTGGGGAGGACAGTGGAGGATGGTGGAGCCTCCTCCAGAGCTGCAGCACCCATCTCCCCTCCTGACACCTTTGTAAAATCAGGAATTTCAGCTGGGATGTAAAGCCAGCCCTGCACACCCTCCCAAGCAGGATGGGGACACTGCCCAGGGTGTGCATGGGGTGGGAGCAGAGCCAGCACGGCTGCAGCAGCGCGGCACAACGCTCTGCACTGCAAGGACCACGTCCTCGGATCACAGAGAGCTTGGAGGGGGCAGCTGGAGGGGGCTGCTGGAGGGGGCAGCTGGAGGGGGCAGCCAGGGTACCTGTGGTGCAGCGGGGCTGGGCGCGGGGCCCCGGGAGAGCCGCATTGTTCGGCGGTGCCTGGGGCTGCTCCCAGCCCACATGACTCACCCAACCACCCAGGGCTTTGGCGAGGGCTCCATGGCTGGGGGAGGGAGAAGACAAAGCAGCCTGCACACACACACACACAGATGCTCTTTCCCACCCTTCTCCATCCATCCCACCTCCAGCCTCACTTCCCGACCAACCACTGTGCCATGGGAATTCTTGCCCTGCCCATCCTGTGCCCCTGCCCATGCCCCCGCGGTGCCCTGCCCGCACACGCTCCCGCTTCGCTTTCACCTGCTGGGAAGCAGCAATCCCAGCAGGATTGCCATCCCGCTGGCCTAAGGAGACAATTGCACGGGAACCCGAGGGATTACAGCTGGGTTGGCTGAAGCACGAGCACAGAGCTCTTGAACCCCGTGGGAAAGGCTCTGTGGAGCCCCCCAAAAACCATGGTGGGTGTTCCCGGCCACTGGCAAACCACACACCCATAGCTCTTCCTGGATATGCCAGGAATCTGCATGCACCCAGCACACCCATGAAGAAGATTCCCCACCACAGCTATATCCCTGCACCTTCAGACTGCCTCGGTTCCCTTGCTGGTGGAGCAGAGGTGCCACCTTACCTTCAGCAAGGGCTTAGAGACCTGACAGGGGTTGCCAAGAAATCCCTGGGGAAGCAGCCTGAGGTGCCCAGCCCGAGAAAGGGACATTGCAGCCGTGCCATTTGCTGCAGCTCTGGGCTGGGTGCCTCTGGGCCAAACCCTTGGACACCCTGAATGTCCCCAAACCCACAGAGGGGACTGTCAGTGACTGAGTGGGCTCCGGGCAGGGGTAACACAGGGCATGAACATCCCCCTCCCCATCACCCAGCCACTGGTAGCCTCTGCAGGCTCCTGTGGGACTTGCTTGGGAATGGTGGGGTGGGGAAAAACCACTGTCACAGCCACCAGAAAGCAGATTGTCACCCCCCTGCACAAGGCTGGATCGACCAGAGCAACGCGAGAGCCCCTCCTCATGCAAGCACAGCCAGGGAAAGGGATTCTCTCTCTGTCCACAGAGCAAAGCCCACCTGCAGCCTGAGGCCAGGCTTGCTCAGTGGGGTTGAAAAGCAGCAGGGGGGGACAGGGTTAGTGAGACATGCGGTTAGCACGACAGCTCAGCCCCCCGAGCCCCGTTATGGTCTTGAGGTGAGAGACCAGCTACAGTTAGACCCATTTGGAGAGATAGAGAGAACAAAAATATTTACCATTAGAAAACGTCTCAAGGATAACGTGTTGCTGGAAGTGTCTCTCCCCTGTTTAACATTATAAAAAAGTGATTTAGAAACAGTGCCCAGCAAGGAGCTCGGTTGGTGTCACATGTCAATGGGTTCGACTCTGCTGCCTTTCCAGGAAAATTGTCCCTTGGATTTTTCTTCTCCTCCCACCTCCCAAAAGAGCCAAACCCCCAGATTTGGGTCTGGTGCTCTGGTGCCCTCCATGGCCCTGTTCGATGCATCCCCTGTCCCACAACCTCTCCAAGCCCCCTCTGGAATTGTGCTGGGTGTCCCGTTGGTTGGAGCCCCATGCGAGAGGGAGGAAGCGCGTGACGAGGAGCGTTAGTGCAGCTCGTTAGTCTGGGGAATCGGGTCCTGCCTGGAGCAAAACCAGCAGGTACTGGGGGGCTGCAGTTCCCGAGAGGAGCCGTACAGACACCGCGCGGCCACGGCCTTCAGGACAGTGACTGTCCCCCTGGTGGCACTTGCACTGCTTGGAGATGGCAGCCAAATTTTGGGCTGCTCATCCTTGCCCCTGTGTCGGTGAGGTGGGGTGTGGGGAGCCCTGGTGACACGTGGCACAGCCCTGGGGTGCTGAGCACCCCAGGGAGTGTATGGAGAGGGACAAACAGGCAAGAAGGGGCAGAGAGCAGTCTGGGGGAAGCTGCAGCCCCAGGATGGCTGCTAAGACACCCCAGGGATCACTTTGGGGCATTTTCTCAAAAAATTCACTGGAGTTTTGCAGTGCAAAGGAAATGCTGCCTGGCACCACCCATGGCTGGGAGATGTCCTTTTCTCATCCAGGTTATTCTGGGGAGGAGACAAGGCACCTCAGCTCTTCTTTTTGCACAGAGCCCCATGGCAGAAACCAGAGAGCCCCCAGGGGAGCATGGGGATGGGGTGCTCAGGGCACAAGGAGCCCACAGCCCCTGGGGCTGAGCAGGGATGAGCTGGAGGAGAAAGAACGCCGGGTCCATGTGGAGGGGAAAGAGGGGGGGAAACAGCCCCTGGCTGTGCCTGCGTGGTCTGGGAGGTTCAGGCTGAGGGCAGAGATCCAGAGACTAGGACACAGGGAGCTGAGGCTCAGCAGGGACCGTGTGTCCCCTTGGAGAGGCTGATGTGTACAGAGGAGTGTGCACAGCGTGGCCATGGCCACCCACCTCATGTCCCTGTGTCCCTTTCCCAGACCCCTCCTAGGTCACCGTCCCTTCACTCTCATGTCCCCAGCATTGACCTGGTGCAGCCCCCACTCCCAGCACTATTCCTGGCACTTCAGAAAGCTGGGAAGCATCAGCCATGCTGCCCGGGTGCAGGTCAGGAAATCGGCCATAAAACATGAGCTGGGTTTTGTTTCCTTCTCCATGTAATCATATTTCTTCCCCATCCACCACCTCCTGCCCTGACGGTGCTCACCACAAGCTGGGGGACAGTGACATCCCTGCTGCACCCCAAATACCACCAGGAAAGTGCTGCAACCCTGCCCTGGCTTGCAAATCTCCCCAGAAAGCCAAAATCTGCATCAACCACGAGAGCCCAGTTTGCATCAGCCTGTGGGTGCTGCACCCTGGGCTGCTGGAGGGACATTTTATGTGCTTTTTTTTTTTTTTTTTCTTAACAAATAAATAAAGAATACAAAACC
>NW_009970727.1:1250396-1254826 GCF_000747805.2 Chaetura pelagica | reverse complement strand
CCTGGCTCCCCCTCCCCCAGGAGCCTGCAGACATGTTGGGAGCCATTAGGGCTGGCCCCGCTTCGCTCAGAGGCATGTTCTTCATTATCTGCATTTTTAAAAGCAGCAATAAAAAGCAGAAAAATGAAAAACACCGGCCGTGGCCTAATGAAACTGTCATTCAAAGGGGCTGCTCGCGCTTCCTGCCGCGTGGTGTGATCTGAAGGGAACCTGGACCAGGGGCCTGTCCCGGCAGCCCATCAAACGCACCGCGTACAATTTCAAAGCCCATGGCCCGGGGAGTGAGTTTGCGTTTCCCCTCGCTGGAAACTTTATTCCCCTTGAAATGATGAAATATTTCAGAGGAAATGGGGAAGGGGCGGCGGAGGGAGCAGCGGGGACGGGGGCAGGGGGAGGGTTGTTTGCTGAGCCCTGGTTGTAAAACAAGAAAGGGTGGTTATAAATATCCGAGCAGGTACCTCGGCTGTAAATCTGCTGGCTGGGCATCCCCGCAGCCAGAGCACAATCCCACAGTGTTCCCGTGGCCAGGCTGGGGGCCAGGAATCCCCTGGAGGATGTGAGAGCCAAGCTGGCCCCTTCCTGCAGAGAGGGGGTGCAGAGCTGCAGGGGATGTGAAGGGTGTAGGTCTGAGGGGGGGAGTCTGAGCTGGTGCCCTCCCTAAAATCACCATGTTTGATTTCCCCCAGGGAAGGTGGGCTAGAGATGAGCTCATGGGGAGACCCTGGAACAGGTTGCCCAGGGAAGCTGTGGCTGCCCCATCCCTGGCAGTGTTGAAGGGCAGGTTGGATGGGGCTTGGAGCAACCTGGGCTGGTGGGAGGTGTCCCTGCACATGCAGGGGGTTAGGACTGGATGATCTCAAAGGTCCCTTCCAACCTAAACCATTCCACAGCTCTAAGATTGTATGTACCAGCTCTGGTAGGAGGTGCCTCCCCAGCAGACCCAGTGCACAGCTTGGGTATAAAGAGGGAGATTTTGGCCAAGCCCACAAAGATAAGCCATTTTGGGAACCCCTGAATCCCACCCTCCCACCTGTGGTACCCAAGTGCTGAGACCCTCCTGCAAACAGACCCCTCCTGAGCACCCCCAAATCACAAGATGCTCCAGAGAGCAGCTCTCCCACCCCCTGCACCCAGCAGGCCAGGAGGACCATTTTGGTGCCAAACCCCCCCCAAATCCTCACACCAACACACACAGCAGCAGCACAGGCACAGGGATCTCTGTCCAGCAGGAACCCACCAACAGATGCACCCCAGGGTCCCCAAGTCTCCATTGGATGCCCTGAGCATCCCTCAAGCCAGCAGGGAGCAGCCAGGGGTTTGGGGGGGCTCCTCACCCCGAGGATGGAGCCGTCTTTGGGAAGCACTGAGGGTTTTCTGTTCAGGCACAGCAGGACCTCGGGAAGCCAAAACCTCTCTCTTGCTTCCAATTCCTTTTTCTTTTTTATTTTGCAATAAGAACTCAAATGTCTAGAGCAATTTGTGGACTTAATCACTCCCCGAATGTAACAGTTTTTTAAATCAAATCAGCTGTTCAACAGCTCAAGCATCTGAAACCAGTAAAACTTCTATCTCTGTTTGATGTTTTACAATTTGAAAACACACAGAGGAAAAGGACAATTCTGGGGGCGGTTGAGTTGTCAGGTTGTTGGGGTTTGGGGCTGGTTTTTTTTGCAAGACAATTGTTCCTGAGCCGAGGCCCTGCAGTGCCAAGTTGGAACAGATCACCGTGGCCAAGTCTGTCCCCTCTGTGTCCCTCCCTGAATGCTGCCAGTGACAGCGACAGGAACAGTTTAGAGCGTGGAGACGTTCTCCATGCTCACCCCTCTCCCTCCAGCAGCATGGAGGCAGGCAGGGACAACCTGCAGGGACAAGCTCAGCACTGCCAACCTTTCCCCAGATGTCCCCTCCAGCATCCCCAGAGCCACTTTCCTTCCCTGTGCTGGAGCAGCAACGCATCTCTGCACCCTGCAGGTACCCACAGCCTCCCACACACACGCACTGAGCTTCTCAGATCTCAGCAAAGCCAAGCACCACATCCTCAAAGCTTTTAAAACCAAAAACTACCTTCATCAAGCCAAGAGTGAGTTGCCCAGGGAGGAAGACGAGCCATCCCCCACCCCAGCCCATGTCCCCACAGTCAGGTGATGGCTGTCACCTACCTATGCACGTCACCCCATCTGAGTGGAGCAGAAACTTGACGTGGCAGCCACACTTGGGGCCCTGGTCGGTGTCATCACAGGTGTGTTGGCAGCCCCCGTTCCCATAGTTGCAGGTCACTGCAAAAGGCAAAGCACCAGCTGTCACCTTGACCTCAGCCCATCTCCTCCCCACCCCAGCATTCCCAAACATAAAGCCAGCTTGGAAAAAAATCATCCATATTCTAGGAGAGATCACTCCCTCCTGGATCATTTTTAAAGCCCTTCAACCTTCCCTGCAGGATCTTGGTAAACATGAAGTGTAATGTGGTTTTCCCCTTTGCTAAATGGCACCAGTGGACCCCTGTAACACCAGATCCAGGGACAGCCCGCCGGGCTGCTTTCCCCTGTCCCTGGATCTGGTGTTACAGGCAAAGGGTGGGACTTTCCCGAGCTCTGGAATGACTCAGGTGCTCCTGGAAATCCCTACCAGCCCTTCCCAGGAGGCAAGGCGTGCTGCTCCTTTAGCTTGGAGGGAAAATTGGCTCACAGGATTAAAACTCCATTTCAGCAGCGATTTGACATGTTTGTTGCAAACAGCAAATGAGAAATAAAATAAAAATAATTGCATCAACACATGCATATCTTGCTAATAACCCTGGCAGGGCCAGCAAGATGCTGGCAGGAGATCACAGGCTGAAAGCACCACATCCCCCAGGGAGAGGATTCCTGCGCTCCTCCCGTGCCGAGCACACTCGCCCTGCTCATCTCCCAGTGGAAAAGTAAAGCTGGTGGGATAGAGACAGGGAATGCTGCACCTCTGGGACCCCCTCTTGCACCATCTCAGCCCTCTCAGTGCAACGGCCTGATGTCTCATGGCAGAGGGAAATGCCAAGAGCATCATCTGCAAGGGCAATAGAGGCAGAGCTGGGCACGTCAGAGGAGAATGAAGCCAGAGGGCTTCAGGCTCAATAAATCAATGAGTACCAAGGGGGTTCAGGGCTTTGCAGCAGGGCCAGGAGGGGTCTGTACCAAGGGGACAAGGTCAGGGGTCCCCAGAGGCCATGTCCCCAGCCCTGCAGTGCTCCTTACATTTGCAGTCGCGCTGGTTCTTGGTGAGCTCAAAGCCCGGGCGGCACTCGCAGGCGATGCCCCCCTTGGGGGTCTCCCGGCAGATGTGGGCACAGCCATGGTTCTTGTTCATGCAGTTCATTCCTTCTAAAAGAGAGAAGGGAAAGAAGAGAAGCTCCAAAAGCTTGAAGGCACCAATCCACAGCCACAGAAGGGTGTCTGGAGTGGGACAGGGATGGGGAGATGGGGGCAACGAGGGGAAATCCTCACAAGTGAGGAGCTTAGTGGGGACAGGATGTCCCTGGGCACTGCCCTTGAAGGGTAGAACCTCCAGAAGGTGGACAAAGCCACCCTGGAGCCTTGAGCCTTTGATTCCTTCCCATTGCCTTGGGTAAGACCCTGCTCCCACACCTCAGGAGCCACTGCTGCCCACCAGCCCAGCCTGGCACTGAGGGGATGAAGCCATGCAGCTCCTTTTTGGAAGACAAGGAGTTGGCGTGAGCATGGTTGTGATTACAGACCCTGGGCAAGCAGCTCTGGCACTGTTCAGCAGAGCAAGGAAGGGTTTTGGGGGGGGCTGAGCCAAGGCTGTTCCACCAGGATGAGCCCTGGGGCCATCATGCCTGAAATCTGTGTAACGAACTGACAGGTCAGGGAGGATCCACATGCTGGCAGCCCCTGGGGACTAGGGTTTTTGGGAGCTGCTGGTTCCCAGTATCAGAGCTGCCATTTCACCCTTGCTGACCCATCCACAGCCCCCTCTGCCCCCAGCATCTCACAGGGACAAGGACATCCAGCTGCAGGATGCCGGGTCCAGCGGATGTCGAGTGGGGCATTGACAGGAGTTTATAAGACATTGAACAGAACCAGCAGCAAGGCAGGGAGAGCCCCCCAGGAGGTGCAGCTGCCTGCTCAGGGCAGAGGGAGGGGGCTGGCCCCATCCCAGGCCCCCAGTGCCAAGGCCACCATGGGGTAAGCAATGCCAGAGTCAGGATGGAGGGAACCAGGCAGAGCTGCAAGCCTGTGGGCTGCCAAAAGCCTGGGGCAGAAGGATGAGGGATATTCATCTCAAAGGAGGATGCTGAAATGCACCAACCATGCATGGGAAGGGTTAAAAAACACAGGCTGGAGTCTGTGGGTGCCCCAGGTTGCTCCCCATCACCTTCCCTGCAGGTCCCTCCTGGGACAGGGCCATCATCTGTGAGTGGAGTGGCAGGGCAGCTC
>NW_009970727.1:1246957-1250274 GCF_000747805.2 Chaetura pelagica | reverse complement strand
TCTGTAATCACAGCCTCTTTCCCCAGCTGCACCAGCCTCTGTGCCAGGGCTGGGAACCCCCAGTCCACCAGGAGCCCCATTCCATCCCCCCAGCACACTCCAGCTTGCCCCAGGGCCAGGATGAACCCCAATCCTTGGCTTCTCCTTACTGGGAGGGACTTGCTGGTGCAAGGGAGAGGGTCATGGTGCTGCAGGAGAGGGGTCCTGGGACCCACCTCCCGAGGCTCTTGACCCAGCAGCATTTCATCCCCTCTGCATCAGGAGGGAGGGAGGAAAGCAAGAGAGAAAATAAGGAAAGGTTAAAAAGCAGAGGGAAAGGAGAAAGACTGCTGCCAGGGTAGGAGAAGAGAGATGAGGAGCTGGCAAGGACCCCAGGAGGAAGGAAGCAGCCATAACGCTGAGGTTTAGGTCTCTAATACTGAATGCTTCTGCCTTGGCAGTGCCCAAGAGCCAGGAGAAAAGTCAGAACAGGCTTTAACATTGGACCCAAATTGTCCTCAGCTCTCCACTTTTTCCAGGCTTGCAGCCCAGGGACCAGCTGTAACCCTCCCACCCCTGGTCCTCAGCAGCAACCTCAGAGCCCCAGCTCAGGGACCACGTAGCAGCTACAAGATCAAACTTGGGTTGCAGAAGCAACACAGCCCTCTCTAGCCAACAACACTCTGCAGCCCTTCAGGTCAAAAAGATTAGCTCAAAACCCAACACCTGCATCCCTGTTCCCAGCAAGGGCCACCCACTGTGTCACCAGCAGGTAGGAGCTGCCAGCTTGTCCTCTGAGAAACCCAGAGCACAGAAGCATGGGAGATGCCACCACTGAGCTGCTCTGGGCTGGGCAAGATTCCCTGAGGAGAATGGGGCGGGGGGGATGGACACAGCTGGGAAAGGGGGAAAGAGGAAAGCAAAAACACTCAGCTGGCTTTGCCAAGCAGCAAAGATAAAAATCAGCAGAGACGCAAAAATCTCTCATTTCCTCCTATTTTGGCTACAAGATCGTTCCAGACGGCAGCAATTTAGAGCTGATATTGAGACCAAGGACTCGATGCTGTGCAAGACCTGGCAGGAGAAGAAGAGTCTCACAAGATGCTGTGAGGATCTCTGGGTACCTTCTCTTTAATAAAATGCCTGGATACAGGATTAACATCCTCCTTTTGGTATTATTGTCCTTGATAAAGGGGCCCGCGAGGGTTTTATCACGGAGATCTTTATTAGCTCCACAGCATCCTCTCCCAAACTGCTCATCACCAATTTGCTTTTCAATCTGCAGCACTGAGAAGGCTCACGCATCAAGCATCTGCAACCAGGCACTCTGCAGGGGTGCTGGGGGTGCCCCTCAGGGTGGGGAGAGGCCGTGCACTCACCTTCAGGGCGCTGGATGCAGGTGTGCTGGTTGTCACTGAGGAAAAAGCCCTCCCTGCAGAAGCACTCGTAGCTGCCCATCATGTTGACACAGGTCTGCTGGCAGCCGCCGTTGCCCTCTGAGCACTCATCCAGGTCTGCAGAGAGAAGGTGGCAAGGGGTGAGCAGGGCATGGAAGGGATGGGGAACAGGGTTTTGACAGATCTGAGATGGCGAATCAGTTCTGCTTTACAGCCCTGAGCTTCCAGCTGGAGGAGGGAAAAAAAAAAAAGGTGATACCTGAGGGCTGCTGGGGATGAAGGGAAAGCACAGCAAAGGGTTGGGACTTACAGCTCCCCTGGCTGATCGGCAAAAAAGGTCACATTGTACAGATGGAAAGGTCAAGCCACAGATTAAGGGGTTTTCCTTGTCCTGGGACCCCCAAAGCACCCAGCATGCTCAGACAGGATTTTGGCTGCAGCTGCCTCTGGCTCCCAGCCCCTAGGAGCCCATGGCTGGCTGGGGATGCCTGCACTTCATTAGGGGAGCTGGGAAACCTTAGCCCAGAGCAGGGATAATTACTTGTAAGGAGACTCAAATCCCCAGCAGCTCTGCTGTCCTCATGCCTGTTTTGGGTTAACAAACCAAGGCTGGAAGGGGCTCCAAGTGCACGGGGCAATGCCCTTGCCCTGGGCTGCTCCTGTAAATGCCATGTTTAATGAAGAGCAACAGCCTGTTGCTCTCTCCAGAGGGTTTTTGGGGTCAGTGGTCCAAGCTGAATCCACTGGAGGAACAGGGATGCTGGGATCAGGCAGAGAGGCAAACCTCCACCATGGCCACCCTTACCCCCTCCAGTCCCAGGGCTGGGCAGTGGCATCAGGCCGGGAAGTGAAGGGCCCCGTGCCAAAGAAAACCTCCTGTGAACTTCAGTGTTGAAGAGGTGGGAGCTGAGGGGGAAGCTGAGCACCCACGGGGGGGGCTCCCAGCCTCCTCCCCCAGCATCACAGCACGCACCAAACCCCTCATTTTGGGTGAGGAGATGGATGGAGATATGGATGCCCAAGCAGTGCGGGTGCCTTGCACTGCTCCAGCCCCAGGAGATGCTGCAATCCTGGGGGGTGCTCACAAATCAAAGCAGGGCAGCAGCTCCAGCTGGAAAAACTGCCACGGGAGCAGAGCCTGGGAACACCCCAGAAAACCCACTACCTTGGAAAGGAGGTGTTGAAAACATCATCTCACACCCGGGCGCCCGTGCGGCAGGCGAGGGCTGAGAGCTGGGCTGCAGCCAGACACACAAGGGATGTCCTGTGCAATGGCAGGAGGCCTGCAGCTTCCTCCAAGGCTTGTCCCAGCCAAACTACGTCCTGCAGATGCCAATAACTCTCCTCAAATCCCCCCACTTATAACAAGGGCTTAAGGTCTTGCGACTTCTCCTTCAAGCTCGGCACAAAAATGAGGAGGCAGCCGTTCAAGCCCGATGGCTGAAACGAGACTCCGCCGCTCTAATACCTGCTTTATTAAATGCAGCAGAGATGGGCAGAAGCCAGCAGGGCCCGTGGCAGAACCAGGGCTTGAATTCCTGTCCCAGTTCAAAAGGTCACCAGGCTGGGTGATGGGGGGGTTAGTGGGCATGCACCCCCCCAACCCACCTCCAGTTCAGCCACTGACCACAGCACCAGCAAAGCCGAGGCATGTCCCTCAGCTTTGCTTGGCTGCTCTTCCTTTTGGCTAAGAGGGGATGCCTGCAGGCTGGGGAAAGCACAGTCAGGCTGGAGGGGGGGGGAAGAAGGACAGGGAAAACCCACGGGGGTTCATCCGTGCTGCCCCCTGAGAGCAGCCATCCACCAAACCGTGCTGGAGTGCAGAGGGTCTCGACATCCTCATCTGTAAAACAGGCTCCAGGGGAGAAACCTGCACCATCCCTATGGCTGAGATGCTGGGATGAGCCGAGGAAAGGCTCGAGGGGGGGGAGCCAGGGCTGC
>NW_009970727.1:1246604-1246877 GCF_000747805.2 Chaetura pelagica | reverse complement strand
CGAGCCCGCCTTTCCTTTCTTCTCCTCGGGCTCGTCCTCCCCCGGGAGAGGAAGGCAGAGCCGCCCGCCCGCGCCTCCTCCCAGCTGTGTAAATCTCCCCCCTCCCCGAGGAGCCTGCAAAGATCCCGGTGATGGCAGTTAATGCAAAGCGTATGTGTCCCTAATCCCTTCCCCCTCCTCCTCCTCCCAGTGATGAGCTCATTAATGACCCCTCTGCAGACACTAATTAGAAGAGAGCATGAGCTGCGGGCGGAGGGAAGGGGGGCGGTCCCG
>NW_009970727.1:1245974-1246435 GCF_000747805.2 Chaetura pelagica | reverse complement strand
GCCCGCAAGCACGAGTGGCAGGGCCGGGGTGAGCACCTTCGGCAGCAGAGCTGTGGGCGCGGCCACTTGTCACAGCAGGGTGAGGCTGTGCCTCCCACCCAGCAGCCCCAAACCCAACCCTCCCAGGCTTCCCCTGCCCCAGCATCCCCCAGGCTATGGATGAACCCATGGAGCAAGTTTTGCTCCCAGCACAGAGCATCCTCCCTCAGCATCACACCCATGCAATGGGGAACAGCCCTCTCCCCAAGCCATGGTGGCACGGGACATGTCTGCACCACCACAGTCCCCTGGCTCTGCAACAGGTCCAGGGCTGTCAGAACTCAGGAGGTACCCAGCAAAGAAAGCCAGCAGGCTGGTCCCAAGGTGGCAGAGCTGCTGAGGGGCTGTGACGGGCTGGCATCCCACCCTGGTGTGTCCCTCACCCAGGCAGTTGTGGCCGTCGCGCGCCAGGCGGAAGGCCA
>NW_009970727.1:1244375-1245560 GCF_000747805.2 Chaetura pelagica | reverse complement strand
CGCCAGGCGGAAGCCATCGTAGCAGGTGCAGCGGTAGTTGCCGGGGATGTTCACACACTCGTGGACGCAGCCCGCGTTGTCCTCCCGCTCACACTCATCCACATCTGCAGAGAGAGGAAGGCAGAGGAGCTGGGGGGGCTGCTATGGTGGGGGTCCTGCCACTGCACAGGGGCTGCTCGCCATTGCCAGCCTGTTTGTGACCTGGTGGGTGTTGTGCCCTGGGGCCTTTGCATATTCCAGCAGGTCCCCAGCTCCATGATCACCTGCAGCATCCTTCCACACCCTGCAGAAACATCCCCTCTCCTCCCTAGCCTAAACCCTGGACTTCCAGCTAACCCATCCTCTTAAAACCTCAGCACCAGTACTCTGAGAATCCCACAGGATTTCCCACCAGCCTGTCTCCATGGCAAAGCCTGGCTGTGCCTGGAGCACTTTAATCCCACTGCTAATTGTACTCAGCCCATCCCAACCCTGGACCCACTCTGAGCTGAGCTGGGAATTTATCCCCTGCCCAGTTCCTGCTCTCCTGATGCTGCTTCTACCAGGAGCCATTTCTTTCCATTTCCCTGCCCCACTCAGCTGCATATATATATATCTATATATATATCTATATCTAGGTCTACATCTACATCTATGTGTGTATCTACACCATTATCTCTACCACCTGAAGCTGTACCTCTTCAACACCTGTATCTATATATCTTATTTCTAAACTTGTAATGTTTTACCTAGGGATCCAATGAGAACACAACAGATGCCTCCACACCATCAGGGACAGTTACACTCCTCTCCTCACTATCTCCATCCCTCACAGTGAAACCAGACCAGGAGTTTGGGGCAGAAAAGGGGAATAAAAGGTTTGCAATAGGGTAAACAAGGAGGCTTGTTGCTTGAGGACATTGCTGACAAGCCACTGCCAGCCTCCAACCTGCTGAGACTGTAACTCGTGGAAGGGGCTCTGGCTCTGGCATGTGTCCCTACCTTTGCAGTGCTTCCCATCGCCGGTGTAGCCAGACTTGCAGATGCACTTGTAGGACTTGGGGGTGTTCTGGCAGATGGCATCGATGTGGCAGTTGTCAGTGCCCTCCACGCACTCGTCGACATCTGCAAGGGGAGAGGCAGGGGGAGCGATGGGGAGAGCCTGGGGGCATCTCCCTGTCTCCCCATAGGAGCTGTCACCTGAGG
>NW_009970727.1:1237108-1244183 GCF_000747805.2 Chaetura pelagica | reverse complement strand
GGTGGCTTCTCCCTGTCTCCCCATAGGAGCTGTCACCTGAGGTGGTGAAACCAAGCAGCCCTCTGGCTTTCCCACCTGTACATGAACCAGAGAGGCTGGAGGCAGCAACACTGCTGCTTGGCTCCTCGGTGACACCCAGCCCTGACGCAACCAGTGATGGGACCCACTGGGGACACTCCCAAACAGCATCACCTGCTCTCATACAAGCCACCCTGAGCTTCCCTGACTCTTTTGTGTTCCTGATGATAGGAAACACGGCTCAGGCCTCCGTAGTCCAGGCTGGAGCCAGCCCAGGCAGAGGTGAAAGCCTCTGTCTCCAATTAGCCATTTCCTGAGCCGACCAGTCACCCAAATAATCGTCATCGCTTTCTATTCTTAGGCACTGAGGAATGTGCACGAATTAGCAGGGACCGCACTAAATAAACCTGGGAGCTGGGAGCGAGAAGCAGGAGGGAGAACTGGGAAAAACATCAAGGCTTCCTCGGGGACACAGCCAAAATCCACGTCTCCCTTATCCCACTTTGCCCCTCACTTATCCGGGGTGCAGCGCTGTGGTACCCGGGACATCACGTGCCGGTGATGGCCTCAAGCAGTGATTCCCGAGGGTTTGCCATAGCAGTGGGACCAGTGGTTTTAATGGGATTTGGGAAACCCAGGGGGGTTGACCTCCACCACCTCCCCTAGGGACAGGGAGAGTCCCACCAGGGAAGAGGGATCTGAGCATCCCTTCATCTTCCCTGTACCCCTGAAGAGGAGCCTGAGGCTGCGAAGCTCTTGGCTGCCTTTAAAAAGCTGCTTTTCAGCAACCCCAAGAACAAAGTGCTCTGGGATGTCCCTAAAGACATGAAACATCCCTGCAGCCCTGCTGGGACGTGGGCCACGGCCACTCAGGCCTGTCCCGGCCACCCCGGCAGATTTTTGCCGGGAGACGTTGAGTCACCCGCCCGGGGGAGGAGAGCTCTGCCTCTGCACCGGGGAGGCGGCACGTGCCTGCGCATTGTATAAATATTTACAGCCCGCATTCATATTTGTTATTTGACATTAGCCATGGCCCGCGGCCACCACGGCCTCCCTTGGGCCATTAATCACTGGCTGGAGGCTGACCCACCACGGTGGAGATGATGGAGGGATTATAGGGGGGCTGGTACCCTGCTCCCAGCTGGCACTGTCACCTCCAGCGCCCACAGCACCAGCCACGGTGTCACCACTCCAGCACCCAATGGCATCCCCAGGGAGAGGGGTCCTGTGGGGGCTCAAGGGGGCTTGTTGTTCCTTTGGGGAGCTGAATGTGGCTCAGGTTTGGTTGCTTCCCAGCCAAATGTGATGGTCAAACCCTGTCCCTACCCTGGGGCACAGCTGCATCCCCAACCCACCTGCAAAGGCCCCATCCTCCAAACCAAAAAACATGTGCAAGTAACTACTAGCAGACGAAAAAAACCCAGCAAAAGCTGCAGGGACACTGAGCTGACTCCTCCCCAGCCACCTCTCCAGGCTCAAAGAGCCTTTTGGCACAAGAGGAAGCTCCTCCATTGCCACTGGGCATCACAGCCTCCAGCAGCTTCACCTCCAGCTCCAGCACCTCTCGCTGGGGCTCTGGGCTGGGTGTGTGGGAGGGATGTGACACCAACACTGCACCAAAGATCTACTACATTTGCAAAGCTTGGTCCCAGCCCTGCCTGGTTCAGAGCCCTCCCCCAGCTATTCCCACCCCAACTCATAAATCACATGACGACGCTATGAGTTGATGGACCCAAGGTGAGAGCTGAGTCCCAGCACCCTGGGCACCCACCCTGACACACAAGTGGGAACCAGCACTCAACCAGCACTCACCATCCCATCTCCTTCCCCTAAAACCACCCAAAATGTGAAGCATCCATCAGACATCACATCATTGACATTTTCCCCAGCCTTTTGCCAGAAATCTCACTTTTTTGGAGGTTTTATTTTCTATTTCTTCTCCCTCCTGTGCCCTCAAAGACAATGAACAACGTCTGTGCGGCGCTGAACACAATGCTGAGCCTTTCCCACTCCCACATGTATATTATTTTTTTTCTATCCTTTTTTTTTTTTTTTTTTTGTTCCATTCTGTAACTTCAAAACTCCCTTAACTTTGGAAAGATTACACAGCAGCACAAGTACAAAAGAAAACATTATAAATTTGCCACTCTGTAATTTTTCCAAAGCGGGAGACATTCTGAAAGGTTACAAGATTATTAGAAAAAAAAGGGGGGGAGAGGGAAAAAAAGTGTGTGTCTGTGTGGGAAGAGAGAATAAATACCCTCCTTGGCTCCTCAGGAGCCATCCCAAGATTGGGAAAAAGTTCAGAATGCTGAAATTTTGGCTCCGAAGAAGTATCCTTCAGGAATTAAGTAGTGAAAGAAGGAAAGAGAGAAAGAAGGAAAGAGAAGGAAAGACAGACAGAAGGAAGGAAGGAAGAAGAGAGGGAAGGAAGGAGGGAAGGAGGGAAGGAAGGAAGGAAGGAAGGAAGGAAGGCAGGAAGGAAGGAAGGAAGGAAGGAAGGCAGGAAGGAAGGAAGGAAGGAAGGAAGGCAGGAAGGAAGGAAGGAAGGAAGGAAGGCAGGAAGGAAGGAAGGAAGGAAGGAAGGCAGGAAGGAAGGAAGGAAGGAAGGAAGGCAGGAAGGAAGGAAGGAAGGAAGGAAGGCAGGAAGGAAGGAAGGAAGGAAGGAAGGCAGGAAGGAAGGAAGGAAGGAAGGAAGGCAGGAAGGAAGGAAGGAAGGAAGGAAGGCAGGAAGGAAGGAAGGAAGGAAGGAAGGCAGGAAGGAAGGAAGGAAGGAAGGAAGGCAGGAAGGAAGGAAGGAAGGAAGGAAGGCAGGAAGGAAGGAAGGAAGGAAGGAAGGCAGGAAGGAAGGAAGGAAGGAAGGAAGGCAGGAAGGAAGGAAGGAAGGAAGGAAGGCAGGAAGGAAGGAAGGAAGGAAGGAAGGCAGGAAGGAAGGAAGGAAGGAAGGAAGGCAGGAAGGAAGGAAGGAAGGAAGGAAGGCAGGAAGGAAGGAAGGAAGGAAGGAAGGCAGGAAGGAAGGAAGGAAGGAAGGAAGGCAGGAAGGAAGGAAGGAAGGAAGGAAGGCAGGAAGGAAGGAAGGAAGGAAGGAAGGCAGGAAGGAAGGAAGGAAGGAAGGAAGGCAGGAAGGAAGGAAGGAAGGAAGGAAGGATCTCTGAAAAACTAAATTTTTGCATTTTTTTGTCAAGGCAAGCAGGGTTTTCCCACGAAAGTGAAGCTCTGCCACCAGGACAGTCTGCTTTTCCTGCAGGAGAACTTTTTCAATCCATAAAACCTGCCCATGGCCAAGATGCAGGTGCTTCCAGCCCCTGCCAAGGTATGAGGGTCTGAGCTTTCAAGCTAAGAAAAGAGAAGTTTTAAAATGATAAAATAATTATCTTCCTGTCTCAGTTTGCTCCTGCAAACTCCTTGCTGGGGTCTGCCCTGCTCATCTCCCTGCTCGTGGGGACCATTTGAAATCCAGGTCCCAAAGCCAGGTGGGGTTTTTTTGGAGGGATTTGCCAGCCTGGACTCCCTTCAGCCCTGCATCCCTACATCCCCTCACTCCCCTTCCTGTACCAATAATCAAAGAAACCCTTTTTCACCCAAAGCTGCCTGAAATGAGCCCAAACTGGACGGCGCACACAGACACATCATGCCCCACATCCCCAGAACTGGGCAATTTTGCACCAGGCAAAGGGAACTTGATTCTGATGAAGATGTCGAGAGCCCTGCTGGGGGAAGCCAGGGTCTCGCCCAGCCCCACCTCCCCACCCCACCAGGCTTCGGGAGCTCATTAGGGCTCATCAGAGGGCAGGAGCATCCCCGGCATCGCCGCCAGCCCGCGCCGGGGGGTTTGTGGTGAGGGGCAGGAGGCTGAGGCGCTCGCCCCGCGCCTGGGGCGATGTTTTTTATTCCGTTGTGGGTGGGATTTTCCAGCGCTGGCTGTTGGGCCCCGTTCCGCTCCAGCTGCAGCTTTATTCTCCATTTCAAAGGCAGCAGAGGCAGACGGTTTCAACGCCACTGCCATTTCGAGCTTGCCAAAAACAGAGGGGAGGGGGGGACACCACCAACCAAACACCCCCCAAACACCCCGTTCCCCCAACGCCGGGACTGGCAAGTACCCACCCAAGGGGCAAAGGGCTGTGACCAAGGGCGGTGGGGGAGGCGGTGGCAGAGGCACCAGGGTCCCACTCTTGTGCCCTATCCCACGGGTGACAGCAAAAGGGGGGATAAAGCAACAGCTCATATATTTTTAGAGTCTGGATTGAGCCTCTTTCCTCACTTCCTTATTTTTAAATTATTTTTTTTAAATAATAATAAATAATAGAAAGATGGTTTTACCCAGAAAGTCCCAATAAATTTGAGGAGGGGGCCAAGAAATGGCAGCAAAAACCTGCCAGAAAGCCCCTAAACAAACCAAACCACTGTCTTTTTTCTCTCTCCTGCAAGGGCTTCAGCTTTTGCTTTCAAATTAATTTTATTCTTTATTTTTATATAGGCATATATATTAACAGCCTGCCTGTATAGGGACGTGTGTGTAGCTGTTGGCAGACACGTGGAGTTTCCACTCGGCCTTAATGCCAAATTAAAGCTTTATAACTTCAGTAGCTCTTTTTACCAGGGTATTAATAACCACCTCAGACACTGTGGTGCAGTTTATTAATCATTTGTTCACCCTGGGAGCTCCTGAGGGTGACTGGTGCTGTGGGATGGGCACAGGGCATGGGCAGCTCCAGTGCAGCTGATGACATCCCAGCAGGAAGGGATGGGGGCTGGGAGTTGGCCAGAGAGGAGCAGGATGTGTTGGGGGGCAGCCTCCTGCAAATTGGCCCAAAATAAATAATTTGAACTCAAGATCCTGAGCCAGGGGCTTAGGATGGGGATGTCATGCCGGGGATTCCGTGCCAGGGATGCCATGCTGGGGGTCCCTGGGCAGGTGCTTGCATGTGGATCAGGGAGGAGGGGATGTCTGCATCCCACCACATGATGGAAACCACCACACGATGGAAATCCCCCCACTAGCCCCACACACCCACCCAGCTCTCCTGAAAACCAGTGGGATGTGGTGGATGCAGCCACTGCACTTGGCCCTGCAGAATGACAGCACATGGATGAAGGATGAGAAGCCACGAGTTGCAGAGACGACCTGGGGGGGTTCCCAGCCTGGTGACCCTCACACCCAGACCCTGCTCTGCTCCCCTCACCCAGGGTTTTGCTTCCCCAAACCTGACAGTGCCCCAAAAGGGTTGTTTTTTCTGCCTCCATCAACACTTCCCACTCGTGCAAGGGCAGAGCTCTGTTGAGCACCAGAGCATCCCAATGGATCCCAGATCCACCACCAGATCTGACATCCCCTGACAGCTGGAAACACCCCCTCCATCCCCATCCCACTTCCTCGTGCCAGCCCCACTCCAGTTCCACTCAGCCACATTTTCTCCCTGCAGGGTTCGATGCTCAGTGCCAACAGCATGTTCATCTCCCTGGGGAACTGTCCTTGCTGTTGTTGTTCCTTTGGGTTATCAGGCTGATCGAGCCTTGCCTTAAAAAAGTATCTGCTTGTTTGTTTTGGGCTTTGGGAACAACAATCACAAGATCTCCAGCAGGGAAGACGGCCTTGCTGAAATGAGGGAGACAGAGCAAACTTTATTTGCCATCCCAGGCTTCTCCTCAAGCCTCTCCAGGGCCTTATAATTTTGAAAGTGAAGGTTAAGGTTATTACTGCATGTTTTTTCCCTAAATGGATGGTGTAGAGGAAAAACTGATATAAGATAGAATATGAAAGAAAACCTTCTGAGCAGTTTGGAGGCAACGATCCATCTCCTCACTGGAAGACTCGAGGTGTCTGAATATTTATACTTCTATTGGCAGTTATAAAAAAAAACCAACCCTCTCCTTCCCTCCTTCCTACCTCCCCCCCTTTCCCCTTTTTAATCTCAGTACAGGCATGTTAGACGCCCTCAGTCAAAGATCTCCTTTGAACTGCTGTATGTTGAAATGTTTACAGTTTTACATTTCATATTTCAGCGGGGCGGAGGGGACAGGCACAACAGTCACACAACTGTGAATGCATGAGAGGGAGGAAAGTGGAGGCCAAGGGGGAGGAGGTTCAGTGGGAGAGGGGAGGGGAATCAAACAGCATCTTGGAAAAATTTAGACTCCTAAAAAAATAATAAAAATGTATATATATGTGTATATATATAAAATAATCCTTGGAGGTGTTGGCTTTGCAGGTGCATCCCCACCAAACCTGGCCTTGGGCATGAGTGGCTGGTTTGGGGGGGGATGCCCCTGGGGGGCTGTGTGGCACCAACCAAAAGGTATGGTTGTAGCCAGGGGTGACCACAGAGGCAGGGTGGGGCTGGGGTCCCACTCAGGACCCCACACTGGAGCTTGGCTGGGGCTGTGGGACCAGCAGGGGCTCTAAATGGGATGCTAGGGTCCCCCAGGGAGATGCTGTAACTCCCTCCCAGCCCTGTTCTTTCAGCCTCATCTGAGGGGATAATGTAGTTGGGTTGCAGAAAAAGGTGGGGGAGTCCTGGGATGTGTCTCTGGTTATGGGGGTGCTGCTGGAGGAGCTTGGCAAGGCTGGATCTGGGTACTGCCTGGTACACGAGGAGGGGGCAAATCTGGCAGCGCTTGGGCTCCATCCTTCCCTGGGCACAGGGAGGGACTGATGCTGCTGAATGATGGACAGGGACACAGCTCCACTGGGGGTGGGAACTCAGGAGAAACTGGGAAATGGACTGACAGGTGATGGGATGGGGCTGGGGGTGGCATTATCTGTCCAAAAAGCAGGGGAGCTGTGGGTATGGCAGCAGCTCAGCATGGGGACCGTGGGGAGACTTCATCCCAGCTGAGTGCCTGTTGGGAGCCTCCCCAGGGTTATATGGATAACCCAAACCATTCTATGATTCCATGATTTATACTGTCAGCTCTCCTCTTGAAAGCTTCCCTAGCCCTAAACTGACCCAATAAACCCTGCAGACAGCCAGGTCCTCTGGCAGACACCCTCCAGGCCTGGTGGATGGCTCTGCTAAATCCTTCCTTCCCTACAGACTAAACTTCCCAGGGTAATTCA
>NW_009970727.1:1235568-1237046 GCF_000747805.2 Chaetura pelagica | reverse complement strand
AGCAGGAGGAACGAGCCAGCAAAGCCCTACCCACAGCACAATGTTATCACAGCAACACCAGCCTATCTGATGGGACAGGAGATGTCCCCAGCCCGTGACAGTCACCTGGGGAGAGTGGCTGTCCCCTGAAAGGGCAAAGGCTCCTGTGAGGGCTGAGGGGTGACGTGTACCCCATCCTTAGGGCATCACCCCACAGATGCAGGGAGGACGCCAGATGCTTTTCAGAAATATCCAACTGAAACATGCCCCAGGTGCATGGAGTAGCTTGGAAGAGCTCAGTGACACTTGTGCACACAGGAAAAGAGGTGACAGAGAATTGCTAGGAAAAGCAGGGGTTTTATCTGCCATCAGTGATGCCGGGTCCAGAAGTCCAGCCTCATCCCAAAAGGACCAGGTCCAGCCCTGTCCAGAGCCCTCACATCCCTGCAGACACCAACCTTCACCCCTCTGCAGCCTCCTGCCTCTCACCAGCCCACACAACCCCCCAGCAGCAGCTTCAAGGATTAACTCTCCATCCCAAAAACCCCCCAGACCTCCCAGGTCTGCCCAGTGCCTTTGCTGGGGGCCGGGAGGAGCCAGCACCATCCCGAGCACACGGCGGGTGATTTACCCCAGCACAGGATTGAGCTCACCTCTCTCCACCCCCACGCCATCCCTCTCCTTCCCCGAAGGGATCTGTCAGGTCTCTACACGATGGAATTTTACTTTGCTATTTTAATGCAATTCTGGCTCAGGCTTAAATGGAACTGGAAACCAAAAGGCCTTAATAAATAAATATTATGATAAGAAATGAAAGCAATGCATACACTCAAGATAATTTGAGAGGGGATAAAAACCTAAGCATTCCTTTCTAAGCCTAAATCAGAAAGCTTTACGTGGAGCTGGACCTCTTCTTACCAAACCTTTGCCCTGGAAAATCTCCCCCATGCCTGCCCAGACTGCCCTCCTGAAAAGTCGCCTATTGTTTTAAAAACACTTTGAGCCAGATAAGACAATAGCCTTGAAATTCCTTCTAACTTTGTCAGTGACAGGGCTCAGGGAGACCATGTGCAGGGCTGAAATATGCTTATTACTGATGCCTGCAAGAGATCTTTAATTCTATCCTGCACTCCTGCATTTCATTCACACTCTATTTAATCTCGCCGTGCGCATAAACATGCAGCTACTACACCAGCAAGAGCCAAAGCTGGGTTTGATCAATCTTACATACTGTTAAGTGCTATGGAAAAAAAAAAAAAAAAATTCAATAGAAAAGCCAACAGATTGTACAGATAGTGGAGAATTAAGGAGGAAAAAAAAAAACCACCCTTGGAGACAGCCAACAGGAGCACGCACATAGGGCTGTGTGTGTAGAGCAAAATCTGAGCTAAATATAGAGGTGCTATAGAAAACCTAAGGTATAGATAGACCCTACATAAAGCTGCATGTGTACGTTTGTGCAGGAGAAACTCCGGCTCAGCACGGGAGTGGTGAAACAG
>NW_009970727.1:1234114-1235501 GCF_000747805.2 Chaetura pelagica | reverse complement strand
TTGCCGTGTTCAGCTCCCCGAAGTTTCCTGCAGCCCAACACCACCCCCAGAGCACGACCCCTGGAGACTCACCCCACGATGGAAAATACACAAAACACAGATATAACCTTCCCAGTGATCAGGACACCCCGTCCTTGCCCTCAGCCCAGTCCGACCCCAGCCCTCCCGCAGCGCCCTGGGGCTGAGCCCCATCTCCAGGCACCGAACCCCCCCAAAGCAGCAAAGCCCCCCAAACCTCTCCCCACAACAACACCTCCCCTGTGACGGGTACAGACTTGTCCACCCACCCTCGTTTTCTGCCTCTGCACCCCCTGCCTTGAGATAAAGCGCCCAAAACAAACAAAAAAAGAAAGAAGAAAGTGTAAGAAACGCAACTCATGAAAGAGTTTACAAAAAAACCAAACAACAACCCAACCCCAATCAGAGGCAGCAGGCACGAATATCTGCAAGCAACATTTAAAATCCCCTCCACTATTTGTTGTTATTGCTGCTAATTTCTCCAGCCTGCACATAAAACCCCAGACCTAAAGAGGAGGTCCGGCTGCCTCATCCACACATCAAACAGCAAAGCTTCGAGCTGGGAAGGTTGGTTGTTGTTTTTTTTTTTCTCTTACCTTGACTGGCTTTATTTGCCAACGTGTTTCCAGAGTGGAGGAGAAAGAAAAGGATGGAAAATCCAGCAATCTGCAAAGCTCCCATTGCAATCCCAGTCTGCATGGAGGAGTAGGGGCAAGAAGGGGGGATTTCTAGTGCTTTAAAGGAAACAAGAGGCTGAGCATGCGAAGGGAAAATCAAGGGGAGGAAGGGGCTCTCTTCGTGCTGTGTGTGAGACAGAGGGAGGGAAGGGAACTGAACTGATGGAAAAAGCTGCTCTGGGTTCAGTTTGGGGCTCTTGGTGTTGCTAAAGAGAGAGTGAGGGAAGGAGACCCAGGGCAGTTGGAGGAAAGTGGACTCTATCGCCCTCTCTCTGGCGGCTGCTCTGATCCCTTCTCCTTCTCTCTCTCTTTTTTTTTCCCCTTTTTTTTTTTTTTTTTTCCTTAAAATAATCCCAGCCAATTCCAGTTTTGCAAGAGAGCAGCAGCAGCAGCAGCAGGAGCGCTGGAGGGGGGAAGCAGGCGCCTTGCCCTGGTGCTGGGGACCTGAGAAAGGGGAGTGGAAAGGAGAGCCCCATCCAAGCAACGCCCTTTTTCTTCCCAGCCTTTCTTTCTTTCTATTTGGCTTTGGTTACTCCTTCCCGGCTCCCCCCCTCGCACCCCCAAGGCTGGGCTTTGCCTGCAGGAATTTACAGTCTGCGCTGGAGGAGAAGGGCCAGTAGCCATGGAGACTGCTTCCCTGGGAGCAGGGAGGTCAGGCGGAGACCATGGGCGATCAATGCATCAATGCAAAG
>NW_009970727.1:1222457-1233886 GCF_000747805.2 Chaetura pelagica | reverse complement strand
GGGGGGGGAAAGGAAAAGACCTTTCTGAAATACTCAGGGGATTTTTGTTTGCTTGCGGGAGCCTCTTGCAGCCTGGCCCCCTGCTGCTGACATCACAGGGTGCAGGGGGACCCTCAACCCCTTCTCCCACCATCCCAGCTCTGGCACCACCTCTCTTCCAGGGTGTTATTGCTCCCTGAGTCAGGGGAGACATTGCCAGCCAGAAAAATGCAGTGGGAGAGAGGGCTGGGAGCTGGGAGAGGGGCCAGGAGGAAGGTGCATGGTGATTCCACCTGTCCAGGGACATGAGGCCCTGCAGCCCCAGCAGTCATCCTGCCCCTGGGGTGATCCTGCCCATGGGGTCCTCCCAGCTCACCGTGCTGCCCTGCAGCCTCTCGTACCTCCTTTTATCCTAATAACCCCTGTAGAGTCAATCAAGGGGGCTGGAGGCAATGGAGAATGTCCAGCTATGCCAAGGCATCCACTGTGGGCAGCAGGGGAGGGACAGGATGATGCTGAGGAGCCTCTGGGTCTACCTGGGACCTGGGACAGGGAGCTTCCTTGTGGGAGAAGGTTTGCAAGAGCACAATTTAGACAGGACAGACCTTGCCTGTGAGAGAAGGTTTGCAAGAGCAGGTTTGGTTTAGACAGGACAGAGGGAGCACAGCAGGCTCAGGAGAGCATAATGTGTGGAAACCAGGAGCTCACCTCCCTGAGGGGTCTGTGCAAAGGCAGAGGCCAATGGCCAGGCTCTCCCTCCCAGCCCCATGGAGCAATCCTGCACCCACAGAGCTCTGTGTTGAGGTCCCCATATGGGAAGTGACCCTTTCCAGAGAAGCAGAAGACCCACACCAGCTGAAGGATGGACACACAGCCATGGCCATCACACCTAACACACATCTCCAACATTCATATCCATGTCTGCACAGGGGATGCCCAGCTCCTGCCTGCCCAGCCTGGTGGCTCAGGGCATGGCAGTGTCCAGCCCTCCATAGCTAAAAGGGGTTTCTCAAGAGGCTCTGCCAGAGCCCAGTGGGATAGGAAATCCACCAACGTAACCAGCCCCATCACTCACAGCATACCTCTGCTACACTGTATGGGCTCAAACCAGGAAGGCCAACCCATCCCTGGCACAGCAAGGGAGCTGGGAAGAGTCAGAGGTGCAGAAATTGCCATTAAAGCTGTAAGAGGTTTTTGTATATAAAAATAGGAATGCAGAAGTGTGATTGTTAGGATGTACTGGGAGAGGACCATGACCCACCAGTGGGAATGCGCCATCCCACTCAGCAGTGTCACTGGAGGAGGCTCCTGGCTTTCCTGCCAGCCCTGGATTGTGCCAGGAGCTCTTGGGGACAAAGTCTGCTCCTCCTCACACCTGGTGCTGAGTGGGAAGGAGCTCTGGTCCTTGCAGCCCACGTCCTGGCACAAGCTGAGGAGATCACTAGTGGGATGTCACCACCATCCAGGCTGGATGCTCAGAGCCATGACACTGCTCCCCGTTCTGGGCTGGGATTTGTCATGTAAACACGAGTCCCTCTTAGAGCTGTCCTAAGAGCAGAGCCAAAATGGAACCTCTCCACTCCCTCTGCCTGGGCATCACACCTCAGAGTAGGAGACACATCCCATCCCATCATCCTCTATCATCAGAACCTGAGGAAAACTCAACAGCCCTCCTGTTTTGTTCCTTTTTCCTCCTCTAACTTGTCTTCTAAATCTGGAGACCCATCTCCAGGCACGAGGGACAAGACCTTCAGCGATGTTGATTTATAACCAAGCTTCTAAATTACAGGTTTGGGCATTAGTACAAACACCCATAAAACAGACTTAAACACACAGAATCATGTGGAATCAAAACACCCAAACACCCAGCAGCCACGGGATGGCACGGGGGGAACGAGCAACCTCCTCACTTGCACCCAGACTGCTTTGATGGGGATGGGTCTCCAGCCAAGTGCTCCCAGTTAAACCAGTGCCTTGTGCTGAGGGGTGGATCGCACCTTTAAAGGTGATTCCTTGGACAACAGCAGCTCATGCCACAGGGAGCAAAGGGGCTGAGCCCCTCATCTGCTCCTCCATATGGGTTGCAAAACACCACGGCAAAGCAGCGGGGTTGGGGTGAGTTGCTGATGTTCAGAAACTCCCTAAAAATACATATATACCATCTTGTTTTCTTCTGAAAGAACCTCTGGTTGAGCAGAAGAGCCAGTGGAGGTCCCAAGTTTGTGCACACCGTGGTGCCTCTCCAAGCACGGGACCATCCCCCTGCCCAATGAGCAGAGGAGGAAAGTCAGGCAGATGGAGATTCCCAAGATCACACAGTCCAGAGGAAGGGCCAGGAATCACACTGAAATCATCTGCAAGACAGCCCAGTGCTTCTGCCCTGATGGCTCCTCACCAGCTCCTGCCACCACAGAGTGGGGCTGACAGGGGTTTATCCCCAGGAACCCTCTCTAGAGTCCTCCATAGGCTTTGGGACAACCCTGCCAGCCTGAGCTGTGTGTGCACACGTGTGTGTGCGTGTGTGTGTTTCAGGCAGGGAAGGAGGTGGCAGGACTCTCCTCTCTGCTGCCTCCACTCCCCGTCGTGCACTTCTGGGCAAAATCCATTTGCTTTGGCTTCCTGTAGGGCCAGAAGCTCCGGCCCATTGTGCTGCGGCGCGGAAGAGCCGGCAAAAAATTGTCAACCATGCTGAAACGGTTACATGGGGAGTAATGAAAATTTACTGCACCCTGCTCGGGTCCCTAGCCAAGGAATAAAAGCAAAAGATCACAACAGGCATTTTTTTAATTTGAAGCAAAATTAAAAAAAGAACGGATCCGCACTTAGAAAATAACAACCACATCCACAGATCAAAGCAGCTGTTCTCCTCTCATTCGGGGTTTTAAGAGGTTTCTGCAGCTACAGGGATGTTTACACAGGGAGAGAGATACATACATTGTGCTGTCTTGATGCTGCCTCTCCCCCCTTCATCTGGCAAAACATTCCCTGGGAGGCGATATGAGGTCATTCCTAGACCCTGCGTTGTTTTCCTCAAGCTGCAAAGCTCCGGGGCAAGAGGCAATTCATTTCCCATTAGCACACACACATTTGCACTTGGAATCCTCCCATGTACATTTTGCCAGGAGAG
Organism: Chaetura pelagica; assembly: GCF_000747805.2. Lineage (NCBI taxonomy): Eukaryota > Metazoa > Chordata > Aves > Apodiformes > Apodidae > Chaetura > Chaetura pelagica. The sequence continues at coordinate 1,230,780 of NW_009970727.1, read as the reverse complement.
CTCAGGATGGACAAGAGACCAGCCCTTGCCAGCTTGTTATTGCATTCCCAGAGGGAATTCCAGCAGCCGGGGCTGCCGGGAGGGTCACTGGCTCTGGCAAAGTCACTGGGAAGGGATATAGAGCCGGGAGATGGGCTGGCATCTTCTGCAGACCAGCATCTTCTGCAGACCAGCCTTAATGTTTCTGTGGCTTCCACCACTTTTATTACGAGAGGGGCTGGGCGGCTCTGGGGAGCACTAATGGGCTGTAAAAAGCTCTTTCCCCTCTGCCTCCTTGGCTGGAGCCCAGCTCGGAGCAGACGTGAGCCCCGAGCAGGGATGGAGGTCGCAGGAACACGCCAGGACAGACTCTCCCTTCACCTCTGGACATCAGCACATCGGTCCATCCGCCCCGTGGGCAGCGCCTGCTTAGGCAAAGCAGTGAATTCTGGCTTGTGAGCCACCCTGCACTATCTGTGCAAATGAAAAAACCCACCTTTGAACCTAGATTTCCCCATCTCTAGCATGGATTTAATGCCACATGCTATGACCAAGCTGCATCTTCAGCTCTGACCAAGCACATTTGAGTGATGCTAGAGCCAAAAGTGGTTTCTGAGGCTGCGCAAGAAGCTGCTGGGAAGTAACAAGCAGAGACAAAACTCCTGTTATGGAGCTTCAGGATCACAGAACCAGCTATTGACTCAGGCAGGGACACTGGAGGAAGAAGAGGCCACAATGCTGTGAATCAGGTCTCACTTTTCCTCAGGTCCATGAGGACCTGGCACAGCCAGTCTTGGGCAGGACTCATCTAGAGCTCCCAGCCACCAGGGTGATGGATGCTGGTCCCGTACCCTGCTGCTGCACACAGGAAGGAGCTGGCACGAGAAAACCACAGCCGAGACATTTCGATGCCCTAACGAGGGGTGTGGCCTTACAACTCAGAACAGAATAGACTATTTTTAAAATCCTAGAGGAAAACACTGCATTCCCAGTAACACGCCGACAGCCCAGGCTCCAGTCCCCATCGCCAGCTCCCGGCAACATCCCTCATTTCCCCAACCTACAATTTTATCACGATGCCTCCCGGGGGGGTGAAAAAGCATTGAGTCCCACTCAATGACTGCCTGTCACCCTCTGACACCTTTTTTCCAGTGTCACAGAGCTTCCCAAAATGCCACGTGCCGAGAAAGCCCTTGTTTGTAATTCCCAGTTTGCAGCAGGAGAAGGTGACACACGCCGAGGTGACTTACCCAGCGTCACCAGGAAGGTCGATGGCAGCGCCAGGAATAGCCCCATTCCCAGCTAACCACTAACCACACTTATCCCAGAATAAGGGTCCCTTTTTCCAGCTGAATTTATAACAGCTTTCCAAGTGACATAAGCTCTTACAGAAATAGTCAGGCTTTTATTCCAGAATAATTACTGGGAAATGGTACTGGAGCGTGTATAATTACACTGGTGTTGCTGCTGGTGAGTTGGACCCCGTGCTGCCAGCAGACTTGCTGCTCCAAAAGGCTTTTATCTCACCCTGCTTTTCCACAAGCTTGTGTGCATCAACTGGCAGGTCATAAGGATGTGGGTGCAGAAGGAAGGGGCTTTGGGTGGAAAGGAGGGGGATGGATTCCTCTTTAAAGCTCCGTTAATCGTATTTCCCATCCAAGATGCCCTGGCAACAGCTCTTACAGCTACTGAGCTCAAAAGGAGTCTTTGGGGGTGCACTGGATCACAATCCAGATGGATTCAGCAATGCTCTGTGTGTCTTCCAACCTCATCCCAGGCAGAGCTTTGGAGCAGGTGTTTTGTCTCAAATGCATTTTATGTCCCACACAGGTAAAATCAAACTCAGAGTTCAGGCTGAGGAGGCCTTGAAAACCATTTCTGACATAAGCAGTTGGACCACATCATGCTTCGTACCCTCCAAAAAGAAACTCAGCGTTTATCAGGTGTGGATACATCTATATATTCAGAAAGGACCTGCCAGGAGTGGGGCTGCCTGCTCTGCCACCAGAAGGGTTAACCCAGCACCAGTGACACCACTTTCACTTCAGGACCCAGACGGGTGTTTAAAAGTAGCACTTCTCTCCTTAAAATAGTTTATGAATCTTACTTGGGGATAAATCCAACACCCCCGAGCAGAAGGAGACCTATTAATTCCTGAGTTTTTTCACTCTGTAGTAAAGCAGTGATTTTATTTGCCCGCCTTGTGTAAGATGTCAAGTCATTTTCCCACTTGCATTTCCATCTCCAATTTAACAAGGCAGCAGTTTATTTCCAGAAGCCCCGGCCAGACCCCAGCCAACTGCGTCAATATTTTGTTGCTTACACAAACGCTGGGGTTAGAGTCAACACCACGTTTTAGGGGAGGCTTTTTCTGTTGGATTTTTTCTTTTTTGGAAAAAAAAAAAAAAAGAAAAAAAAGAGAAGGGCTCTTCTGGGATGATGTCTGTGTAGTTGTTAAAATACTAGGGGTAATATAAGCCTTTCAGAGCGGCTTACCTGGGTGCAGAGGCAGTGCTAGGGAGGGTGAAGCACACTACTGGAGGGCACTGACCTGACCAAAGGCATTTGCTAATTAATTCATTCTTCCAAGAGACTTAACTGCCTCTTGCCGTGGGAAACGAAGGCAAACACAAGCCAAATCCAAAGCCTGTCAGAAAACACGGAGAGACCCTTCTTGACTGCAGGGAAGTTCAGAGGCAGGAGCTGGCTCCTGCTCGGCTGGTGCCAGCACAGAGAGCTGACATGGGGCAGCCGGCCAGCTCCTTCTCACACTGCTCCTGGGTGCTGCTTTTGGGACAAAGGAGGGATGCAGAGTCTGGCAGAACTGGGAGGTCCCCACCTTCCTCATCCCACGATGATGTTTTGGGGTGTTTCTCCTATGGTGCAGCAGGGCATGGCTTTACCCTGGCTGTTGGCTTGCCTGAGGGATGCTCCTGCTGCTCACACCATCCTGTTGCCTTTGGCACACTCTCCTGAAAACCCTCAGAGGTTTTCTGGTCCAGCCTGAGCTCAGCACAGTGGGTTCATCCCTCTGTCCCATTCCCAAGCACAGTTCCTGAGCCACAGGGCTCTCGAGATTCCCCTCCATCCTTACCCACCAGAACCCCCAAAAGCTGCACATTTTAACCCTACATGTGGCCAAGAAGTCTGACAAAATCCAAGCCCAGCACAAAGAGAGAAACAAGGGGAAACCAAAGACCAAGGCTCCCGCAGCACCACCAGCTGGGAAAGCCCGGCAGGATCTCCCCCGTGATCCTGCACCAGACCAGTTCTGCACGAGAACAGAGCAGCCTTAGTGTGTCAACAAGCACTAAACACCCGAGGGCAGCTGGAAGTGAGATGCCATTATTATTTTTTTTTAATTTAAAACGAACTTCTTAACCTACAGGAAAGTAAACGTTCTTCTAGGATGGCCAAGAAAACCACACTGGGATTTTCCAAATAGGTATGACTGACTGTTTATGAGCAGAGGCTTCCAAACGCAGAAATAAATGGCTTGCTCTCAGCAGGTTTTCCTTTCTATATTTACCCTCACCTGAAATGAACATTCTTGCACACTGCAACATTTATTCCCTCTGATCAGGGGAGTGGGTGAAGAAACTAACCAGCCACAACACGTCAAAGAAATTGTTAATCTGCTGCTTGTGCTGGGGCGGGGGGAGGAGGGAGTCCCCTGGTTTTTGGGCAGGGCCCAGGTCCTGCTTACAACTTTCATTTCAGCTGGGTAGGAGCTCTTCCCTTCCCTGCTGCTGCTTGTGGCTGCCGAGAGCTGGAGCTGGGTCCTTCGTGGAGCTTATCCAACAGGTCTCCAGCCTCATCCCTGTGGCACCCCAGCATCCTCAGTCACAGGCAGCTGGTGGGACGGGTCACTCTGCCCATTCCATGAGAAGAACTGAGCTCCAAAGGTGCAGGAAGCTTCCTAAGGCTGCACATGAAGCCTTTTGCAGGGCAGGGAAGTACACCCAGATCCCAGGTGAATGCACAAGCATGAAACAACTCTCTCCAAAGTGATGGGTTTTGCAATCCACTTCCATGGGTCCCAATTTCCACACTGCCTGTTCTCAAAATGGAAAGTCCCTAAGGATGCAAAGGTGTGATCCTTCCCAGGGACAGGTCCCCAGCCGGCATGAACTGCCCTGCTGCCACACAAAATGGCCATAAAAGGTCTGAAAGGTCCCTCCTGGCATGGGGCCGGGGGGGGCTGAGCCATTGCAAACTGAATCTTAACATGAGGCCAACCACTCAGCTGTAAAATCTCTCCTAATCCCAGCCCTGGGGAAGGGACAGGACGGGGAGATCACCTGCTTCTCCAGGATGTCGCCACCATCACGTGGCTCCCTGGGTCACGCTCGCGCCCACCGGCACCTTCAAATCTGGGCTTGACCTCCTGTTTACCTTCAAGTTCACTAATGGTGCCAACTGCTTTAGCACGCCAACCAAAAATGGGGTTCACCTCACCCCGAAGAGAATGGGGGATTAATCCTCCACTGGCAGCAGAAGAAGCCACTCAGTCACTAGGGTGTGTGGGTCTCAAGGATGACCCTCAAAGGCACCCTATGGATTTGGGCAACAGGGATGAGAATAGCCTCTCTCTGTTCACAAGACTCACACATTCCCAATGCCAGACAGGATCTGGCCTTTTAATTTCTTTTTCCAGCTCAAACTTTTCACTTTTGGAAAACTCTGTCCTCCTTGGAATAGCTGAGCAAACCCTTCCCCAGCCAGCCATTCCAAGAGCATTTGTGTTAATCCAGATTAACAAACAGAAAGCAATTTAGATAAACCGCATTAAGCCGAAAAACACCTTTGAACTTTTTTTTTTTGATCAAAATCCCTCCCCGAGCTCTGTGTGTGGTTTGGGCCTCCCTGTCCCACAACTTCACCAGAGCTGATCTCTCCACCCAGGGATAATTCAGTAAAGTCAGCAAATACAGAGATTATCCAGAGGCAGCGGCACCATCAGGGAATTGATGTGAGGCGCAAAAGCCATTCTGGGTCTGGGGGTGTCCAACAGGATGAGATGGCACCAGGAACACCTCCATGGCTCCACACGTGTCTCCCAGCCACAACACCTGGGCTCTGACCAGGCTGCCTACGTGACCACCAGCCAAACCCCTCCAAGCCTCAGTTTACCCAGCACCAGCCCATTCTCTAAGTATGTGGATGACGGGATTGCTCTGAAATGCCCCGGGATCAGGCACTGGCCACAGGAGGCTGGGCAGGATGGGTAATGGTTTGCTGGAAGTGACCAGTCCCCACAGCTCAGACACGTGTGCTGTGACCATGGTGGTAACAGCCAGCTCATGCCTCTGGGATGTCTCATGGAAAAGGTCACGCACCAATCTAGGAGGAGGGAATTAATAAAGCACATGGTGTGTTAGGGGCACATGCACACCTTGCACACCCACACCAGGACCATCATCCCAGCACACTCTGCCTTCCAAAAGGCTCCATAACCAAAATCAGGGGCTTCAGCAGACCCAACACCAAGGTCCCTTCGAACTCAAACCATTCTATGGTGCTATGAGATCCTCTTACCTGGACACAGTGGACAACAGCACTTCACTCGGCCGCAGGGAAGCTGTGAGCTCCTCAGGATCCGGCTGCCTGCCCACATATTTGCACCAGCATCCAGCACAGAAACAATCCTGACCTTGTCTGCTGCCCCAGGAGCTCCTGCAAAAATAGCTTTCCTGGCTGATGGGGCAGAGGAAAACTCCTGGCTTCCCCAGCTCCCCCCTCCACCCTCTCCCAAAACACCTGCTAACACTTTCTGCCCTGATTGCCTCCCTCCTGGAAGGAGAGTTTCTAACAGAGCCAAAGCTGTAGCTCACAGGCTTCAAATTCCCTCACTTTTTTGGAAGCAGGGGCTGGAACCAACTGGGTTTTGCTTTTGAGCAAAGAGAACCTTTTGCAGCTGGGCAGCTGCTCCTAGCCTGGTGCACACTGTGCTGGCTAAGCTTCCCTCCCAGGTGATTTGGATCAGGATACACCAGGAAGTTTGCTTTCGGCTGCCTCCGTCAGCGCGTGGGTGTGCAAACAGTGACCATTTTCACTGCTGCTTCCACTCCTTTAAATGGTGACTTTCACATTGAAACAACAAGGCCATCTTTAAAACAAAAAAAAACAACACCCCAACATTTTCCCTTCCATCAGCTGCAGCTGAGGCTGAAGGTGTTTCTGTTTGAACAAGTGGGCCCTTCCCACCCACCGCTATCGTGCTGGTGGGTTTGCAGAAGTGTGACCATCCCACCAGCAAGGATGCTCCATCCATGGAGCTCTCTCTGTCATAGAACCATGGAATGGTTTGAGTTGGAAGGGACCTCCAAGATCATCCAGTTCCAACCCCCTGCCATGGGCAGGGACACCTCCCACCAGCCCAGGCTGCTCCAAGCCCCATCCAACCTGCCCTTCAACACTGCCAGGGATGGGGCAGCCACAGCTTCCCTGGGCAACCTGGGCCAGGCTCTCACCACCCTCACAGCCCATTTCCTCCTCCCCTCTTCCAGTTATTCCAGAACAATACAATCCGTAACATGAACAAAACCATCATTATTCAGTCTTGCCACTGAAGTAATCCCCTATATTTGTTGAGATATTGCTCCTGTTGAGGAGATGAGAGGTTTTTTTAGAAGTCTGAGCCCTCCCCACTGGGCTGGTTTTGCTCTTGGGGGAGTTGCTGGAAATAGGGCAGAGATGCTGGAGCTCTGCAGCACATTGTCCAGGCTGCTGGTGGTGCAGACAGGTTTGCAGCTCGGATGGTCCCTTTCTAACACAGTCATCAGAGTTACAAACGTCTGAGGTGATAAAAGGGCAAACTGGAAATGTCCCCATGGAGTTTGCTGCCTGACACTCAAGCACTCACCCTGAAAGACTCAAAATCCCAATTTCCTCTGTTGGGCTCTCAGCTAGATGGTTTGGCTAAAATAAATAGGATTAATCTAATCAGAGAGATGGATGGAGCTCATTAAAACAGTAGATTAAAAAAACCCCACCCTGCCTATTACCAGTACTCCTGAGGTCTTCTGCCTTTGTGGCAAGATAAAGCCACCCAGGAATTGGATTCCCTTGCAGAATTCTGCAGGAAATGCATTAAAAATACATTCTGCTATTACACTTCTTCATGTCACCAGTCACTGGGGAAAGGAAATGTGTGCACAGCAAATGCATATATATTTAAATACACACAATTGCCTCCTCTGGGACCAGGATTTATAGGCTGGGGGTGGTAGGCTCTGCTCTGAAATGGGGAGACAAGCAAATTGAAGTCACCTCAAAAGCTGTGCTCTTTTATTCTCTATAAATGCTATTTCCCCACTCTCAGCTTCCTCACATGAAGCTGAGGATCAGAGAGAGGCAGAAGCTGGATCTAGAATTGCACAAAGCTGAACAGGGAACACTGAGGGGAATTCCTGGACAGGATTTGGGCCAGACTGGTCCTGTGGTGATCTTTACTGGTTTTATTTCTCAAGACCAGTTGCTTTTCCACTCACAAGCCTCCTGCCTGCCCCTTTCTGCAGCTTTGAGCAATCACTCCCCCCCCCCAAAGCCTCTTTGTGTTCCCATTTGTGGGTGCAGGAGCTCTTTGGGATGAAACCACTGTGTGGATGCTCCTGCATGTGCAAATGTGACCTTCACACCATGTGCACAGGGCCCCCATTTACCTTTGCCCCCCTCTCACCTTCTCCTGGTGTTGAGTTTTCCATGCAGGAGCCACCAAGAGCTGCTCCAGTTGCCTCTCTGGGGCCTCACACATCATATTTTTGTAAACTTTCACACAATAATTGTCAGCTTGAGCATGGCAAGCAGACAGTCCTTCTTCTGTCCAGGGACAGCCTTGAGCGAGAGAGCACAGAGCAGAGGAAAGGTCTGTGCTTCTGGGCAGCTGGTTTTTCCAGCTCATTTCTCAGTGGCATCTACCCCCAAGCCAAGGGCCAGCTGCCATCCCACGTAGCTGCAGCACTGCCCAAGCCAACCAGTTTCCCCTTATTGCTTTGGGATGGTTTTTTACAGCTCCCCAGAGGCTGGAGGAAATCACCAACGCTTGAAGGAGACGGCTCTAACACAGCCCTGTGCTGCAGACGTACACCAGGACAGACATTGTTTCAGGCTACGACTACCCCCCACATGCAACCATTTACGACAGCTAAACTGGTTAAAACCCATCAGCTGAGCTGCATTAATCACACGCCGGGCTTGCTGCAAACCCAGGACAACGGTGGCAGCTCCAGCCACCTCTAAACCCACCTGGGATGTTGGCTGTCGAAGGGCCTCAGGCTGCGGGAGCCGCCGGGTCCTTCATGCAGCCCTGCTGGGAAGCTGGAACTAATTAGGGCTGGTAACG
>NW_009970727.1:1203603-1219885 GCF_000747805.2 Chaetura pelagica | reverse complement strand
TGTGAGGGTGGTGAGAGCCTGGCCCAGGTTGCCCAGGGAAGCTGTGGCTGCCCCATCCCTGGGGGTGTTGAAGGGCAGGTTGGATGGGGCTTGGAGCAGCCTGGGCTGGGGGGAAACCCTGCTCCCAACAGAGCATCTGCCAAACAAAAACTGCAATTCTTTTTACAAAAACACCTCTTTAGGCATATCAGGAGCTATAGGTACTATTTAAGTGTCCAATGAAGTGAGCAAGAACACAGTTTAGCACTAAAAGACACAGATTTTTAGCAGGGCATGAAGTTGTTTCTAGTTTGCCCATTTGGGCTGTGCTTTCCCATCAGGCTCCAGCCAGATAACTCCTTTCATGACACTAAAGGAGCTTTTGCAAGATGTGAAGCAGTAGCCAGACATCCTGAACTGAGTCACTAGCGTCAAGCACTCCCATCAAACCACTGTGTGCCCCAGAATTTGTGTACTGAGTAGTTAGTTTAGTCTCAATTCAAGGCCAACCTTCATTCCTGTTGAGCAACTCTGGAGAACTGTGGAGTTCCTGGAACAAAAAGAAACTGCTGCTTCACAGGAACAAGTAAAGCCTTAGGAGTCATATTTAAAGAGGAAAGTCTGCATTTGATGGAGACATCTCTTTTGCTAGGCTAGGATGGAGAGTGGGAGCTTCATCACTGGCTGTAGTAAAGCACCACGCTAAGATCTTTAAATAATATTTATCCCTAGAGAGTGCCCTGCTTGGTATTCAGCTAACCAGCTGTTCTGTCATGCTGCTCCATCCAAATATTTATTCAAATGGTTTGGATAAGAGCTGGTTATTTTGACCTTTTATTAGTGCTCTGAACACTCACTCTGCATCAGCCTGTGGTGCCACAGGCAGCTGATAAGCTACAGGAGAGATGATTTCCACATGGAACATTAGCTATTATCAGCTATGAAAATAAGGTGAGGTTCTTCCTGCCCATTGCTCCATCTAGTGAGGTATTTGGGTTTATTCTTTCCATGTCAGAGCAGGCTGTTCTGTTTTGATGTCATTCAGAAGGCTGAATTAATGGCCTAGACCAAACCTTGGTAATCTACAGGCTGGGCAGTGTGTGGTGGCAGGGACTCACCCATGCTGTGGCATCAGAAGCTGCAGAACCTCCTCCCTCTCCATGTCTAAAAATCAAACTCCTGTCCTGCCTGCACTCTTGGCCACTACCAATATTTTCCATGAATTCACATCAAATGCAAGAACGTCTGAAGCAGCAGTAGTTGAATCTCAGCTCTGTGTTCCTCAGAGAGGCCTCTTGAATGTGGCAGGCTAGATAAATCCTGGGCCCTGGAGTTCCATGATGCTTCTGAGATGCTTGGCACATCAGTGCAGTAGAAAAACTCTCAGATCTCCACTGGAAGATCAGGTTTGATGGATCTAATAGTTCTTAAGCCCTCAGCCCAGTGCCCCAGCGATGGAGCTGCTGGGAGCAGCTTCCCAGGACAAAGGGAAGGCTCCCCTGGTGCCACAGCTTCACCTCCTCCCTCTGCTGGACGCTGTTCCACCTGCTTAGTAGTTTGAAGAGGAACACTTCAATCCACCGTGTCCACTGGTCCAGAGCATTACCTGACCACGTCTGCCCTCAGAGCTGCTCTTGGCTGTCTCAGGTTTGTCCAAAAGTTGATTGTCCTCTTTTTCTTTGTTTGCATACTTTTTCTCCCCACAGAGCAGGGGATTCATTCCTTCCTCAGCCTTTTCATTTCCCCTGAAGGACAGAATTCTCAAGAATGTTTCCCAAAGGGCCTTGATCCCATTCAGGAGCTGCTGCTGGAAGTTGGGCACAGGTTTGGAAGCATCACCCACCACAACAGGCAGGTGTTTGGACCTTACTTACTCAGGAATTCTCAAGGAGGTGCTTCATGCAGAACCAGACTGGGACACAGGGCTGAATTCTTCCTGTTCATCTTCACCACAGGTGAAGGGTGATGGGCTGGAACCCAACAGTTCCTCCAGTGATTCTTCAGCTTGTAAAAATCCATCAGACAAAACCACCAAGGGCAGCTATTGGGAAATGACTCTGGGCATGTCAGGATCTGAACAAACCTCTCAACTACAAAAGCCAGTGGCTTTTGTTCCCCCCCAAAAAAACCCCAGTCTGCTTGGTGGGGAAGGGTTGTGGGGCTCACAGACCTGCAGTGCAGCTCAGGCATTTTTTAGTTCAAGGTGTTAATTCTGCCACGGGCCTCTAACCTACTTTGCTGAAACATCAGTCACAGCCCAGGGACACTGTTTGCATTTGACAAAGCCACCAGGTATTTAAGATCATTAAAACTGCTCAGTGTGTTTCAAAGTTAGCTTGAAAACCTGACTGAATTATTAGAAATGGAACATATGGTATAAATTTAACAATCCCTGGTGCATTTAGTATTTTACATCAGGCAGGTTTGACTTGACATGAAAAATCTGAACTTTAACCTGTGTTTCAATGCCTGGATTTCTTGCTCTAATTTTACATAATGAAAATGTCCTACTTCTTGGCAAGCCCCAAACCTTTGCTGAGTAAATACTCTGTGCAATGGCTGCCCAGGCTGTTCTGGTTGTGACATGAAATGAGTTGTTGCTGTGCTGCAGGGAAGTGATTTGAGTGTTTATCATGAGAAAATGAGGGTCCTGACAGTCCCCAAGGGAACAATCCCTGCATATGTACCTTAGGGATGGGTAAAAATGGAACTTTACTTGGCCTTGTGAGAACATACACAGAGTTGTTAGAGACACAGAGTGCTACAGGTAGGTCTGTCTTTAACAGAGTATGTGGATGCATTTTTATGCATAAATTAATTTGTCTTAAAATAATAACACTCAATATTTGGGGTCATTAGGACTGATTGTGGAAAGAGCAGCTTCAAGCTTTACAAAGCAGTTCAGAGCAGGTGCAGTGGGATCAATTCCTGGTCTCCTGGCTCTGGAATGGGGGTGTGTAGGTCCCTGTTGCGGGGTCTGCAGCCTGCTTGGAGGTAAAGATGCTGCTGGGGCAAGTTTGGTTGAGCACTGGAACCAGCTTCCCAGGGAAGTGGTCACAGCACCAAGCCTGTCTGAGTTCAAGGAGTGTTTGGATGATGCTCTCAAGCAGATGGTGTGATTCTTGGGGTGCTCTACACAGGGACAGGAGTTAGGCTTGATACTCCTGGTGGGTCCCCTCCAACCCAGTACATTCCATCATTCTAATTATGGGTGACCACCCACCCTCACCCCTTTTCTCTTACCTTCAGAGCTCAGAAGGAGAAGAGCATGACCAGGAGCCTTCAGCAGAACACTCAGGTCACAGCAACAACGGGGTGAACTTGTGTCTAAGTTGGTTTATTAATTCAGTCTGTTCTAAGTTGTACAATTATGAAAACAACAAAACGACTGCTGGAAGCCCAGGAATATTTACAATCTCGCCTTGTTGTTGTTGTGAGGTCAGTCTATGTTGTTGCACAGATTGGTTATGTTTGGTACCACAAGATGTTGAAAATTCAGACAAAATTGGAACAGATTAACAATTGTATATACAGAAAATAAAAGGAAATTCAAGTATCAAAATACAGACAGATTAAATAACATTTGTATTACAAATCAGTCCCACTGCCATACATCACAATTAGCAAAAAATGTCTACATTGCAAACTGAACTTGACTGTCCTCTGCCCTGTCAGGGAATCTCAGGTTATTCTTCTATAGGTAAGAAAAAATGTTTGATCTAGATTGACTTTGCAAGAGCAGCACAGTTACTTCCTTTGGGGAAAAAAAAAAAAGGAAAAAAAAAAAAAAGCAGTAAGAAATGCCAAAATGAGAATAAAAGGGAGACCTTTTGCAACAAGACAGCCTTGCAGGCACTGGGCTTGCTCAGAAGAAAAGATCTGACTGGGTGGAAATGATGTGAGCAGAAGGAGGAAGGCAGGGGAAATTCTGCTGCTAAAAACTTCTGAAGTGGGGTGGGAAGGAGCATGAAAGCAATTTGGCTCCACTTCAGCTGCACCCAGAACTGTAACATGTTTCCAGGGACTATTTGGCATCTGGTCTGTGTCTCAGCAGCCTGGTGAAGGTACAGGCTTTTCACTACAGGGACATACACCCTGAAGGTGCTGTCTTGTCTCCCTGGGAGGGGGACAGGCACATACCCCACAAAAATTGCATCATTTCTTCTAAAAACAATCCCAAAGCAAGTTCAAAGACAGCTGAACAGCTAAGATCAGCTTTTTTTTTTTTTTTGTAAATACAAAATTAAAAAGGATATAGCAGCTTCAATTTAAAAAAAAACCAAACACACCACAATTAAATCATCCCCTCCTATATATAAAAAAAAAAGACAACAAATGCATCTTAGTTTACCTGTCTTGAGCTCTCAGCCTGGACTCATGCCATGCACAAACCAAAGCCTGTAAAATACAATCTGTCCTTAAAAAGGGGAACAAGGCCCAGGGCAGCACCACCTTTTCCCAGGCAGGTTCTAATAAAGCAGATGCATTTTGATTCAAAGTCCTATTCAGCACCAGGTATGTGGGGCATTTTCCTCCCCATACCACAAAACCCTGCAGGGAGGAAGTGCTAGAACACTGTGCAAGGGGTGGTGAGCAGATGACTGGAAATCATTGGCATGGTCCAGGATCAGAGTCTCCAACATGCAAGTACCTTGAGAAAACCCACTGAAATGAGAAAGGGGAGATGCTTTGCCAAAATAACAATTGCTTTGCCTACAAAGTGAGAAAGTATCTGGCTAAAGAACTGTTGGATCACTAAAGACAACCATAGGATTTACACACAGGACTGGGAAGGACCACCAGGGCCACCAAAGCCCAGTCCCCTGAAGATTGGAGTCTTCATCACCACGTCACCTCCAAGCCAACCTTCAAAAAGCTCATGCATCAAAGACAAGAAAAGTGTCCCTCCTCCCAAGCAGAGGTTCAATTTGCAATCTCTCCAAGAAAGACTTGTTGCCAACACACCAAATATTTACACTTACACCAGCATGAATTGCAACATATGCATAACAAGGAATGTTAGGTCTCCTAAATTCATCAACTTAAAAAATAATAGTAATACATCTCCAACTTCCCCCTCCTCATCATTTACAGGTCTATGCCCTTGGGATTATGGTTCACTTCTCTCCCAGCCTTATGGGCTAGAGAGGCTAAATGAAATCCTGACATACAGCAGCAAATGGAGTTAAAAAGGAATTATTTGGGCATATCATTCTAGTAAAGCAACAGGGCACCACATCCCCAGCCCCTGCAGTGCCTGTCCAGGTGACAGCAAATGTGCTGAGCTACATTTTTGCATCTGGAGAATTCAAATCACAAGCATTTTGGGGTCTCTTCTTCCCTTGAGGGTGAAAACCCATCAGTCACAGTCCAAACTGCTGGTCAATACTCTGGTAATTTAAAAGAAAAGGAAGCACACAGCACCTTTGAGATGGTGGGATTTGGGGGATACTGGACTCGGATGGGGGGGCCAAGCCATCCTCAGGTTGGCAGGATTTATCCTTGGGTTGTTTCAAGATAATGCCCAAAATTTAACTCCTTATTTGTTCACCTCCTGAAATTGTTGCCCTAATTAAATAATGAACTAGGATCAAAAAAAAGTGCTAAATCACAATTGAACAGAATTTAAAAAAAAACATAAGCCCAAAACAACACGACAAAAAAGGAAAAAAAAAAGTAAAAAAACAAACAACCCCAAAACCCTTCAGGACATAAAATGCATTTCAGAAGGAGACAGGTGCATGAGGGGCTGGAGAAGGGGGTTGTCTCCAGGATTTCAGTGCGGAAATATGGGAAGAATTGGTGTCCTTGCCATAGAAATGTCAAGTATTGCAACACAACAGTTCTCTGAAGGGGAAGGGAGTTTGTACCATCGCTCATCCTTGGCCACAACCACTCTGGGGTGAAGGATCCTTTGCAGACACTTTTTTTTTGTTGTTTGTTATTTCCATTTGCTATAAAAGTGTGGAGTAGCTCTGAGAACAAAGGGTGCTGACTTACCCTGCAAGGCTTCTCACACTGGAGGCAGTGATTTCCAAGAATGGGGTGTTTTCTACTGTTCACCCAGAATTGAAGCAAATTTAAGTACCATTAGAGATGCTCACACCACTCCCACTGCTACGACTTTCTACTGTGCTCCTTGCTGGACTGCATGGGTTCTCAGTAAATAAGGATATGTTTGTTTGGGGTTTTTTTTTTCCCTCATTAAAAAAAACCCCACCTGCAGTGCTACATTTCAACCATGACATTGGATTTGCTCGGTGTGATTTCACACTTCAAAAAGTAAAAAGAAACGGGTCGAAAGGTGTTTGTCTCCAACTAGAAAAGGTGACATCACTCTCAGAAGTCTCAACTTTCCTTTGCTAGAAATGGAGAGAGAGGCTTGTCTCAGCTGGTGGCCGGGATCCCTTTCCCCCCTCTGCTTTGGGAGCCCCTCACTGAGCAGCCATGCACCCACACCAGTGCCAGATGGAGATGATCTTCATGTCAGCAGGCCACTGCTTCTTAGGTCTCTGCCCCGTTACTACATTTCCGTGGTAGGAGACAGCTGCCTGGAGATCAGCTTTTCAGAGGCAAACAGAAAGGAAGATAATGGAATGAATGATTTCTGAGTCATACAAAAACAAGTGCTGGGAAAGACAAGGCACAGGGCCAGGAGATGAGACACAACCGTGAGGGTGATGGACACACAGCGGAAGCTTTGTAGTTTAGGCAGGGCTGCCTGTGATGCCAGCTGGGCTTGGATGGTCACCCTGAGAAAGGCACATGCTCTAGGGACCTGGTTTTAGGAGGTGTTGGGATACCTTCTTTCCTGGCTGAAAGCAGGGGGAGATGCAAGACCTCAGACCCTCTAAAACCAGGCACAGGTGTGGGCAGCGACACGGGTAGTGCTTACACCTGGGAACTGCCACCACTGTGGTTAATTCAGTTTCAATTGGAAGGATACAGAAAGCCTCAGGGCACTCTTGCAGCTTGGAAAGGTGCTGATCAAACCCAAACCCAACCTCTGAGAGCACCTCAAACACAGCAACATTCTGCTGTCCACAGCTGGCAGGATGGCACTGCAGCACCTCAGGCAACTGCAGTGCGGCCACTGCCTTGGGGGTCTCTGGGCAGGGGAGAGCTGGCTCTATGGCTATAAAATAGATGTTCTGAGTTAAACTTTCCTTTTGATTTCTGCTTTAAGACAATACTCTCTGAGTCTTCTCACTTGGGTCCTTACTAGCCTGGCCCTTATTTTGAAGTCAGTTTGCTGCTCAGTGCCATTAAGCCATAAAATACTTGGAGATCAAACTCATCCCCAAGAAAGAGCTAAATAAAGATTTTGAAACATCAGGTTATTTCATCCTAAGTCTGGGGAAACAGCAGCTTTGAGGCAACAGCTCTAAAACTCCAGTAAAACAGAGAAGTTGCTTCTAGCCCTTAAATACCAGGTACAAATAACCCAGGGCTGCTGTTCTGATCTCTCCACAGTGATGCCAACTGGTGATTGCAAAGGGAGACTTGTGGTAAATTCTAAAAGCTGTTTTGGAAATGGAGCTTTCCTGGAGATCTGAGCACACCCTCCTGCCCATTGACATCCAAGATGTATCACAGTATCATTTTGGTTGGAAAAGACCTTCAAGATCATCTAGTCCAACCACTACCCTAACTCTGCTGTGTCCACCTCTAAACCCTGTCCCCTGGCACCACATGTGTCCTTTCAGATGTCTCCAGGGATGGTGTCCACCCAGACACATCAGCAGATATGAGTGGGTGGCTGCTGCCCACCCTTCCTCACAGCTCTCTACCACAGACCCACCATCACTACCAGCTCTCCAAAACCAGGCTGTGAGGGGACTTTGCCAAGATGTGAAACCCCTGGGGAGTTCACTCACACCAGCTTTGTGCAGCCCAATCACCGCAGGGCTGCAGCCCCTCTCCTGCTGCCCCCTCTGCTCAGGCCTCTCCCTGGGAAAGGAGTGACAGCCACTGCCTGCCAGGAGCTGATCAGGGTCCAAGAGGCAGTTTTCCTGAGCTAGGCTGAGCCGTGGGGTCTGCTGCCACGCTGTGGAGGTGGCAGTGTCCTTCACTGAAGGGCCCTTTAAGCTGCTCCACAGACAGAGCAAACCTCTTGCCCCCAAGAGGTAGGTAAGAACATCCCCATCCTACACATGGGGAAACTGAGGAAAAGAGGTGAAGCTGCTTGGACACACAGCAGGTCAGGGAGAAGCAGCACCAGGGCAGGAGTTCTGCCTCCCAGCAGATCTTCATCAGATCATCCTCCTCGGTTTCCTCTCAGCTTTGCAAACGCAAGCACAAGAACCAGGGGTAGGAGCACGGGCAGCTTGCTGGGCCTGTCATGGAGTGGGGAACACTGCACAGATTTCCCAGACCTGTCCCAGCTCTGCTCCAACCTGTGCCAAGTGCCCTGTGGTCTCATGCAAATGATTCACAGTTATATTCTGGAATTAAAAGCTGCTTCTACTGAGAAACACACAAACAGGTGCCCACTGACACTGAGCCTCAGTGAAACCCTGGCTCTCAAGGATGGAAGGTGACAGATGTTTCAAGATTCCTACAGCCCTCATCCTGCAATGGTTTGTAGATTGAAAACAAGCTTTGGGGTGGGCAGCAGACTGATTTCAAACACATTTCTCCTTTTGGCAAACAAAGTACCCCTGCAGGGAGCCTGCTAAGCACAGCAGAGCTCCAGCTGCTTTATCAGACCTCTCCAACATCTTTCCTTCCCCACACAGGGCCAACAACATGTGCCTTTAAAAACTTCACCTCTTCATATTCTGCCCAATGAGAACTATGCCCATAGCTCACAATAAGTCTGGTGAGTGTAAACAAGGACTAAGGGGGGGAAAAAAAACACCTACAAAGGCCTGAAATGCACGCAACCAAAACAGCAACTCATCTCCAAGAGGGGACAGAGCTCTGATCACACCCAGCCCAAACCAGTGCTCCCATCAGGGCAGGTTTTCTGCTCCAGGCTTTGAGGGGAGAGACTGTGGGCAAGGATCCCCGTGAGGAAATCTAGGGAAGGTGTGTTATTTGCAGAGAGCATCACAGTGGTTAGTGTCGATTCGAATGGCAGGTAAGAAGAGGGGTGAGTTCACTGGAACAGCACACGCAGCCGTGGCTCAGTTGGGAAGAAGAGGATCTAGGAGGAGGGAGTGTGTGCACAGCGGAGACTGGAGGTCCCATCAGTCCAAGGATAAGAAGGTGAAATAGAAATAAAATTTAAAAAAAGGCCTGGGGGGTGTCACATTAACCCCAGGGATTCACAGTGCCAGAGCGAGGGGAAAGATGTGAAAACGGCAGGCGGCTTCCTTGGCTCCTCAGCTCCGCCTCCCCAGCCTGCAACCCTCTGCACCTCCCACCTCACCGGGGTCTAACCGCGTGTTACCCTTGTTTCCGAGTAAGGAGAATTCACAGTGTTCAGCAGTGATCAGGTACAAAAGCCGTTTAAGTCTACAGTCTCCTAAGTGCTGCTGCCTTGGACGTAGCGCCCAGGCGGGGCTCAGTGCGAGCAGCTGGAGGAAGAGGGAGTTTAGAACAGCAGACAGATCAGATCGCAAAGGCACGGTTAGACTGGGTGGACACGGGGTGTGGTTTTGCTTTAGAAGATAGTGGTCTCATACTTAGTGCTGAGGGTCCGCTTGGAGTCCTGTTTGGGGTCCACGACCCAGGAGACGCTGGCATGAGACTGGGAGTCTTGGTCCACTTCAGGAGGCTCCAGCTGGAAAACGAGGAGAGAAAGGGCATGTCAGGTCCCCCCTGCTTCTGGGGTAGAATGAGCAGGGAATCGAAGCCCTGAGAGGCTGCTGCTCCCCCTCAGCCCTTCCCAAAAGTGTGCACATGTGCAAGGAAGCAGCAGCTCTCACTGGGGAGACACTGAAGTGCTTCACAGCTAAAACATGTCTAGCCACCTCAGTCTCAACCAAGCACCCTAATGTGACCTCCTGAGTCACATTAGTTCACTGCAAGTGACAGCTTCTCTTCACCTCACACACAAGCACAAAGACACCAGGGCTACAAAGATGGCACCACGGAAAAAAGAGGCAGCGGGAGAGCCAGGTCAGCTCCCACCTGATTTACTCTCCTGACCAAGCAAAGCTCTTTCATCTTGTCCTCCTAAATCAGGATCCTACAGGAAGGCTAACAACAGCAGAAGAGCTGAAGGGTTAGTTGAGAGCTGCCACTCTGCATCAGCAGGAGCTGAGAGGAGGGATTTGTCCCCGGGGTTGATCAGAGCAGGGAGGGAGGAGAGCAGCGAGGCAGGACAGGGAACAACAGCAGGAGAGGTGGGAAGCAGGGAGGAGGGGGGGGCAGCCCGGGTCGGTTTGTCATGGGAAACAGCAGGAAGAAGGGTAAAGACCTTGGCTCCGGGACTAACAGACTGCAGCGGCAGGTAGGAGGGGCGGTGTGTTGTACAGGTGTGACAGTAATAACAGCGAGTGTCGGGAGGGAGCGGCACCTGAGCGGGGGGAGCAAGCACAACACAGACAAAAGGAGACATTAAAGGAAGGCAACGGCTTAGGCAGCAGTCCCTGCTCCTCAGCAGCTCCAGCCGTGGCTGGCTTTGGCTGCCAGGGCACCCCTGTGCTGCAAACCACAGGTCACCTGTGGATCAGCCTGCAGGGTTTGCACAGCAGAGCTGTGCTGCCCCCAAGCAGGGAACTTCACCCCATCCCACCCAGCCTGTGTCCACTCCTGCTTGTCCTCATCCTACCGGGGGAAGCCCTCACACCGCAGCAGGACACCCAGCAGAGCCACACTGAAACATCAGATGTGCCTGAAGCTCCAGGCACTGT
The DNA here is from genome assembly GCF_000747805.2 of Chaetura pelagica. Classification (NCBI taxonomy): domain Eukaryota; kingdom Metazoa; phylum Chordata; class Aves; order Apodiformes; family Apodidae; genus Chaetura; species Chaetura pelagica. The sequence goes on along the minus strand of NW_009970727.1, from coordinate 1,209,104 downwards.
GACCACCTCTGGGCTCCCCCAGCCAGGCAGAGGGAGGTTTGAGGGTGTGGTGCCCAGGAGAAGCCCCAGCTGGTGCCCAGCCCCACACACACGTACTGCAGATTTCCTCATGCCGGCTCGAGGTTTAGGCACCGGTTTGGAAGATTTTGTTTCGATGGTTTCTCCTGCTGCAGCACCCAGAGGCTTCGCTCTCTGGGCTTGGAGGGCCAGCTGGTAGGCCACCTCAAAGGCCTGCCCCAACGTGAGGATGATCTCGTATGTCAGGTTCTTTGGAGAGAACACAGAAAACACAAAAGCTGTTGGATGCCTACGAGCCACCTCATCCTGCACAGAGTCTGTACGCTCAGCAGCTTCCCCTGGATTTGCAGAGCTCTGCAGAGCACATCTCCTTTCCATCAGCAGGTCACATCCTGCCGTATCCCTGGCAAAAGTGCTGAGCTCCTCCCCTGAGTTGGGGAGCCACCTCTGGGCCCTCCCAGCCCTGGCCAGCAGGACCCTCTGCCAGCTCACCACAGCCCTGCAAGCATCCCAGTTTAACAGAGGTTTGCACTGCAAAGAGAAAGAGCCCAAACATCTTATATTGCTGATTCTGCCCAAGAATAAAAGCAAATTATGTTTCTCCGCCCTCGGTGAATTAAAAGGTTGTTAAATCAGCCCATTATGCTCAACATCATCAAGAGCGTGTGAGGGTTTTGTTCACAGTGTGTGCCCCAGGAGGGAAGCACTCCTGCCTGGCTTTATTCAGCACTGGAGACTGCAGTAATGAAGCCAGATATTCTCTTTGTCAACAAAGCTCCAAAGTCAAAGCATTTTGAGCCAGGACTCTGATATTTAGGGTAGAAATAGGTAAAAGAGCCCTAGAACGGGCCAGATCCTGGTTTATGAGTTGCCCATAAAGCTGAGTGATGAATAAGTGGACTGCAGGGACTGGGAGATGAGATGAGCCACTCACCACATCCACGGTGCTGAAGACGTGGCAGTAGTGGTGGCTGGTCTGCAGGTCCTTGGTGATGTAGGCAAAGGTGCAGAGATCCTCAGGGTCCTGAGCAGCACAGGAGATGTTCCGGATCTCGTGCTCAGCAATGACATTCTGCCAGGGTCAACCACAAGCACGTTACCCCTCTGGGGACAGCAGATACACCCGGCGAACAGTGGTCGTGGCAAGTGTGTACTGGGGGGCAGGGAAGGAGGGTCTCCAAGCCAGGTCAGTCCTAGCTCCCTCCCATGGCAGAAATAAAAGGTAACATGTTCCACAAGCAGCCCGTTTGCCAAGCCTTTGGCATTCAGATCACCACCACCACCTTGGTGGTCTTCTGTAGTCCTGGAAGCTGTGCTCCTCAGGATCAATCATGGCTTCTGCAGCCACTAGACATGAACTGCAGCTCCCCAGGCAAGTGGGACTGCAGGTCTTGTCCCTCCAGACACCATCTTCGAGGCATCTGAAGCTCACCTTGTTAGAGGCATCGATGAACTTCACCCCCTTGTAGGTGATGGACAGTATTATGGTTGGGATCTTCTTCATATGCTCTGTGGATTTCTTCAGAAACAAGAACATTCAGGTGACCAGTTGTGAATAAATGCTCCCTCCATCAGCCCCTCCCCAGCCCACAGGGACAGGGATCTGAAGCCACCCCAGTGACCACACTCCTTCTCCCACTGCACACCCCTTCCAACTGTGGGGAAAAGTGCTGGGGGATCAGTTCACCAGGAACAGCAGGCCAGCCTGTGATGTGGCTGGGGTCTCTGCCCTGCATGGGGGCAGCCTGCAGGGTTTGGGGAACCAAACTTCACTGAGATCCTCCCCATTCCTCTCTCCACACCACCCACCACAGGCTGTGAGAGTGAATCCCCCTCCACCCCCATGGCCTCCCTACCCTCATTTTGGCACAGGCATCCTGTGTTGACTCTGTCCCTCGGAGGTCTTTGATCAACATGGAGCCCAAGTACTGTTTGGAAGAGGGAGAGGGATTCAGGCAGGAAACCTGCCAAGGCCAAGGCGGTGCCATGGCCAGCAGATGCAGCTGGGGAGGGACAGGAAGGGTGACAACTCCACACTCAACAACCTGACCTCAAAGCCTCTTCATCCTCACCATCCCCACAAGCCAAAAGCCACTTACGTTGGCCTCGTACCCGCAGGACTCGAAGATGAGCTTCTCTGGCTGGTGCTGCCAGTTTTGGACTGGGGCATATGGGGCAGCCAGGCTGGGGGGGCGCAGGGTCAGCTTGGACTCCCGACGATCCTCCTGGAAGGGAAGAAACACGGATGTGAAGCCACAACAGGGCAACCTGGATTGAAGCACAGATCCCAAGAGAGCTCTTTGGGTTGATGCAACTGAGGCTTGCAATGGTCAGATCCCAGAGGGGCTGGGAAGAGGCAGCTGCAGGAGAAGGTGCTCATGGAAGTGTGAATCACCCATTTTCAAGGTGGCAAAAATGAGCTGCTGGCTCTAATGCTTGAGGGAAGCTGTGCCTGATCAGCTCCCTGGCTCTCCACACATCACCCTGACTCCTTACTGGCTCCAGAGAGGGGGGAGCCTGCACTGAGCTGTGCAGAGGGGCACTCAGGACACCCAAAAGCACCCACTGACCTGTGCTTTGTAGCGCTCAGCTCTGGAGTAGGTAGAGACCTCGGTGCCATGGTCATGTTGCCTCTTCCCGGTGTCCCCAGAGGGCAGCAGCAGATCAGCAGATCTGCCTGTGCAGGAGTCGTTCTGGCTCAGGGGTGATGATGACTGGGACATCAAGTCCTGGCACTGGAACAAGCAGACAACACCAACACCAGGTCAGCCTGTGCCCCAGCCATGCCCACTCCTCTCTCCCCTTTACAGTGTCTGACACAAAAACGAATGGAGTTGCCAGGGTCAGCTCCTGCTCTGCAGGCTCCTGCCTCAAGGCTATCAATCCCACCATTTATTTTCTGCAGGATCCCCCTGATTTGCTCCAGGATGGTTTCAGGCAGCTCCACAGCCCTTTCTGCCTCTGGTCCCAGGAGGTCTAAGCCACAGGCAGGGTGGAAAAGCCTCCTCTGAAGCACAAGCAAAGCACCCAAAGGTGCTGCTGCTGATCAGCCACGTCAGGAGAAAAGCCCTGGGAGTCCAGCATGGGGTCAGTCCAGCTGCCTGACAGCCTGGCTCTGACCACAGGCAGGATCTGCTGCCTGGATGTGCTGAGCAGCACAGGAGCTGGCAGCTGCAGCACCCACCAGTGCCACCCAACACACTTGGCTTAATTTGCCATTGACATCCTTCCGCTCCCCGGAGCCAGGCCCTGGATCACACCAGCTGGAGCACCAGGAAATGCTGCAAATGGGCCATTCTCTTCCACAGCCTCCCCATCCAGCATATCAATCAGCTGATGCTGCACCAAAGGACACCTCTCCCCCTCCAAACACCCTCAAGAGGATGTTTCAGTAAGATCCTCAGCTGGTTGCTGCTTGTCTGGGCTTTTGTTGTCTGGAAAGGGGGGGGTTGTGTAGTGGGGTGAAGGTGCAGGGTTTGTATGTGGCTCCTGAGCAGCATGAACCCTCTTCTTTTTCATAATATCGTGGAACAGTTTGGGTTAGAAGGGACCTTAAAAATATCATCTAGATCCAACCCCCTGCATGGGCAGGGACACCTCCCACCAGCCCAGGCTGCTCCAAGCCCCATCCAACCTGCCCTTCAACACCTGCAGGGATGGGGCAGCCACAGCTTCCCTGGGCAACCTGGGCCAGTGTCTCACCACCCTCACAGCAAAGAATTTCTACCCTATATTCACACTTGAATCCCAGTTTCTAAAACATCCAGCATTAGCAAGCAGGGCCCACAAACCCAACTCGCTTCAGCTACAATTGTTTTGGTTAAAAAGCCTTGGGAATTCAGGGCAAGAGGAAAGAGCTCTGCAGCAGGGTAAGATGTTTGGGATGGAGGAGCTCCAATCACTCCCAATTCCTGCTTCAGGAAGCTGATCTGCAAACACTGGGAGGAAGCAGCACGACCCACTTGCCCTCTGTGGCAGACTGCCCTGCTCCCCAGCTCCCAGGTCAGCTGCAAGGTCGGTGGGTGCTGCCAAACCCCACTCTGAAATGTTGGATTTCAGGCTCCCCTCCCAGCCAGCCCTGATAAGGAAGGGCCTGACATCCAAAGGCAAAAAAAATCAACAGCCACAAATCACATCAAGTGCTATTTGGCAGTGAGAGCTCTGGAGAAGCCCAACCAGCCCAGGGAGACAGAGCTCAGGCTCCCAACGGGCACAATCCAACCACAGGACCCAGCTGCTTCCCAGCTCTCCAGCTGAGCCATGTCCCACTCCTGCTGGTGGGAAGGCTGCCTGGCCATGGGACAAGGGGAAGAAAGCAGCTCCACATTCACCTTTGGAGCAGAGGTGGGAGTAGCACCTGCTACCCCCTTCAGTGCAGGCACCCCCGTCACACAGAGGCAGGCAACCAAAATTGATCCTGCAAGGGTTAAACATTATCGTCCCCCTGTGCAAGTATTTGCTGCTTGGGTTGCTGAGCTGCTGAAAAGCTGAAAGCCACAAGACTTCTCCCAGCACTGATGTGTTCACACACTTGAGGTTTGTTTCACCCTGGGAAGATGGAGTTTGACCCAGAAGAAAGCTGAGCCCTGGTGAACTCATCCACCACTTCAGCTATAGCATGTCTGTCCAAACACAGTGACACTGATGTTGGGGGGCTCTGCTATAGCAGGGTTTGTACAGAACATCATATTTGTAATTTGTAATCTGTTTTTACTCTGCCCAAGTGCTCTAGGTGCTCCAGCTAAGTCAGAGCCAGCTTGGCTGTTACTTTTCCCAAGATCTCCTTGACCAGGCTCAGAGTGGGAGTACTGGGCTCTGCATCAACCAGCAGCAGCCAAGGTACAGCCGTGGGAACTGTCTGACACAAAACACTCCCTCCTCTGCACAGCCAGATGTGCAGTTGCCTCAAAGCTTCAAGAACTTTCTTTCCAAACCACCAAGTATCTCAGAACCACCAGTAACCCAAACTTCCAGGTCAAAGCCGTTTGTTTTAACAAGAAACAAGCCTTTTAGGTTTCATCTTTTCCTCTCTTTAAAAAGCAATGCCATTTTCAAAGATTGCTCACTATGCTTATTACCCTCAGTATTTCAAAGGATTTTTAACTTAAATATTGACATCATAGGGTTCTTTTTATTCCTTTTTTGTTATGGATTTTGCTTGGTAGAATTTTCTGTGCATTGAAACAACAGAGTAAGGCTGAAAGTGCCTCCCTCTCTGAGCCTGGATACTCATCCGGGGCCTGAGCTCTAAGTGAACATCCTCTACAGATCTCTGAGTCCCCCAGAGGTGATAGCTGCTAATCAGAAAGGGGATAATTATTCCTGACAGACCTGGGTTTACCTCTTAAAGGGAAGAAAGTGAAGGAAAGAAAGCACCCTGACCACTGCAGGGAGCACAAACTCACTCTCAGCTGCGAGAACCTCGGTGGCTTTGCTGGTGGCTCCTCGTAGGGTCTGTCTGCCAGGGAGGCAATGATCCTCTT
>NW_009970727.1:1179024-1203591 GCF_000747805.2 Chaetura pelagica | reverse complement strand
TCTTCCGATGGCCCAGCAGCTTCACTTTCAACTCCTGCAGGCAGAGACCACGGTTACTAGCTTTTCCTGCCCTCAGCAGGGGGAAAAACTTCCCCTTGGAGCAGAGACCTGTTCCCATGTGACACGGCTCCCTGCAAGTCACAGCCCCGGAGGGAATGTGGGCAGGACTTTGCTGGTCCAGCAAGAGCAAAGCAATACTCACGTTTACTATTTCAAGCTCCCAGAGGTTTTTCACAGTGTCAATAGAGCTGTAGCCACTCGAGAGGAAGGACTGGGTGTAATCCTGCAGCCCCAAGGAGTCGAGCCAGGCAGGAACTGAAGGCTGGCTGTTCCCATCGCAGCCTAGGGGTTTCAACTGCAAACAATACAAGAAAGGGGTTAGAAGCCTTTTAGAGGATCCCAGTGCATTAAAAACAGTTAAAAGGCCACCATCATCTCCACTAGAAGCTTTACAGTAAAAAATAAATAGATCACTGTATAAACACTAGATCAATTGGGATCAAGAGCAGGGGGAGGGACAGGTACCCTCTCCCCAGCACAGTCATCCCATCCACACAGCTTGGCCTCTCCTCCTCCCTATTCCCAAACCCCTTCCGACTGCCCCTGCAATCTCTCTGTGGGTCACAGGGACTGGCTTTGGTTTCCTCGCCTTTCACAGCCATGCTGGGCAATGCCCTGTCCCTGCTTTCCCTGCAGGACAGGGTGCTGACCTTGGGGAGGGAGCGAGCGGCCTGGAGGAGCTTCCGCCGGTGCTGCGGGTCACCGATCCCAATGTCCCGGAGGTCCTGGTCTTCCATGACATTACAGCCCTGTGGTGACAGGAAGAAATGACATGGGAGCAGAGGACAACAGAAGCCACATCAAGTGTGGGAGCAGAGACCACACGACCATCCTGACCTCACCTCCCGGCATGGCCTCAATAGCAGGAGGAGGAAGAGGAGGATTCCACTTCAATCACTGTGGAACAAAACTGCTCCCCACCACCCAAGTAATCCCCATCCCCACTCTGTGCACGGTGGCAGAGAAGAGGCATCCTGCTCTGCTCAGCCTCCAGGGCCACAGAGAAATCCCAATTTCCTTTCATAAGAGCAGGTGACCTGGTGAAGGTCAGATTTCTCCTCCATCCCCTGGGCTGCGAGGCTCTGGTTGCCACACACCACTCCAGGAAAGCTCATTTTCTGTCCCCCTTCCCCACACAGAGACCAGCCACAGGCAGGATGTGCTGATTTTACCCCCCTCTTAAGAGCCTCCATCACAACCTGCTCCCTGCCCACACCCCTCATACCTGGGGAGAGCTCAGCAGGATGCCCAGACACATCTCCCCATGGCTAGAGGAGCCGCGCGGCTGTTGGACTGAGGGCTTCAGCTGGAGCCTGGACCCCCCCTCCCTTCCCTGGACCTGCCTCCCTCTGCTCTCAGGAGAGTCACAGCTGAAGGTCTGAGCTGACAGTGCTTTGCTGTTCCACATTTTGGTTTTGTAAGAGAAACCTAATTAAAACTGGCTGTCAGGCACTCAGCTGCTGCAAGGGCATCAGGCTGCGGGAGCAGCGGGCTGAGCGGCCAGGCCTTCAGGAGGGGAACGCGAGGGAAGATGGCCAAGAATCCTCTTTAAAGGGCAGCAAATGCCTTATATTCCCACCCCTCACTTTCTGTAATGCCTCAGGACCCACCTTTTGCTAAGTACTCCCTGCTTTAAATGCAACAGCCCAAGGTAAAAGCAATGAGCTGCTGTCTGAGCCACCGACCCATCCCCAGTGTCCCCTGACAAGGGTGATGCTGCAAGGAAAGAGAAGCAGCCCTTCCCACTGACAGAGCTATTAAGGCTGGAAAAGACCTCTAAGATCACCAAGTCCAACCATCAACCCAACACCACGATGCCCACTAAACCACGTCCTGAAATGCCAGGCCCACACATTTTTTTTTAACATCTCCAAGGGATGGTGACTCTAAACTGGACAAGCCCACCTGCAGGCTGGGCAGCCTATGGGGGAGAGGTGGCCTTTGGCAATGGCTTTACAGGAGTCACCAGATGCCTTTGATGGAGCCAGATGCAGCCAAGCACAACTTCTCACACTGCTGGAAATGCCAGTGGCCACTTTGCTCCTGACTCCTGTGGTTTGTGCCTGGTTTACAACAGCCCCAGGCCCAGGCAGTGTCACTCCTGCCACCTCCCAGCCTCGTGGGCTAACACAGGGTAGGATGGCACATGTCCCTCCAACCTTGACTGCTGCTCTTCCCTCCTGCCATAAGCCTCCACAAAAACAGAATTATCACCACAGATTAAGAGCTGCCTGAAGCAACGAGCTGCCCTCAGGGGCCAGACTGCAGAGAAACAATTATTTAGCAAATGATGGTGGCAAATTAAAGCAGCAGGTGACAGGGGAGCAGGGCCCTGCCCTGCAGACAGGCTCTGCCCTCCAGCACCCACAGATCCTCTGCCTCCACCCTCTCCTGGCAGGGAAGGATCCCAGTGCCCTCAATTCCTGGCAGGCCCTGGATCTGGAGCAGCCAGTGGCAGCACAAAAGCATTTGTCTGAGACTTGTTTAACCAGCAGCAAGAACCAGGACTAAAGACCCAGCAGATGAGGCTGGTTTGCTCCCTGTTTTCCCAAAGGTCAGTTTGTAGCAGCTGATCCCTGGCATCACTGCCAAGCTGGGAAGAGCCACTGCTTGAGAGGTCCCCGTGGGTGGGTGGCAGCTCTGCAGGGGCCCAGGGCCACAGGTACCTGCCCTGCCCCTCCTGGTTGGCACCTGGATTGTCCTGCCAGGTGGAACCCCAGGGGCTCACCTGGGCAGTGATGCTGCACAAAGCTCTGTGCCAGGATGTAGCTCTGGCACATAAGCTGTTCTGTGCACACCTTAAATTAAAAACACAAATTAAAGAATAGAAAAACAAAAAAGGCTGTTTGCTGGTTGAAGGCTCCAAGGGTGCCCATTTGGTGCAAGAGCAGCAGCAAACTCTGCTGCCTCCAGAGCAAACCCCCCAGGTGAATAAAGGAGGGGCTGCAGGCAGGGATAACACCAGGCTGTTAGAAGCAGCATCCCACCAAAAAAAATAAAAGCATCCCTCCCCTTTCTTGCTCACAAATTGTGAGGCAAAGAGACAGATTTAATGTGCATTTCTGTAACAGCAGGAGATTGTGTGCTCAGCTCAGGGGAAGAGGGAAAGGATTAAAGGCAGCTTAACTCCCCTGACGTGCACCTTACCTGGCTCTGCATGCTAGAGCTCAGCTGCAGGGGCTGCAGAGGGTCCTTGGGAGGCAGCATCTCTGCAAGGAATTAATCTCCTAGAGGGAGATGGGCTTTTATATTTTATAAATGGACAGAAAAAGGCTAGAGGAAGTGATGAGATTTCTCCTGGAGAGCAAAGCATTTCTGCCCTGCCTGGTGAGGCAAAGGGAAGCACAAGGAGGGAGGGACTGACTCACCCAAGTCCCCACAGCAGGTTAATGTCACACCTGAAACCTGCAGCTCTGACACCTTGGCCTGCTCTGCTCCCCCAGCCTGGGGCTCTGCTTAATTCCTCTGGGATGAGCTGGGTGCCAGGGCAGGAATCACAGCAAACCCTTCACACACCAACCAGGAAGGCAAGAACAGTTCACAGCCAAACGAGCTGTGACAACGACCGTGTACGATTTAAATGTGTAACAATTAAACAAGCTTGCTGATCCTATTTACATTTTTACTCAAGCTTATTTTCCCACGTTGAGCCTTTTGGGTGCTAACCCACTGCAGCACAGCAATGCCAGGCTTCCAGACAAGGGGCTAGCAGCTCTCACCCCCCTCAGGCTGCCTGGCTCATCCTGACAGGGCCAAGCCCAAGGCAAGAGGTGTCTTCCTACTTTTAGCATCTCAAATTTAAGGAAAACAGCTTGCTATACAGCAAGAAATAGAAGCTAGTTAAATACTGTCATGCCTACAGCTTTCTCCAACACTACTTATTTTTATGTGTCACGTTAAATTCCCTCAGTGCCAGCCTGTATTCTCAGGGCACTTAACAAGGATAGACAAAGCATAGCAGCACCAAATAAATCATCACAGTCTATTGTGCAGGAGCCTGTGCTTACAGAAACGTCCTTTAAACCCATCCAGATTTCATCTCCCTTGGAAAAAAATATATATAATCTGCCACTAAAATAGATAATTAAATGCAAAGGCACTGGAGATCTTTTAACATTCGCCAGCTGAACAGATGAGCTGTTTAAAGCAGTAAACCTGTTTGCATTTGACACACTGCTCAGACAAAAACCACAGGGTGGCCTGGGCCACCACTGGCTCCAAGCTGGGTTCCTGCCCTGCTCCCTGTTCCTGCAAATCCACCTGGCTGCTCCACCAGCAGCTTCTGACTTGGCACAAAAAGCCCCTTAAGCCAGGAGGGTTCTCATCAACAGAGACACAGCTGGGCTCTGCCACAGCTTTCCTCCTTCCCTGCCTCTCCCAGCACGTCTCCCTCGCTTCTCACCTTCAGCCTCATCCTTCCCAACCTCTGCAAACCAGTTCCCACCAGGCATGGGGCTGCTGATGGGTCTTTGGGCTGTCCCTGAACCTGGCAAGAGTCTTTGCTGGCCTGAGGAGGGGACAACTACAGACACATCCACGCCCAGCAGCTCAGGAGGAAAAGGGAACAAAGCCTTTGTCACCAAGATGAAACAAAGGCTCTTGGTGACAAGGGGCTGCTCAAGGGGAGGCTGCCTTGACACAGGGCTGCAAAATTTCAGACCAACTGCTGCAAGGGGGAGTTTGGCTTTGATTTTTTAATGCCATCCCAATACAGGTTTTTGTTCGCTCATTTTTATCTCTCCTTGGGGTTTTTTTGTTGTTGTTCTGGGTCTGTTTTGATTTTTTAAACAAAGGTCCCCTTTGGTGCTGACACAGGTCAACAACCAGGCCACCAGATGCCATCTCCCAGGCCTCAGGGTGTGGAGCAGCCCTGGTAGCTTGACCCCAGGCTTGTGGTCACTGGCCCCTCTCTGGGTCCTCTGAGGACAGATTCAGCAAACACCTGAGGCAGGGGAGAGGAAAGCTCCCAGGGACTCCCCTGCTGCTGGCCTCTATGATCCTCCAGCAGCAGCCTCAGAAATGCCAATTAGAATCAACAAGACTTCCCAAAGCTGTATTTCAGACTTGACTCCTTGTGACAAGTGCTTTTTACCTTGCACGTTTCTCCTGGCTCAGGGTTTCACCCAAGTCAGAGCTCCTGTTTCCATCCGTGCAGGGGGAGCTGGGAACATCCAAAGGCCTCATTTATCTCAACACCTCACACCCTTTTCTCCTTGTTTCCATCAGGAACTAGCCCACCACAAGTGGCTTGTTCAGGGTTTGATGCTAGAACACAGCCCCTCGTGTTAATTCAGATCTTAGTGCAGCACCACACACATGTTAATCAGTCTCAGTAGATAAACACTGGGTCATTCTTTTTATTCCTAGAAGAGCTGTGATGATCCCTAAAAAAATCCACCAGGAAGCAGAAGCTAAAACTGTTTTTTGTAGTGGTCACAGGAGCACAATCTTCCCCCTGAGCTTCAGCTGCAGACACATAGGTTAGGTCAAGGAAGAGACTATTTCTCCAGTGCATCTGCTGTGGGGTGAAATGCATCACGTGGAGGAGTCCTCTGCTCCAAATCCAAAGAGGCTGAATGTTCAGCCCAGCCACAGACATCTGAAATTAGGCAAGGTGAGTCCCACTCCCTAGCTCCCAACTGGCAGAGCCTGGCTGCCAGACAGTCCAGAGGGACTTTCATCCCCCAACCTGGCCTTCAGCTTGCTCAGAGCTGCAATGAGCTCCCTCTGTGGAAAGGCACAAATACACACAACCACGAGGGTACCTCTGAACCCCATCTCTGCCCTCCATGTCCCCCCCAAAGGACAGCAGAGATCTGTGACCCACGTCCTCACCTGGGCCACCCCAGGGAGCCCGGAAAGATGCTGCTGCAGCCAAACCCCCTGCAGAAACACAAGCTTTTAGAGCAAGGCTCTGCTTCAGTCATGCTTCACATCTTGCACTGTAATTAAACAGCCTGCAAGGCTCCAGGTTTCTCATTAAAGGGAAAAACCAACCCAACAAAAAAGCAGCAGAGTCAGAGAGTAGCTTGGAGGAAGGCAGCACTGTCCCCTCCTGCTGGCGAGGTGACCCCGAAGGCGAGGGTGCCAAACCCAGAGCTGCTGAAATCTGCCAGCCATCCTCCTCCAGCCAGGCACTCTGCAGGCACTTAACTACCCAATTTTCAGATGCTGCTTCTCACACAGAGCCTGGCTCAGATCCATGCTCTCTTTCCAGCTAAGGAAAGGCCTGAGGCAAAGAAAGTTTCGTATAGGACACGTTGACTTATCCAGCCAGTACCGGAGCCTCATGAATCCCGACTGCCTCGCTAACACCCCCAGAGCTGCCTCTGCTACTAAACCTTGTCTTAAAGATAGTCGAGGGACTGCAGGGAAGACAAGGACCAGAATGTGTTTGCTATTAAAAGCAACAGATGCAAAACCCAAACACAGCTTTTCCAGACTTCTGCAAACGAGCATCGTCAGCTGTGTGAGCCGAAGCATCCAGCTTTTCTTAGATTAATGCACACAAAGCTCTTTTTCTTTTTCCCCTTGGTAAATTCAAGACAATTTGCATCTTGTCAAGGACTTTGCTGCCACTGCTGTTGTTTTACTTTGGGCAATCAGAAGCCTGGGTGTGGGAGATGGAGGTGCATCCAGTTCACCACAGACCCAGCCTAAACAGGGATAATATATAAGTCCTGAAAACAGGATACACCTTCCACACCACTTGGATTTCTCCTTTTCAGGTGAAAAAAGGATCAAGAGCCCTCATTTTGGTCATCCAGGTACTGACTAGGGGCAGCTTTGAGGAACTTAATGCAAGCAGGCAGCTCAGGGCTTGCAGTCCAGAAGACAAGTGGCTCAGTTATGTGCCCAGCAAGGGTCTTCATGGCTCTGCCTTAGCTGCCAGCTGGTCCTTCTGCCAGACTTGGAAAAGTCCACTGGGATTCATGGCCCCACAGCCTTGGGCAGCATCCTGAGGATAAGGGGAGGCAGAGAAATTCAGAAAGATGAACTATAGTGAAGGTATATGAGGAGGCAGCAGAGCCATGGCAACTGGCAATGAGCTTCCTGTCCCCAAATCCATTAGCAATTAATGCCAAAGTGCCTTCTTTGCCTGCAGGGTTTGGAGGTGGCACATCTGGCCTCATCCAGCCCCTTGGAGCTGTGTTCAGGATGGAGAGTCAGCAGCCCAGCCCTGACCCCCTCATTGCACAAGGGCTGCATGGATGTGCACTTGGAGGAAAAAGCCCTGCTAATCTATCTTGTTCAACAGGACAAGAGCAGCTAATGCCTCGTTAATGGACTAATTTATCAGTTTATCCCAGAAACAAGCCTGTGTTCTCTCTGCATGGTGTGCACTTTGGGGGCTTCTCACTTGAGATCTTGGAGATAACACAGGGTATCACCTCCTTTTACAGGCAAAGAAAAAAAAGCTAAAACCTTCCAAATTACAGTTTTGATTCCAGGCTGAAAACCTACAGCTCCTCCAGCCCTCCCTGACCACTCACAGAATCACAGAATGATAGAACATGCTGAGTTGGAAGGGACCCATCAAGACTGTCAAGTCCGACTCCTGTCCCTGTGTAGGGCACCCCAAGAATCACACCATCTGCTTGACAGCATCATCCAAACACTCCCTGAACTCAGGCAGGCTTGGTGCTGTGACCACTTCCCTGGGAAGCTGGTTCCAGTGCTCCACCAAACTTGCCCCAGCAGCATCTTTACCTCCAAGCAGGCTGCAGACCCCACAACAGGGACCTACACACCCCCATTCCAGAGCCAGAAGACCAGGAATTAATCCCACAAATACATATTTAATTGGCCTCATGATTTGTGAGGTTTCACACCTTCCCTTAATGGCATCTGCAGCTGGAGATAGTTCAGTGGGAACAAGGAGAAAAGAAATCTCTGTTTAGTGAAGGACACAAAGAAGCCCCAGCTCTCCATACTGATTGTGGAATGGACTCCTAGACAAAACCCTACAATAAATCCTAGATTAGCACACAGCCACTTCATTTTTTGTTTCATTTTCTTCCCCATGCAGACTGGCAGCAGGACAATGGCAACGGAGGGAATCAGTCATGGTTGTCAAGTTCAGGCAATTTTATTGAGAGGGAAAAAAATTAACTGCTACTTTAATGGCTTTTTTAATGTTTATTGGGCCTGGAGCTACTAATGAATCACATGTAAGTATCCTCAAAGTTGCCAGCTCTGATCCACTCACTCTGCTCCTAAAACCCACTGCAAACTTGCTGCTCTTCATGACGTCCATTTCCATCATCTGAGGAGCTTCAGCACAGCCTCAACTCCCGTATCACTGCATGTCTCCCACCCTCACCATTCCCTTTCCAGAGAAATCCCCCAAAAACACAACATGGTGGCCAAAGCTCAGTCCTTGTGAACCACCCAAGTAGTATTTGAAACCCACTGGAGAGCTGTCAAAAACAAATCCATTTCATTGTATGAATTGATTCCCACTCAGACACTTGGCAGGAACCCTCCCACAAGGGTCCAATTCTGCTCTTACAGGGTGTTCAATCAGGGCACCAAAATCAGTTTGGGGACCAAGGGAAAAATGCATTTCCAGGAGGTTGGCAGCAAAGATAAACAGCAGACAATACCATGTAACGTGGCTGATGTAGTCCCTGCCTCTCATAAATATAAACCAAATTAATTTCAGGAATAAATCTGCCAGTCAGAGTGATAATCAGGCCAAAGAGATCCCCAAGTCTGATCAGCTGGAGGGTTGGTTGCCAGCACAGCTCAGTGTTACCAGCATTTACTTCCAAACACATCAATTCACAAGCTCAGTCACCCAACACCACTGCAGGGCTGAGCTTTGGGAAGACCAAGCCCAGAACCAACCACTCAAGAGCTTCTACCTGGATGAGCAGAGTTGGCCTCAGCTCCAAACCAAGCCCACCTGCCCAGGCACAAGCCACACATGGGGGCTCACCTGGGTCTATATTCTCCAAGGGCTGCAATCATGCCAAGTTTTCTCTTGGTTTCACCAAGTGTGGAAGCAGTAAAACCTTTTCTGGGGGTTGTCTGATGGCTCTTCACTGAGTGCAAAGCACTAAATATCAGTTAAGTTTCCCCAGATCACTACTGCAAAATAGTAAGTTTTATATTTAGAATATCTCTATTTATTTAGAATTTCTCTATTTATAATAGAAAAAAGCTCTGGGGCACACATGTTCTCAGAGCATGATCAAAGTATGGTGCTGCCCCAGGGACTGGCATCCATGAGCCAAGCTGGGTAGTTATGAAGTTCATCATGCAAAGCAGAGCAACAATTCACTGAGGACATCAGGAGATGCCCCGTGCTCCAGCACAACAGGTATGGGGTGAAAATGAAGATCGTGCAGATAAACCGAAAGAGGGGAGATTTAGGTTAGACATCAGGAAGAAATTCTTCACCATGAGGGCAGGAAGGCACTGGAACAGGTTGCCCAGGGAAGCTGTGGCTGCCCCATCCCTGGAGGTGTTCAAGGCCAGGTTGGATGAGGCTTGTGCAGCCTGGTCTGGTGGGAGGTGTCCCTGCCCACGCAGGGGGTTGGAACCTGATGATCTTTGAGGTTCCTTCCAACCTTCACCATCCTATGATTTTATCATCAGCCAGCAACTAAAACACAGGGGTTTGCAGGGTAAAGGA
Source organism: Chaetura pelagica (assembly GCF_000747805.2). NCBI lineage: Eukaryota > Metazoa > Chordata > Aves > Apodiformes > Apodidae > Chaetura > Chaetura pelagica. The sequence goes on along the minus strand of NW_009970727.1, from coordinate 1,193,891 downwards.
GACCCATTTCTGTGCTGGGAGAGGTGTCTTCAGGTCCAGCCTGGCAGAAACACACTTCAGCTCTGCTCACACCCCAACCCAGCACATTTTCATGAACCATTTCCTTGCGCACACACAGAGAGAAGAGAAAAAGCTCTTTCGTAACGAAGACCTCCACAGGCTAATCTAACATGGCACTGAATTACATTTAATCAAATTAATGTCAGTACTCTAAATTATTCACGAACAACCCTGTTCTTCCAGTGCCATTGTGTTTCTACCACTTTGTCCCAATTATAAGAAAAATAGGAAAAACAACCACCCCAGAGGAGCCCAGGGCACTACGCGAGAACAGATTTCCGTTCCTGACGCTGTCTCATTGAATCAGCATTAGCTGCTTTCCTCACACTCCATGGGAATCCAGGCTTGAACAATATAAAAAAAAAGAAAGCAATAAAGAAATGGTTTATGTTCTGTTTTACCTGCTTGTTTGCAAACCCAAATATCTTTGGATGGAATAACAAGTTGAGCTACAGAATAATGGTACGAGTGCCAGAGCACGCGAGGTTTGCCCTTCTCGGATGTCTCAGCCCTCCAAGGGAAGGGAAAAGCTTTTGCAAGGATCTCAGACACATTTAGGGGATCTGTGGGATCACAAAATACTGCAGCGGGGACACAGGTAATGCCATTTCCTTGCCCACTCCTGTGGGAAAATTCCAGCATGAATTACTGCAATTCCTTCTTATTACACCAGCCAGGTCCCATCTCCCCCAGCCCCACAGGGACTCTCCCTCCAGGCCATTCCTGCCTTTTCCACAGAGCACTGGAATGCATTGTGCACCTCGTGGTGCAAAACCAGTATCCCCTTGGACCTCCCAAAGGGAGCATCTGCTGCAGATACACTGGTGATGGCAGGAGACACAATGGGACTGAGTTCCAGGAGCAGCCGAGTCCCTCTTGTCCCATATTCTTGTGACATTTTCCTACTCTTACAGCTCCCCCAGCTCGTTACCAGTCAAGGACAATTAAGTCAATTTATAGCACATTTTTATGAAGGACACTGCTCACTCCTTGCCATGGTTTGGTGATCTGCCCTTTTCCTTCCCTCCTCTGGCAAAGGATGAGGCAATGGGTCTCCCGAAGCCCCAGGCAGACAGGAGGGCTGGTTCCTCCACGTGGGAGGCAGCAGGGCTGGCTCCTGTCGGGTGCTGGTTCATGACAACTGTGAACACTTGGTGTGTAAAACCCTGCTGGGGGTTTTATTCTACTAGCAAAGCTCAATTTTTACTAAGTCAAGGACAGCATAGCCCCTGCCAGCAAGACTCAGCTAGAACTTCAACTCACTTCTGTTTACACATCACACAAATAAACCTTTCCCCTCTAACCAAAGAATTCCAGTGGGCTGTGAAGCAGAGAAGGAGAATTTGAAATTTTATCTCCACTTTAGCTTTTTTTTTTCTTCCAATCCCCAGCTGGCTGAACAGGCTGTGCTTCAAATTAAAGCCCCACATTGAAAGCAGAAGTTGAGTGTCACAGTCTGACTGCCCTGAGCCAGCAGGGCTGGCAGTGAATGTCACCCAGTACCAATGGAGAGGATGAGCCAAAGGATCCTCTCCCATGGACAGCAGGGTCATGCTGGGGAGTAACAGCAATCAGAGAAAGCCTCTTTCCTAGCATTTTCTATAAATGCAACAACAAAGCTATGTAGGCAACTTAAACGGAATTTAAGAATTTCACCAGACACAAAAACGTGGTTCAGAAATGCAGATATTAGTGTCTGGAAAGAGAACTCAGTGTTTCAGAAAACTGAGCTGCTTAAATCATAGAATTCCTTGTTGGGGTTGGAAGGGACCTTTAAGATCATCTAGTTCCACACCCCTGCATGGGCAGGGACACCTCCCACCAGCCCAGGTTGCTCCAAGCCCCATCCAACCTGCCCTTCAACACTTCCAGGGATGGGGCAGCCACAGCTTCCCTAAAATCCAGCTTTTAGAGCCCCTTTCTTCCCTCAACCCAGCCAAAAGATTACACACAACCTGAAATAAACCTTGACTTCAGTCCCTTCCCAGGAAAATACACATTGACAAATAAGCTTTAAAGTCATGTCAAGCTGATGTTTAAATAATCCTGCTGATTTGTGGTAGCAACATCCACCCCTGAGCTAACACTCCACCAAGATCCTCTGAACTAGTCAGAAATATCCTTGGGTTTGCATTTGCCTGTGGAACTGCTCAGCTTACCAAGATGCTCTCGTGGGCTGTATCAAATGCTGCAGCTTTTTGTTTTCTTCTGCAGATTTCATGTGAATTTCACACCATGGACACATCTGTACAGGTGCTCCCAGTGCTGGAACAGAGCAACACAGCAGAAAGGCCCGGGCTGCCAACCCAGCCCATCTGCAGCATCCCAGCCCAGGAGCTGTGTCCAGGCAGGGTGACAGTCACTCCATTCAGTCACCAACACTTGTGATTCCTTCCCCTTCACAGTTCTTATGACTAGTTCTTCCCTGATAAACAATCCACAATCCCACAAAATCCTCTGCAAGTTCCCAAAGTGAGAATATTCCCAACAAGCCCTGGCTGACAAGGCTCAGAACCAACTGGGCTACAAGTAACACTTTATTATTTCTCCTGAATTCCTCCAAAAATGAAAGAGCACTGCTAGGGATACACACATGTGAGGACACAACATCTCCAACCCTGTCTTTTCAATGCAAACCTGTGAAAATTGCAGGTCTCAAGTCTCTTTCAGCAGCCAGTGCTGCCTGTTAAAGAGTAGAGGAGACCCCAGGGGAGGGAGCAGGATTATTCCCCTCCTGGTTCTCCTCAGTGCTGCTGGAGATGCAGCTTGCTCAGAGCTACCACTGGAGAGCACAGCTCCTCACCTAAGAAGGGATCTCTGGATTTCTGAAAGGAATGGAATTATTATTCCTGGAAACAATACATGTTTCTGCCTTCAAAAGTGAACACCTAACTAAGAAGCTCCATATATTTACAGAACACTTTTCAAAGTCACTTGACCAGACTGTGCAAATGAATCATGTCCCTTGTCTGGGGGGGCTTTTGTAACACAAGGTGCAAATTATCTCAAGAACCGACTGGAAACATAAGGGAAATCAGGAATTCCTGAAACCAGGACTGGCTAAAGAGTGAACTACAAGAGCACTAAAAAGCACCAAACGGGTTTCTGCCCCCTCCAGTTTATTCTCTTACCAATCCTGTACTACCTACTGGGGAGAAGGTACATTTTAAACACCTGTTTCTCCTTGATTTCCCCCAGTTCCCAGTGCAGTTACCGGATGTTTTCTTCATCCTGCTATAAGTTGTCACCTTCCACACACTGAGTGTTCTCCATAAAGACACTGTTTTCCAGCTGTACCCTGACTACACATCTCATGGTTTGGTCTCTCAAGTCCTTGCTTGTGTGCCCAAGGTACCAGCTTCTTGTTTGCCCACAAACAGGCAGCCAGGGACTCCAACAGCAAAGGGAGCAGCCACATCCTCAGCTCTGGAAAACCCCACAGCAGGGAGTAATGCAGTGAGGAATCTCACACAGAAAACAAGAGTGTTTCTGCATTAAAAGACACCAACTTCTTAATTTTTGCTGCTAAAACTTAATTAGCCCCATAGCCCATCTGGCAATTTGCAAACCATTACCCAGTGTTCTTTGGACCTTGAGATATTTAACATAACAAGGCCCTAACACAGACTAATCCTCTCACAGAAACCATTTAACTCCAGGAAAATACCACCACTTAGTTTGAAATATTCTGTTAGTGACTGAAGGTGGTTGTTAATCAATAAATTGTTGGGTAAAATAGAAGAGGGATGGTAAGCCTGCCATGCCAGAAGCCAAGCAGCCACCTCCTTCCAGTACTGACCAGCCTCAGTGTTCTCTACAACATTAACAATTCATCTGAGAACATAAAAATCACTAAGAAAACCAAATTAACTGCTTGTTCCTCATTTGTACTGTGCAAAGGTTTGAAGGTTTTGCTCCTACATCAGATGCTAAAGGCAAGTCAAACCACAGAGGAAAAGATTCTTAATAACTGAACTTTCATGCTGGACTGACACTATTAGCTTGAAGTTCCCAGGAATTGGATGGAAGGATTTAAAGTCAGTCTTGGCACGGGTGCCAGAGTCAGCTTCCCAGGAACAGGGATAAGCAGCAAAACAGGAATCAGAAATGGTTTGCAGGAAACCTTGGCTAAATTATTAAACCTTTTAAAATGGAGAGGAATGAGTAAGGAGAGTCTCTCATCTCCCAGCACCAGCAGAAGCTGATTTCCTAGGCTGGGAGCAGTGACCCAGCATTGGATGGAGAACATCATCATCCACCCGTGATTCAAAAGTGACTCCTACCACATCCACCTTCAAACCACATTATGAGGCCACGCACAAGAAGCTTTTGCTTTCATCTTATGAATGACAAAACTCTGCACCAGGCAATTTGCAGTGAAGTGTTGCTATTTACTGCAGGTAAGTACAGGCAATAAAAATCCCTGCTTCTGAGCTCCTACCTCTCTGGGGACAAGTGGAAAGTTAATTTCCTTCATCATTAAACTTCTGTGCTGGGAGAGGTCTGGCACCACACCTGTCAGGCAGGGCCAGTCAGCCTAAAGGCTTTTATCTTCTAATTGCTGGAGTGAGAGCAGCCTACTGACACCACAAAGGTCAAAGATCCATCAGCAGAGGATCCCAAGCAGGGATCTAGGAGGTATTATTTCGTTCCAGTTCATTGTACCATCTCCAGAGCATCCCAGAGCTCAAATCAGAGCACCCCAGGGTGCAGGGAATGCTGAAACCTCACAGAAAGCTGAAGAAACCTGCCTGAAACACAGCAGTCTCAGGGTCCATCAGAGGGCTGGAACCAGGTGAGTGGGACACTGAAGGGCTGGAGCCCTCTGAGGGCACCCAAGGCTTCTACAGGGGCAGCTCAACCCAAAATTCCCCCAGGGAAGAGGGAAGGTGCCACACACAGATGTAGGAGCAGTGTGTGGTAGAGGCAGAAGGGTGCGTGGTGAGACCATCGCCTGTCACTGGCAGCTCCTCTGCTGCAGGAGCACAAAGCAGAGCAAGACCCAGCTCCAGGGGAGTGCTGGCCCTGCCAGGGGACAAGGGGATAAGTTCCTTGTCATGGAGGCCAGAAGAGATGACTGGATATTGCTACATTATTCTGCTTACAAGGGTGCTTGGAGATCCCATGACTTTTATCTGGCTGGTCAGGTCATTTTTTTAAAGCATGAATTTCCTCCTGCCTTTAGGGACATGGCTCAGCGGTGGCCTCGGCAGTCCTGGATTAACACTTGGATGTGATGATCTGAAAGGTCTTTTCCAATCAAAATGATTCCATGATTCCTTAAGTACCCCAATGATACTGTGCACCTCCCTGCCCCATCCCACGTTCCCTTCTCTCCCAGCTGTTCCCCACGTCCCCTCACCATGCTCGGATGGTCACTGTGCTTCCCAAGCCCCCTCCACCCAGCTCACAGCACAGCTCCTGAGCACACAACCTCCTGGGACCACCTCCCCACACCACCCACAGTACCAAAGGGATGTCCCCACTCCCTTTCCCAGGCAGGATGTTACATTAACCCAAATGACTTATCCAAAAGTTTAACATCCATTTCTAGAAATTCTTTATTTGCACAGCTTGGGAGCTCACGCTCAGAAAGCATTTCTTCAAGCCGTGCAGGAAGAGCCCTTCCCACAGCACCAAGATGTTCTGTCTTTACACTTCACTGTTCCACGTGAATTCTCAGATTTTTACACTGTGCAGCTTGAAGTTTCTCATTAAAAAAAAACCCTCCACATTAAGCACTACCACCTTGTCATCATTAGGTTTCAGAGCCAACGGTGTCAAAGCAATTAGGTACAGCTCATTAACATCCTGCCTGCATGCTTAGGTTAAGGATCCTTCCAACAAGAGGTCCACCACCTCCTTCATGGTCCTGAACACAAACGACTCAGGGATTTTTCCAAAATATTAGTGACCTGCAGCTCCCGTTTCTGCAGTAAAGTGGATCATAAAGACTTAGGGTGAAAAAAACTCCAAACATCTGACTTAAATATGAAGATGAATGACCCAATACAACCCTCATACACACCCCCAAGACCATTCTGCTGGGCTGCAGACCTAGATCTGCTCTGGAGCTGACACAGGGCATCGATAACCGGTCAAGATTTGGCCAAGGGGTTTGTTAGAGCCCGTGGGTGCCAGGCAGAGACTTACCAGGAAGCGGACATCATCGAAGCCGTTCAGAAGCAGTTTACTCTCGTACTGCTGCAGGCCAATGGACTCCAGCCACTCCCCAACACTCTGCTCCAGCATCCGTGAACCTGACGAGAGAGGAATCGGCAGACGCTTGAACAGGGAGAACCCGTTAAGGCGGTAGCAGCGGCACTCTGAGGAGGACAGATGGCATTGCCACATCATAGTCATTACCATCAAGAAACTCAAAAAATTATGCCCAGAGTACAACAAATCAGCTGGCAGACAATTCCTCTGGTGAGCACAGACCATGGACAAGCAGCTTCCAGTGCCTCCACGGGCTGGGGGTTTAATCTGTATCCCAGTTAACACTCAGGAAAAGAAACACCTCGCCTGGGCCAACTGTTCAGGAGCCCTCCTGGGACCTTGACATCACATGCACTGCATGGGGCTCGGGTGAGATCCTTGCCAGGCAAACACATGAAGCCCAACCCCACGGGGACGCAGATCCACTCCTTGGCTGGGCTGACGGGGGAGGGAGGAGGGCAGCAAACTTCCCCCCACAGCATTCCCAGCCAGTCGCAGGGGTGAGGGAACGGAGCGGAGCTGCTCACCAACCCCCAGAGCTGTTCAGGTCCTCTGGTCCATGCAGCTTCGGATGCACCACCCTGTGCACCTGAGCCACAAAGCAGCTAGAGAGAAAATACATCTTCATGCAGCCGAGACACAAAACAGACACGACGGACTCCAAGAAAAGCAGCAGAAGCCAGACTAGAGCAGCTGTCCACAGGAAGACATGCAAGACAAAGAAAGCACACAAACTGCAGCAGAGGAAAAGAAGGGCTTATACTTTTTTTCCCCAAGCAGTCCTGAAAGAGGCAAACCATGGTAAGGGCTTTTTCTTGCCGTTATGGTGTTAAGAGGAGCAGAAGTGACCCTGAGCACCAGCTGGAGGGTCCTGGCACTGGCAGGTCACCAGCTCTCTGGGCACTCGGCATTTCCGCACGTCGCTGGGACCGGGGCGGTCACACCAGGGAGGGGAACAGCACTGCTGCCCGGGGTGACAGCAAGAGGGACACAGCAACCAGCATGGTTTTCACCCAGCACATTCAGTCCTGCCAGGTGTTTGATGCATGCTTCTATTTGCCCTTCTTTCATTTTCTTCAGCTAAGCATCCGAGCCCCTCACTCAAGCAGGGAGCAGCTCTGGAGAAGGAGGCATTTCAGTTCCTTGCTTCCCAGCCATGTCAACACAAAAACAAAGCAAATGCAAGCACACTCTCCTCTTCCTGCAGCAGCTCAAGTCCAAGACATGCCCTGGCACCTCCTCTCAGCCTCTGATAAATGAGATTCTTCCCAACACTCTACAGAAGCTGTGCAGACAAGCTTTCCCTTCCCTCACTCCTGGAAGACAGTCCAGTGACTTGTTACTCTCCTCTAGAAAAACTTGAGACCTTTCAATATGACAAAAAAAAGTTCAGAGATCTTTTCATCAGGGAATTTGCTATGCAGGAGAGGCAGAATTTTCCAGGCTTCTCACACATCTGTTTCAAGGGTATAATGCAAATAAAAAGATGATCAGGAAAAGCAAGTTTGCTTTCTGTGAACCTTCAGGTCAGCTGAAGCTGTGTGGTCCCTTCCAAGCCATCCTGCCCACCCCCGCCCCAGCTGCAATGGCTGCACAATGCAGAGCTCCCAGTGCTGTCTGGAAATTCTTGGGATGAGGGATCCTGCTGCTGGGCTCCACGGGAGAGCTCCTCTGCCAGGCGAGTCCGACAGAGCCGGCCGGTCCTTCCAGCACACACTGCAGCCCAGGAAGCGCAGATATCACAAAAGGTTTCTGTCTTCCTCCCCTACCACAGCCTTGTGCGGATGGGCAGCATCTAAACCTGGAATTTATGCACCCAGCTCCCTCTCTCCCAGGCTCTCCATCCCTGCATCCATCTATCCATCCATCCCTCCCCGCCGATCCGGCAGCCGCGCCCCCGCGGTCCCGTGTCCTTGCCGAGCGCTGCGGCGCTGGGGGCTTTGTCTGCAGGCAGCCAGCTCCACGCTCCCCGTTCCACTCTCAGTCCTGTCTCCTGCTCTCACACTGCCTGTTCCCTCCCTTCCCTTCATCCTCTTACCCCTCCCAGCTTTTCCATCCACTGCCGGCAGCAGAAGCTGCAGGAGAGGGGAGGGAGGCGGCAGCTCCGTAACTCGCTAGTGGAAACCACTGACTTCTCAATATTCACTCCATGATGGGCTAACAATGCTAGACTTTGAAAAAAATTATCTTGCAGGTCTGCTTTGACAGTTCCAAGTGATTTGTGGCTGGCTTGGAATTAATTTATCAAGAGAGAGGTGAGGAAACTGCTTGCTGCCTACTACTGCGTTTCTGGAAGCAGTTGGGGGATTGGCAGGGGGAATGAAACCACAGCAGTTCCTTCCTCTGAGCTCCTGAATTTCCTTTTAAAATAGTATTTACTCTACCCAGCTTTTTGTACTCTGGTAAATGTACTTCTGCTTTTAAAGGGGAAGCCTACAGTGGAACCAAGTGCAGCATTTCTGGTTTTAAAATCACTTCAAATCAAGAGGAAATGAAAGGGGGTTTATTTGGAGGGAGGGGAATGAAGGGGTTTATTTTAAAAGATGCCCCAAAACATCCCAGCCTAAAAATAAGGAAGTCTTGTAAAAATACTCTTGATATTTACACATTATGAAGATGACAAGGAAGCAAATTAATTCCAACCACTGTGCCCCCCAGCAAGAGCCTGATCACGACTTCTGATTAAAACACTCTTAATTCTCAGGTCCATCCTTCTCCTTATGTTCCGCATTTTAGGATTCCTACCTTCAAGAGGTCTGCAGATGGCAGAGCAGGAAACAGTCAGAGTATAGTCAGAAATAATTACAGAGTATTTAAAAGTTGCAAAAAAAGCAAGCCAAGGGATTCAGCTCCTCCTGCCAGACATTTTTCAAGTAACACAACATGCTTCAAAGAAAGGTGGAAAGGGAGAGGGGTTGCCAGGGCTCAGAAAGGTCCTTCTACAAGTCATTGTTTCAATAATGACCTTCAGTACAACGTTTGAGTTTGTTTGGAGCAAGAACTAAGTACATGGGTCATGCTGGACAAAAAGCATCACCCTGGAAACTGAGAACAGTTTGACACGACCTGGTGTGGCCTGAAGAGACAGAACCAAGCTTCACCTGGAAGAAAAGTCCAAGCAAAGGTTGATGAAACCACTGTCTATGCACAAAGTGAGCAAGCAAGACAACCAAGGCAGGCAGGTTGTCCCCCACAGCTGGGGACAATCATCAGCTGAGCACCCTTAAATACATTGAGGGGCCATAAACTCAGGCAGTGCATTAGGCAAGATGGATAGGCAAGGAGTATGCAGCCATTAATGCCATCTGATGCAGGAAATACTGCAGCACCCAACTTTCCTGGAACAAAGATCGATGAGCCAAATGCAGAGTGCTAAGAAATTTCTCCCTCTTTTGTCAAGTGAAACACCAGGCACGTTCCTCATGTCTCAGGTCAACTGCAGAGTTAACTCACCAAGCCCCAAGTGCTCTCCCTGTCCAGTGCTGCACGTGTTCTGCCTGCATCCAGCTGGTTTATTGAGCAGAGACCACTCCTCTGGTTTTGGGGAAGGAAACACTGCCTGGCAGTAGCTGGAACCCAGGGAGCCCCAGCCAGGTTTCTTGTCCAAAGGCAGCAGGAGCTGAGCTGCTGCAGGGCAGTGGGGCTGAGGTCCTATAGCAAGACCTGTGCTCCCCTACCCAGGGCTGGAAGGAAGAACTGATCAGAAGGGGGTTACAAGGAGCTAAAACCACATGTGGCTGCAAAACATGCAGACAGAGAGAGACAAACTGAGTACAAACTGTTCTGAGGACAAAAAACCCTTCAGTGGAAACATCAGGTGGAGTCCAATATCCTTTGAGAGCTGGTGTGCCTTGATTCCTCCATGTCCAAATAGCACTTCCCAACTTGGATCCATCATGACAGACTTCTGTCAAAGAGGGGAGGTTTAGGTTGGACATGAGGAGGAAATTCTTTGCTGTGAGCTGCACTCCCAGGGAAGGAGGGAGAAACAGGGAATACATAACAGCAGCTGATCTGAGAGATTCCAAACCCAGCAGAACAGAGCACAACCCTCAGGAAAACACCCGGCACCAGGACCAGGCAGCTCCTGGGTCTGCCTGCTCCCACATCCTGGTGTCCATTTTGCTGAGAACTCCCAGCACAATGGCAGCTCTTGCTGAAGGACTGGCTCCTCCTCCTCTTCCTCCTCTCCCTCCATGTTAGACCTTTTCACTAAGGATATCGATCCATCACCCGCTGCCACAGCTGGGCTGGGGAGGGGAGGGCTGGTCACAAAGCAGGATGCTCAGCAGCTGCCATTGCATCAGCCCAAAAACCACACATCTGACCCCAGAAAGCCCCAGTCAGTACACAGGAGCTAAGGCAGGTTCAATTCCCACTGGGAATGCCTGGTGGATTCCTTCTCACCAAAGCAAAAATCCCAGTGGCAAATGGATACGAGAGCAGCTTTGTCAGGGCCAGCGGGAGCTGCGTGTGCGGATCCACGTTAGCATCTCCCTGGGAGCAGAAACTGCCCACCCGGAGCAGTTCAGCTGCAGCAGTTTGGAGGTGAAGGATTTAAAAGGACAGAATCCCTCATGGTGGCAGCTCTCCAGCACTCTCCATCATGCTGCAGTGAAAGCAAAGAAGCTTTTGAGTTTTTTGGTTTTGTTCCCAATTTAAAGGCATTGATGCCTGAGGGAAAGGGGGAAGGGGGAAGCACCTCTCCTGCAAGCTGCCCTGTTCAGGGGATATGGATTCCCACAGGAATACTCAAGTCCAGCACCACCCAGGCTGAGGCACAGGGCAGATTAACCACCTCCAAAGGGCGCAGCCACCCTGACACCCATGCTGACCTGCAACTGGGATCACCCCAGTCCTGCTCCCAGCACGGCCGCTGCCCTAACAGAAGTGGCTGGGGAGGACAATCCTTCCCCTCTCCAGAATTCCAAGAGGCACCAGGAGAGAGCTGTATCCCTGAATCACAGAATCATCATGGTTGGAAAGGACCTCTAAGGTCACCGAGTCCAACCATCAACACATAAAAAAACCCCAAGCAAACACAACCAACCACACAGACTCCACCAAAAAACAACCACAAAAGCTCCACAACCTCAGCCACTAGATCATGCCCTGAAGTGCCACATCTACATGTTTCTTGAATACCTCCAAGGATGGTGACTCCACCACCTTCTTGGGCAGCTGTTCCAGCTCCTGACCACTCTTCCAGTATAGAAACTCTTCCTAATATGCCATCTATACCTCCCCTGCTGCAATTTCAGGCCATAATGAACCATCAGGACTGTTCCCAGCTATTGGGAGGGTGGCTCCTGGTCAGCCAGGCATATCCCAGGGGACAGCACTGCCACAGCTGATGGTCTCACCATCAGAAAGTATTTCCTATGACAACCATTTCAAGATGTATTTTCTAAAACCCTTGAGCAGTACATGGTATTTAGGCACCTCTGGTCTCCAGACAGCAGAGTTCATCAGCATCCATCTCATCAAGCTCCACGCCCCATGTCTCACTACAAACAGCTCCATTTCAAAAGGTCAATTAAGCCAAGCAATTATCTCCTCCTTTGAAGGAGGAGACCCAGACTCTGCTTCACATGGGAGACAAAGGTCCCAAGGATCTGTGGCTCTGCCTGGGACAGGTTCCTGAACAAACTGCAGGTTTCCAGAGCAAAGCTGCATCTCAGGAAGAAAATAATTAAAATAAACCCTCCTGAGCAGCTTGAAAATGTTGAGACAGTCAGCTGGGAAAGAAGGGGGTTGTTTCCCCACTCTGCAAAAAAAATACAAACACATCTAGGGATGTTTGCACTGCTATCAAACAATCTATTAGTTCCACCTCCTTTTCTCAAAAGAAGGATCAAAACATATAGGAAGAAAGGGGGTAAAATGACAAAGTGATCCTGTTGGATGGTTCAGAGCCAAGTCATGCAGTCAAGTCACACAGAGGAAGATTTTTAACTGAGCCCTGGTCCTGATCCAGTTGGGATCCCAAACACAAACCTGGTGCAGGGTTTGCTGCTCCCCACACCCCAGCTACCCCCCTGTTCACAGCATTTACAGAAACAAGAGTGTTTTAACCTAGAATTGTCTCCTCTTGCTCTGATGCTGCATTGCGGAGATAAGAGTTATAGTAGTTGCAAACATGGCTGGAGGAGGATGATGCTCTGCTGGAGGAAAATCAATGCACTAAATGACACTGTGATTCCTTCTTTCACCTTTTTTTATGGATGTTGGAAAAAGCAAAGACAAAATGCACAGCTAAGTCATCTTACTTCATCCAAGTACAGACCTTCGAGCTCACAGAAGTATGTGGGTAAAATCTATAGGAAAAAAAATGGTGATGAGTTTTATCTGATTTGAAGCAATGACAGGACAGCTGGAGTTTTACAGGTGAGAAGTTGGAGCAAGAATGTTAAAATACTCCGGCAAACATTTTATGGGCTGTAGAAAAAAAAAATAGCCTTTCTGGAAAATTGCTGCAACACTTCAGCTACTCCTGATGGTTTGTTTTAGGCCTGGGTGGCAGAAGCAGCTCTTTATTCTACAGCAAACAAACTAAAACCTGGCCCTTGGTAAGCTCCAGACAACCCACTCAAGCAGGACCTTTCCCCCCCCACAGGCTTAGCTTAAGCATTCCTGGTCCTCTGAAAATGTTCCTTCATCTTTATTTCCAAACAGGCTCTAAAGGACACCTACTCACACAACTCAGCAACCACTGAATCCCACTGTGCCTCCCCAGCAGCCAGACAGCACCTTGGAGCCTGCAATTCCCCAGAGGAAAACTGTCCCAACCATGCCCTGCAGAGCAGCTTCAATTCCAAACATGTCCAGCAGTGAATATGCAGCCAGGATGGGTGAACTCACAGAGAGAAAACACAAGATATTTGCTATCTTGGCTATAAACTTTGTTATATCCAACTCTAAATACAAAATCCCCATCCTAACCTCCCACAGCTAAAAGGATTTTGTGAGCCTTAAAAGAATAAAATACTGGAATGTGGACACTACAAAAAGAGGTTCTACTCCTTTCCAAAGGGACAGACCCACACTTACATAATGAAAAAAGGCAGAAATAAAGAGAATCTTGCTACTGCATTATGTATTGGAAACAAAAGCAAGATTGTTGTGGGGATTGTGAGACCTTCCAGAAGACAAATATACAGCAGCTCTGTTTCAGACTGACTGCTTCAAGAAAATGTTGTAGCTTCTCCACCAGAGAAGAACAGAAACTGGAGACAAACATGTTGTGAAAGGCAGGAGAGAACTTTAAGCAATCAGCTCAACTTTCTCAGAGGCTACGTTGAGAACAGCAGTATTGTAAGAGGTGGGTCAGTAGAACTTTCTACCCCTAGGACACTGGCTGGAATCCCTGCACCATCTTTCAGATGCAACTTCCATTTTTTTTTGTGCATTCAGAAAAGTTCATCTTGCTCCTCTGCCTTGGGTAGAGAGCAGTTGTGAAGCTGTCAGGGTCAGGACCCAGTGATTACTGGGCTATGTGAGCAGGGTCAATCAGCCAGCCACTCCAGAGATGGTTCTGCTGCCACAAGCTTGCAGAGGAGCACAAGAACCACCATCCCAGAGCACACACCTAGTCAGCAACTCTCCTCTGCACCCAAAGGGAAGGACTGTAAGGAGTCACTTCAGGTATCAGAAGCCACCACTAAAACTCCACAATTCTCAGCAGTAAACCTTTGTTTCAAGCTATTCAAAGATGCAAAACAGCTGTTCAGCATTTACCATGCCCTAAACAGGAATATTAAGTCCCCAAATTTATAAACAGGCAGTTTGAACCAGAAACAAGATGCCCTGCACACACACACAGTCTGCTGTCACTGGGTGTTAATGAACACTGGGGTAACCAGGGTCCCCCCTCTTTTCCCATCAGGTGAGGGTACCAGTTGCAATGCTCTGTACCCAGAAAAGACTCCCCCAAAAGCCTGCTGGGGGGAAGCACAGCTGCAGTAGATAAAATTCATCTACCTAGGGGAGTATTGAAATAAGATTGCTGGTAGCAGCACTGAATATGGCACTGGGAAGCTGAGGTCTGTTCCACCTGTGCCTTCCCTTCCCTCTTGGGAGCCAAAGCAGGTTAAAAAGAGCTCTGCAGGCACCTTGTTTTTGTCCAGAGCACAACCAAGATGGACAAACATGAGCTTTGTACACTACCTGAAATCCTCTGCTGCTCCTGAGAGAAGTCGATGCCTTCGCCAATGGAACTCATGATTTTCTCAATCTGAAAAGAAAAAGAAGCACATGCTGCATTATTCATAAAGCTTGAGGTAAAGTTAAAGACAGAGCTGGGATTTCACCTGCCACATGACTGCCAAAGAAATCCAGGAAAGGATGTTAAGATACCTCTGACCCAGAAAAGGCACCTTTAACACCTTGCCTGGAAAAGTCTTGGTAAGGATGGGTGACTTCAGAAGGGATGTGGAGAGACTGGGACTCCAGAGCCTTCCCTTCCCCAACCTGCCAGTGCCTGAAAATAAACAGCTCCAACAAAACCAGCCCTCTGGAGCACAAAATGAGGGGGAAGGAAAGGAACCCCAAAGTCCTCAGCTCACCCTGTACAAACATGCAGCCCCACC
>NW_009970727.1:1110745-1178228 GCF_000747805.2 Chaetura pelagica | reverse complement strand
TCCCAGCATGAGGAGAGGAAACCTGGCCTCACCCCAGTTGGGGTTGGGTATTTTGGGTTTGTGTTTTGGGTTTGTTGGGGTTTTTTTGAACCATCCAATCACCCAATTCTGCAGATGGACACTGTGCTCCTCACCACTTCCACCCAGAGCTCGGATGCTTAGAAAGAGTTGGAAAACAGATCAAGTTTGCAAAAGCAGAAACATCGGGGGGGCAAATGCTTTAACAACCCAGGAGAGGGACCTAAAGACAATTCCATCCCCTGATTTAAGCCATTTTCAGTCAACAGCTCCAGGCAAATCTCATGCAAGCCAGAAAAAAGGTAAAAACTGCTGCCTGAGATGGTGTCTTTTCAAGTCCCCTCAAGAGCTGCATAGAAATGCATTTGCCACAAGAAAAAAGAAGTTAAAACAAGTTGTAATTTCCATACAACCTCCAAGATACTTTCTTAAATGAGAATAGAAACTTCAAAACCAAGAATGTGCAAATCAAGGCTTCCTAGTGCAAAGCAATAACTGACAGTGACAATGATGAGGTTAATTCTAAGATGAAGGACGTGATAAAACTGCACCTTAGTCAATTCAGAATTTTCAATAATCTAAAGCACTCAAGCCCAGTGTTTTCCAAGGAACAATGAGACACTTAAGAGGCTCAGGTCTGCTTGCCTACCCCAGACTTTAATCTAGAACTGAGAAAAAAAAAAATGATTAAAAAAAGCCCTCAATGAATTGAAATCTCCCAAGGAAATATTCCTTGATATTCAGAGCAGCTACTGCTGAAAGCAAAGCTGATAAAGTGACTGGAAACAGGGAAGGAGAGAACAAACTTCAACTCCTAAATGACTTTTTTTTCCCCCCTCTGGTCTTTTAAGGACAGATTTGAGGAAGACATCCAAGTTTTCCTGGCCCTCCTCCCCAGCCCCTTTGCAGTGCCTGTATCCCAGCAGGAAGCTTTGCTTGGTGCAGCTGCAGGAGCTCCCAAAAGTGCTTAGCTAACAAGTTGGGCTCCTGGGAATGCTGCAGGGAGCCAGGAGCTCAACTCCCATTCAGCTTGGAGCTGAACTCCTCTAGGGAGCACGGTTTTGGTGAAAAAAAAAGGCTTAAAAAGGCTCCTGCCAAGTCAGATCTCCAAGAAGGTCCTTCCTGTCTGTGGGAGCAGACAGGCAGTGTCCTTCCAGCATCTCACCAGGGAGAAGGAATCCATGGAAGAGTTATTAAAGGGTGGGGATCCTCCAACCTTAGAAAACCATGAGGATAAGCACTTCTGCTGGGCTTGAAATCCAGTCAGTGCTGGCTTACTGGGGGCTTCAAGACAGCCTGGCAAAAGAAATTACTCAGAATTGAAAATTCAAACCTGTATGGAAGAAGTGCTTCACTGAAGTTCTGAAAAGAGATTCCCATTAAAGGAGGGGTTTTGAAGTCCCTGGATGCCCTCTGGTGCTGCCCTGCAGTGCATGTGGCAAGCAAGTTCATTGCTTTTCTGGCCCTGGCCACAACCAGAGCCCAGATCTGACCTTTGGGAGATACCTGACCCATCACTGGGCTTTCCACTGGGCTGCTGGAGCCGTGCAGGGCTTGGACAAAGGCTGGACACCATCAAGCACTGACAGGTCAACAACAGGGTGGCAGGATGAGTGACCAGACTCCTGTTACTGGAGGCTAAAAATGACTAAGGAGAATGGATATGAGAGCCTGGGACACAAAAGCTTTTCCTTCAGAACTTGAATCAAACACTGCAAGCTTTCTGTACAAGAAATGGGATTTTGTCTTTTAAGCTTAAAATGATGCACTAAAAAGCATGAGGCCACATAGAAAGGCAAAAAGATCCCAACTCCAAGTGGATAAGGGGCAGCCCTTAGATTACAACAATCAGACACAGCTAGGGTGGTTTGTTCTGCCAGTGCTCACATCACCAGTCCTTGCTTCAGACAAAAAATGACACAGTCATGGTGTCATCTGATCCTCCTCTTCAGGCTCACTGGGGTGAATAAGGAAGCCCCAATTACACAGCCTTGAGAACTGCAAGAAAAAAGTTGGCTTGCTGTTTTTTTTGTCAGGCTCTGGTGTAAATCAGCAGCTCTGCAGTATCAGCAACAGAAGTGTGGGATCAGCAACTGGAACCAGTTAAGAGGAAAACTGAATTTTAACTCTACCTTGTGATGCTGAGTTTTTCTTCTACCCCAAATATATTATATATATATTACATTTTAACT
Source organism: Chaetura pelagica (assembly GCF_000747805.2). Taxonomy (NCBI): domain Eukaryota; kingdom Metazoa; phylum Chordata; class Aves; order Apodiformes; family Apodidae; genus Chaetura; species Chaetura pelagica. The sequence continues at coordinate 1,176,018 of NW_009970727.1, read as the reverse complement.
GTTTCCCTCCACTGGAGGAGTTGGGCAGTCACTTTCACTGCACCAGCCCCCTCCCCTCCATGGGCTCAGCTATAAAAGAACTTTTCCATTTCTCATTAGTTGTGCTGGAGCCTGAAGGACTTGCAGGTGATGCAGCAGCTTCTGCTCAAGCCTGGGGACAATGTGAAGTAACTAAAGGGTATTAACTGCCTCCTGTTTCTCAGCAGAGGTTACTGACTGCAACCCAGAGGTAACTTGGGTCTCATGAAGCACCTTTTTGCCAGTCACCATTTCAGCAAGAACCACTTGCTTTAGCCCCTCTGAAGTAGTAAATCCTCCCCAACAAGGCCTTGAAATTCCATGGTGGCCTCAGGTATCACCAGTACATGAAGGCCATGCAAGACTGGAAGGAAATAGAGGGATGGTAGAAAACAAACCTCATTTCCAAGTACGACCAAGGGCTTTGGTACTGACTCTTTTTATTCACTTCCACAGGCACACACTGAATCCATGGTAGGGCAGGATTTCTGGGATACTGCCATAACCCTGAGGGCTCCTGCAGAATTTGGGTCTTGGGGTCAATTCAGTTCAAGCTCCAGAGGTTTAAGGGCATTAAGCTTTGCAGATTCTTGTCAGTTAGCTTCACTACAAGGTATATTTCTAAACTGGAGCCACTCTTGTACCTACTGTCTGGCATCTTTATCTAAAAGACATTTATTTCAGCAGATCTGGAAGCCTCTGAGTTTAGTCTCATGGGATCATCTAGAACAAGAACCACTTGGTTCCAGCCAAGTTTTTCCTATAACAAGTCACCAAGAGGGGAAAAAGAAATAAAATAGGTGGGGAACAAGGGAAGAGAGGAGGCAAGGAGAAAAGCATTTTTGTTCAAGCAGCCCCAGCTCCCTCCAGCTGTCTCCCAGCAACAGGCCAAGCACTTTGCAGATCTCTTACGCTGTGCCGGGACCCAGCTCTGAAGTGGTGCAGGGACTGCTGCTGGCCCTGCTGGGAAAGGCAAAGAGCACAAGAGCATGTTTCCATGGCAGATCCAAACCCCACATTTGCAGCTCCTCTTTGGGCAGAGCTCTGACTCTGAAGGCTGTTCAGCAAGAGCCAGGTAAGCTCCCTCCCATCAGCTGCTCGTTAAAAAGAAATCCCGTTTCTTTCCCAGGTTTTTTGCATCAGCAGAGCCAGCATTTCACCCTCCCCTCACCCCACTGCATGCTTGGATGCCTTCCACCCTTACCCATTTGCAGTTTTGCTCTCTCTCATCCTTCATCCTGTATTATGAAAGTTTAACTTCATGTTAAGCAAGGTTGGCTCCTTTGCTGTGTCTCCCTGGGAGGCAGCAATGCCTACTGCTGTCCTGCGGCCCTGGAGAGGATGGTGCAGGATAAAAGGCCTCTCCCCACCTTTTCACTTCCTCTAAAAGTAGGTAAGTTTTAAAAAAAAACAACAAACTTCTCCCCCCTGCACAGAGGGAATAGGTGCTCAAAAGCTGCAGACCAGAGGACATGAAGCCAGATCACAACCCACTCTGCTCCGAGCTCTCCAGCTCAGGGCAGGTCGCCATGGTCTGACAGCGTGAAAAATCTGCTTCCTTCCCTGCATCCCTTTTCCACAGTTGGATTCAGACTGCAAATTAGCTCTTGTTGCCAGGCCAAGTTCACTAGTTTCCCTCCTCTAACATGAGAGGGACTTGATGCTTTTCAGATTCAGACCCCAGCACTGACAGCTCTGCAGTGAAAACACAACGATGAGGACTTGCAGGTGCTTCTGTAGCACTAAAACACCCACAAACATTTCCTCAAAAGCAGGGAATTGTCTCGTGCTGTATAAAAGTGAATGGGAATGAAATAATCCCATGGCAAAGGATTAACTTCCACAGCCCAACCTCTGCTAAACACAGGCCTGAGCTGGAGCTGGTCACAGTTACACACAAACTGCGTTACAATTAATGCAAAGGGAAATCCTGCTCCGTGCCCTGGGCTCTCCAGAAAAAGAAAACACTCTCCCCAGTCATACACCAGCTCAAACACCAGTTTATTGCTGGGCCAAAGTTTGTTTGAACCATTAAGAGGCTGCCAATAAAAGAATACAGGGGATGGCCACAAACCTAAAGAGGGACTGAATGTTTGAAGCATCCCAGTCCTCAGCTGGACTCTGCAGCACTAGGATGAGGCTGGAAGAAGAAATACCTTGAAAAGAGCCTCCACTACAACTTTTTAGGCTGTTCTTTCCCAGTGGTTAATTATTTAAATACAGAAATACCATGTTTAAATATAGCCCTGCAGTCCAGAGTTAGTTGTAGTCTGAACACCCAGTTCTGATTTGTTTTGGCTTAACCTGTTTTTTTCCACTGAAGCACCAAGCACCCCTCCCTGAACAGGTTGTGGGGTGGGATTAGGGTGGGGGCTTTAATTATTGGGCTTTTTTTTTTTTACAACCACAGAAATAAAACCACAAAATGCTTTTGCCTCCTAATACAGTCATATCTGCTACTCCTAATCTGGCTTTGCACGCTAAAGCTATTTTGGCCAACGAGCCCTGAAACCTCACTAGGAAAGGAAGGAGAAAGACTTGGGAGTGATGGTGGATGAGAAGCTCAACCTGAACCAGCAACGTGCTCTGGCAGCCCAGAAACCACCCATGTCCTGGGCTGCATCTCTGGAGCCAGGCTGGGAGATTTGGGGTGTTCAGCCTGGAGAAGAGAAGGCTCCAGGGAGACCTTAGAGCACCTTCCAGTGCCTGAAGGGGCTCCAGGAAAGCTGGGGAGGGGCTTGGGACAAGGGCAAGGAGGGATGGGATGAGGGGGATGGATGAAAACTGGAAGAGGGGAGATTTAGGTAACACACTTGGAGGAAATAATTTGCTATGAGGGTGGTGAGAGCCTGGCCCAGGTTGCCCAGGGAAGCTGTGGCTGCCCCATCCCTGGCAGTGTTGAAGGGCAGGTTGGATGGGGCTTGGAGCAACCTGGTCTGGTGGGAGGTGTCCCTGCCCATGCAGGGGATGGGACTGGATGATCTTGAAGGTCCCTCCAACCCAAACCATTCCATGATTCTATGATTTTCTGTTTCAATGAGCTGAAATACTTTGGGAGAAGGAAAAGCTGAAGGGATGACAGAGTCTCCTTCATCAAGCCCCCAAACAAGGGATGTGACGGGAAGGGGCTGCAGAGCAGTTACCAGGACTGCAGCACATGGATTTATTTCCACATCTGCCTACGTTGGGCTGAAAAATAAAAATATCCTGAAAGAAAAACAAAAAAAGGAGCAGGGTGTGCCTGAGAGTCATCCCAGAGCTGGGAAGTGGTAAACTCTTCCAGGCAGCCAGGAAAACATAGCAACTGGCAATTTACTCCAAAACAGACCTTTATCTTAAAACAAACTATCCTGAGGCCCTGAGTTCTGATTAATGGAGAAGAAGGTATTTGTTTGTAGAAGGCTCCAGGAAAAGGCAGCTTGGAGGACACGTTGGGTGCTGAGGTCTGTTCTGCTGGCAAGACTGAGGACACTTTGACACCAGAGTCCTGCAAAGTTAAAGCCAGCCCTGATGCACTTTATTTCCACTCCCCTGCCCTGATGGATGAGAAGCTGTGATGTACATACTCATCTCTCCAGATTTTCCTCCCCAGAGCCAAAGCTGAGGTTGGGAGCCAGTGAGTCCATTGAGAGAGACAGGGGAGGATTAAACAAGTCCCAGGGGCTTTTATCACCAAAATCAAAGACAGTTTCATGCCTAGGAGCTGTCTGCAGAGATTCATTTGCATTGCAGCTTCATTCAGAAAGTACAAAATCAAGCAACACTCCATTAGTGTGACACTCAACGCAGTTTGGAGGCATCTTTTTGCTACTGGAGCTTTCTGGAAGGGATTGAGGAAAACCTCACCTAGAGCTGAAAAGCCCTTACATTTCCCAGCAACAGAAATGGAGAAGTTTTGCTCTCCTCTCTGCATGTACCATTGATTCTCAAGGACATGGCAAGGTTGTCCTGGGAGTAGAAAAAAAAATAAGTGTATATACATGGACGTGGCAGTGTTTGGATGAGCAGACATTGCTGGGAGCAGCATCCTACCCCAGATGGTTTCCTAGCACAGTTTTCCACCTCCCTCCAACCCCTCTGAGAACAATAGGTGGTCAGAGCATCCAGGTGCTTTGGACAATGACCCCAGAATCACAAACTGGCTTGGGTTGGAAGAGACCTTCAAGATCATCCAGTCTCAAACTCCTGTCATGGGCAGGGACACCTCCCATCAGACCAGGTTGCTCCAAGCCCCATCCAACTATAGCAGTACCTAGAGAGGCTGGACCAGGTGATCCTTGAGGTCCCTTCCAACCAGGCATTCTAGAATTCTATGGAAACTACTCTTCTTTTGTCCTTGAGGTGTTTTCTGTGGTTCACCAGTTAAAGTGAAAGCAGTTCACCCAGAGGTGACAGCAGCCTCCCCACCTCTGCAACACAGGGGACTGGCACCTTGTGCCAACACCAAGAGTGTTACAGGACAGTGGAACAGGGTTTCACCTCAAAACCTCTCCCTGCCTGGTGACTCCTGGCCTCACCTTCCCTTAGGACACCATTTCTGGTACCAGGCACCACTGCCCAGCTCTTCCTGAGCTCTGCACACAGCAAGAACAAACCCCAACATGGGCTCAATGCCTCCTGTCTCCTCTGTGATCCCTTCCCAAACTGGCAGCTTAAAAATCACCAGTCCAGAAGCCTGGTCAGAAGGAAGGTAAGCTCCAGCACATCTGCACATGCAAGAAATAGAAACATTGAGCTAGAAAGTGATTCAGGTAAGTCTATAATTAAATAAAATCACACAGAAACAAATGGTACACTATCTACCATATGTATGCTATGAGTGCATTATAATTACACCCTGCAGCACAAGCATAATTAAGAATATATCAGGATTCCCCTTATAAATCCTTATTATGAAGGGGTTCATAACCTACTGTACAAACTTGCCTGGGGCTAGAGCTTGGCACACAAGATAGTAACTCCAGCAGCACATTTTATTCTTCAAAGCTCCTTACAAAAGTTGGGTTTAAAGGTTATCAGTGTTTTTAAAATTTCTGCAATTCCAAGTCAATGTCAAGGGTGAAGACTTCATTATTTCTAAGCTTCTGCAAGGGAGAAACGGGGCAGATCTGGTTTAAAATAATAATAATAAACCCCCCCACACACCCCAGACAAGCTGCTTCTACAGTTTGAACCCCCCTTTGAGTACAACAGACGCCCCTAATAACAGTGACCAGCCTCATGAGCAAGCTGGAAGAAACAGGGGAGAAGAAGAAGGGTGCATTGGGTCAAGGCGAAGCACAGAATGCCCCATTTGATGTTTCCAGTTCAGACCAATACCACAGCAGTAAACCCCAAACAGAGCAAAGCTAAGATCAATCATGAGCTCTACAGTGGTCTGCAAAAGCTGATCCCCCCTGCACACAAATCCTGGCTCTCAAAATCAGGATCAGGGATGAAAATTTGTACTGGACAGTTGAGAGGTGACTCTAGCTGAACATGAGGTGCTGCTGGCTCCTTCCAACTGTTTGACAGATTTCCTAACAAACAAGAGCAAGTTATTTTGGGGTTGCTGGGAGAAAAAAAAGCAAGCAGAGCTCTTTAATGAAGATTTAGGATTTTGTTTTTAATTGCTGACTTGTGAAATCATCTCTCAGGAGATGCAACATTCAGGCTGGAGGGGACAGACGAGGTCAGGACAAGCAAGTGACTCAAGCAGCAACTGCACAAGGGTGCTGGATCCCCACACCCTGCAAGGGCCACAGCTTGAATGAAAAACCTGCTTTAAGCAGCCTTCTAGCATCTCAAAATTAATACCCACCTCAGAGCACAAGTCCTGTAAACAGCCACAACATCCCCTGGCTCAGTTCTTGCTGCTCTCCCAGCCGAGCAGAGCGAGCAGCTGGACTCACAGACCCCACTGGCTGCAGCTCCCAAGGGTTTTGCAGATTCACAGTAATTGAGGTTTGGTGTGACAATAGCACAGGTGACAACAGAGGGGTCAAAGCCAACAGAAGGGCAAGCAGCTTTTCTAAAACCAACATAACACAGGCTCACAATATCACTGTGACTCAGGGGCTTCAGGCAAGCCAAGAAGATTCTACATATAGACCTTCATAATCCCAGACTGGTTTGGGTTAGAAAGGACCTTAAAGATGATCCAGTTCCCACCCCCTGTATGGGCAGGGACACCTCCCACCAGCCCAGGTTGCTCCAAGCCCCATCCAACCTGCCCTTCAACACTGCCAGGGATGGGGCAGCCACAGCTTCCCTGGGCAACCTGGGCCAGGCTCTCACCACCCTCACATCAAAGAATTTCTTCATCCAGGAGACAATGCAGCAGGTGCTGCTTCAACAAGCAATAAATTCCTGCCCTCTTCCCTGCTTGTCCTGCTGATGCAAGACATGGGTGATCAGAGGCATTTTCCATGTCTTTGGTTAATGAACACCTGCCCTTATTGATACTGCATCCCTGAAGGTGGAAGCAAAGCTGATCAGACCCAGCTGGGACATCCTCAGACAGAGGGATGGCTAGATCACAGCATCCACCAGGACCTCTGAAAGGGATGGAGCTGGCAAATATGAAGAACAGGAGAAGGATCTGGAACAACACCTGCTGGCTCCTCAGCACAAATAAGTTCTGGGAAATTTGGATCTGGGCCATGAACCTCATTTCTAGATGGGTGACAGCACATAAACCACTTCTGGTTTAGTTTATGACACTTCAACTGATGCTCTCAACATCACCATCCCAGAGAGCAGAAGCCTCATATTTCATAGCTCAATATATTCTGCCTATACAAAAGATACCAGCCTGTGTTATGAACTCAGCATAACACAGTCAAAGGCCTGGAAAATATAATACTCAATGTATTAATTCAAACCTAAACTACAAAAACAAGCCAGTTGTTTGAGGAACATTTCAGCACCTCAACTTCAGAGCTCCCATGTTACACCCTCCTCCAGCACCCTGTTTTTTCCATACACAAGACAAGGACTTATTAAGTTTATTTATTTCAAGACATTCTGCAACTGCTCATTAGTGATCAAGGCACACATTTTTCCTGGCTTAATATGGTCTCTGAGAAACTCATTTGGAGCAGGATCAGGAATTGTTGCTTCATCCCTCTCTCCTGTCTGTGTTTTTGTACAAATCCCAGAATTACAAATCTGAACACCCAGCCATCCAAAAAGGAAAGGAACTTCCAGTATAAATTTGTATGTCACAATCAGTGTGTGGTGGATCTGCAGACCCAGAGCCTTCCAAATATCTAGTTTTTAAAAAAATACCCAGTAAATGGGATGTTAACCTGACAAACAAGATGGGCAAATGTGACAGCAGTTCCACTTCAAACAGTGCAATGGCTGGATGCTGGTTATTTTGAACTCACAATAAGAAAAAAAAAAGTCAAAAAACTGACAAACAAGATGGGCAAATGTGACAGCAGGTTATTTTGAACTCACAATAAGAAAAAAAAGTCAAAACCCCCTTAAGAATACTGAACCAATGAACTGTCTTCATGGCTACATTTTCATACTCTCACATCCTAACACACAAAGCCAGAAATGATTTGTCAGGCTCTTGATGCAAAGGTTGTCCCCAGCCTGCAGGATGTAACACAGCACAGTGAGGCCTGCTTGGAGACTTTAAAAAGAGCTACAGAAATGCTGGTTTTAGAAAAATAAAAACTGCTGAAGAGCTTCCATAAAGTGGAAGGGAAGATAATGAGAGGCTGAATTTAGCAAGGACACCAAGGCCAGACATTTCTGTTCCTGAAAGAGACTCCTGAAAACACCAACAGTCACAAGATTGTTACATAAAATACCCCTCAGAGCACCAACCATTTACACAGAAGAATAAAAATCTGATTCAGAAATACTGAGTTAATACACTTGAAAAGTTTACAGGAAGACACTGCAGCAGTGGACTGGAATGGTTGTATTATTCTAGTGCACACAGGCTAATTTAGATCCACATTCAGGCTGTAATTGGTGACCTGTAAAGATGAGGAGGCAGAAGTTGTCATGCATTTGGATCCATGTTGAGGGCACAGTCACAAATCCTTCTAGATGCATGGATGGAAGGATTCTTCCACACACAGGGCAGCAGATAAGCCCCTACATCTCATTTTATTTTGCAGACCTGCCTGAGGGAAAGCTGCCCTGGATACCTTTCTAGTTCCAGATGAATTTATACAATTCAAAGAGCTGGCAAATATAATTCTTGTTATATCTAAACCTTGCTGCTAAACAGTGAAATAAACCATACTTGGTCTTCACATTCAGACCAGAACACTAAACAATTTTACCTGCAAAACTGGTAAATTGTCTTAATTTGGCTGGGACTGATTTAGTTCAGTAGTGGTTTATCATTTTAACAGGCTTGGCCACTTGCAAGAGCTACAAAGCCTGTAAGGTGGAAACAAAAGCTTTCACTTCAAAAAGTTCATCAGGATGGAGGAAATCTGGCCATTGGGAGCAAAGGGAAAAGAGATTTGACACAAGGGATGATGTAAGAATTCCTGACCTTAGCACAGGAAACACAAGAGGAAACATTGGGGTCTGGAGATAATATAATCATCAGGCCAATAATTAAGTTGATTAAGATCCTGATGGACATGCTTGGTTAGAACAGCAGAAATCAGAACAAAACTGTTGAGCACTTGACTGCTTTTCCCCTAAACAAAAAGGAAAAAACCCATTTCAAACAGGCAAAGGGAAAATTGGAGCAAAAGCTGAGAAACAAGGGCCAGCTCTGGGCAAGGGCTGAGCAGACCTGGCTGTGAACACAGGCCCTGCCTGTTCCCACAGCCAGACCCAGGCAAACAAATTGTTGGGATTTAAACACCTGAACCAAAAAAGTGAAACATTTTAGGAGCCACAGGCTGCTGGCAGGAAAGGAAGGAGTGTTACGATCTGCACAGCAGGGATGTCCTTGGATCACAGGATCCTGAGATGTCACAGGCAGCCCTGCCTGCTGCAGGCAGGACACACATGGAGAGGCTGAACATGTTTTCCCAACCATGTTTCTGACTGGAAACACCAGTATTTTGGTTTACAGAGTGGGCTGCTTGGGAGCTGCTCCCCAGCAGATGAATGGCAGGAGCTTGTCTGAACAAAACCCACTGAGTTTCTCCAAGATGCAGCTTCACCAGGCACCAAAATAGCAGCTCTCCCCTGAATAACAAGGGAAATATTTGCATTTTCTTCCAACACTAGCTCGAAGTTCTTCATTTCAACTTTAAGTATCTTTTAAGGCAGTGGCAGGTTTTGAATCAAGAGCTTTCCTGAAAGTTTCCCATTTTGAAATGCAAATGTTCCTAATCCTCAACTGTAAGCATGTAATTAAGGCACTAATTCCACTTGGCACTTCAGCACCCAAGCAGTCCTGACAAGGTGAATGGAGCTCAAGTATTTAAAGCCACCCCAGGGCAGCCACAACCTCTAACAACTTGCTCCCCAACTCTTCAAAACCTGCAATGGGAGGTGTGACAGATGGGTCAGTGACTCCTGGCATCCATCCTCAAGACCCCAAAAATGGCTCAGCAAGATGAACCACATCCACACTTACTGCAGGTGGGAAAGAATTCCTTCTGTGGCAACAATGAAACATGGAGCACACCACTGCAATTATCCATAGGAAATGATGGTTGTCCAGTGCCATAATTAGCTGTAGAATATTCATTAATTCTTCAACTAATTCACTTGGGGAAATAAATGCATCAAAGTGGTGACTGTGCATCTCCCTCTTTCTAAAAAAAGCTACAGTAAAATGTGTATTTTAATCAGCTCCCTGCATTTCTTTTGAAGGAGGTTTAATCTCTTCCTAAAAGAGCTGAAGACAGAAGACAAAGCAACTACCTCAGTTTGTGAAATTGATGCTGGAACCTCTGAGCCCAGCCTTCATTACATATTCCACACTGGAGCCACTTACTTGATAGCAAACAGCTGGAAGTGAAGGATTAAGGGATGTCAGGAGCCAGGTCTGAGGCTAATTCTCAGCAGCCTGCCTCATTCTTTACCCCTGAACACTTAAGTCATTTTTCTTACCAACACCTATGACCCAGAAGAGCAGCTAACTCCAACAGCCTCCATCAAGACACCTCTGCTCAGCTCAGGGATGCAGACATGGGCTGTGACATCAGCCTGCACAGATGTATCTCCTGGATCCTACACCTATTGAGAACTACCCCATTGGATGCCTCAGAAAAACCCTCCTCTGAAGTGGGGTGTCCTGGCTGCACAGGCAGGAGCAGAGGGTACAACAGGAGATGACTGCAGGAGCAGCAGCACACCAGAAACCTTCTGTCACAGAATCACAGAATTCCCTTGGTTGGAAGAGTCCAGCTCATCAAGTCCAACTGTTAACCCAGCACTGACAAGTTCTTAACTAAATCCTATCCCTCAGCACTATGTCTATATGACTCTTTGATCCCTCAGAGATGGTGACTGCCCTGAGCAGCCTGTTCCAATGCCTGACAACCCTTTCAGTGAAGAAATTCTTCCTAACATCCCATCTAAACCTCCTTTATAAAAGGCACTAAACCTCAATTCCCTGAAGACACTACCCAACATCTCTGCATTTTGCTGAAGCCAAACATCTCCCCTCTCCCTCTCATCTACAGACAAAGCCCATTGATCTGCTATTTGCATTTAGAGGTTTTCACTCCATCACCTGATGCGGTCCAGCAGGAAGCCTGGCAGCCAAGGATGCAGCTTCCAAATCATAGCATCATGGAATGGTTTGGGTTGGAAGAGACTTTAAAGATCATCCAGTTCCAACCTCCCGGAAGGGCAGGGACACCTCCCACCAGCCCAGGCTGCTCCAAGCCTCATCCAACCTGCCCTTCAACACTGCCAGGGATGGGGCAGCCACAGCTTCTCTGGGCAACCTGTTCCAGTGTCTCACCACCCTCACAGTGAACAATTTCTTCCTAATGTTTAACTTAAATCTGCTCTCTTCCAGCTTAAAGCCTTTGTCCTGTTGCTACGTGCCCCTATAAAAAGACCCCCCCAGCTTTCTTGTAGGCCCCTTCAGGTACTGAAGCCAAAGCCTGTACCTGCTCTCAGTGGAACTGTCACAGTTCAGGCCCAAGCTATAACAATCCCTCCTCCCCACCCTTTTCCCTGGGCCCAAATTACTTCTCTCCTGCCTCTCCCTCATTGCTTTTATCAACCCAACAGCATCTAAGGAACAGAGTATTTGCCACAGCCTGACTTCTCAAGCCAGCACAGTTTTTAGAAGCCTGTTTTACACCATCTTCAAGCCCAGCCATTGTCCCTGCAGCACTTCCCCCAGATCATCCCATTCTCAGGAAGCTGCTTTCCCAGCAGAGCCTGGCAGCTCTGTGAATGATCATGGTAAGTTTTACTTCATCTCAGACAGGCTGTCTTCTTTAGCACAGACATGCTGATCTATCAAACGGATAAAAGGACCAGGAAAAACAGGCAGCAGCTGGGGCAGGGGGAGAATGAACCTTTTAACACCCAAACTCAACCAAGTGACCAGATAGGATCTGATAGGAGAAGCTGAGGATAAAAAGCAAAGTTGTTGCAGCCCCCTTAGGCTTTGTTAAACAGCTGACTATCCCCATCACACGTGTCTGTGTTGCCTTTTGTCCAAGGAGACCTTTAACAGCTTATCCCCAAGGCAGAAATCAGCTCAGTCCCTCCTGGATCCCACCCCTCAGTTGGGAAAAGTTTGCTGAACAAACTACATGGGACCCAAACAGTTTTGCAAGGTCTGCCAGCCTCAGCCTGGCAGAGGAGCAGGGTTGGAGCTGCTCTCCAGAGGAAGATGAGAGTTGATCCTCACTGGAAAGGGGGCTGGCAGCCAGGCTGGGCACCCATAGCCCCCTCCTCCTTCAGGAGGACAAACATGGTTTATTCTCCCGTACAACATGAATAGTGGGCTGCAACTGCTGCACACTCATCTGCCAGCCGCTAAATATTTATGAGCTGATCACAAAAAACCCTAATTTATCACTTCAGCCCTCAGCCAAGTTTGGAAGGATTCAAATATTTATGCTGACTAGGAGCTCTACCCCCTTGCAGGCTTCCTCTCCCCAGCTCACTTCCCACTCAAGCGAAGGCATCGAGCATTTTTGGTCCTCGCCCCTCTCCCTGATCCATGCTTTGCTCTTTGCTTTGGGAATTTCCCTGGCTTCCTTGCTAGGAGTTTCTCTCTGGCAGCAGCTGAGGGGGGCACCACGTGTGTCCCTGCTCCCACGAAGGAGCCATTGGCAGACAGGACACACGCACAACGCCCTTTGGATTGGGAGCACAAAGCAGCACTGTCTGCATCTGCTCTTTGGGCCGGGTCCTCGGAGCTGAAGCTGCAACTGGGAACAGGGATGAGTTTTGCCAAGTGAATAATTTCTTCCCCATCCCACCCTTTTGGCAGAGCCAGCACCACCTTCCACTTCCAACAAAGGGCATTGGCAGCGCTGGGCTGAGGACGGGGTGTGACCCTTTGCTTCCAAGCAGCAGATTTTCCTGCTGTCCCTGGTCATTGGGATGAGCTGAACAGTCACCCATGGCCTAGTGTGACACTTGCTCAGCCTCTGCCACTGATCCCATCTGTCCACAGACAAACAGATCCCTCCCCACGTCCCCAGAGCCCTGAACAGACACACCTACTGCTGGCAGAGCCAGTGGGTTTGCCTGCTTACAGCTGTGTGTTGCACAGAGCTGCACATGGATCACTTTCCTCCTCAGTTGCCTGCATAAAGACTAAAATTAACAGAATTGTGCAGATAAATCTGCCATTGTTTCTCCCCAACAGAGAGGAAGAGCCAAATCATTGCTAACAGGGGCAGCTCAACAAGGATGTGTATTAGCCTGGTAAATGGAGAGGCTGCAAGTTGTGTTTAATTCAGAGCAGCTGCAGCATCCCATTCAGGGAACTAATTAAACCTCTAACAGCAGCACTACATTTATGTTTAAATCTCATTGTTGCCATTATGATCAGCCACATCAGCCCCTTTCTGCACATACAAATCACTGCAAAAACCCAAAACGTTCCGGTCAGGTGCATTGTGACCCTTTCTTAATCACAGCAGCCTGCTTTGGGGTATTTTATAGCAAGAACTGGCCTGATCATTATATACAAAGTCCTGCTTATCAGCAGCTCCCTTTGCTGCTGCTTCTATAGAAAACTCTGCTCCATGAACTGTGCCCCCCCCGACAGCATCAAAGAGTGCAAACCACTGCACCAGGAGTCAGAAAGAGACCCCAAATGCCTCTATACACTCTCTGGACATTAAAGAGCAGGTCAATCTACAGGCAGGCAGTCACCAGCTGCTGGCTTCTCCCCCTTCTTATAAGAATATTTCACTTCACATCATATTTTCAGTTGGAACAAAAACCTGCTGCAAAAAAGAGGCTATTGCCACCATCTCATTCAGGCTGGTCTGTGACAGCCATGAGACCCCAAGGCAAGTCAGTGCTCTAGCCACAGGATGCTACCACCAGATTCAAGAAGCTCCACAAAATGTTTAAATTACGCCAGAAGCCAGGAAGACAAAACCATCAGGTTTTGGGAGCACAAATGTTTTTGAAGTTGGAGCTGCCCCACTGTAGACAGATGGGAATTTCTCACATTCCTTTTCTGACTTCCTCACCTAAACATGACAGGAAGGAAAAGCTGATTTTCCTCTTGTGGCTTGTTAGGCTGACACTGGGTGGAAATGATGCTTTTTGTTTACAAGCAGGGGAGCAGATCTGGGGTTTCATTTCTCTGCACAGAGGAAGCACAGGCACACTGACATTTCACCTCTGCTACTAGTGAAGTCGTGCAGCACTGCAGAGCCAAAGGCTCCTTCCCTTTCCATGTCTGCTGTAAACAGTTCAGTTAAGCATGAAAAGCACAGTGGAAATTATCTGGCCCTTTCAAATAAGCTGCCTGCTGCAGAGTCTCACACTCACAGTCGTAGTACAACTGACCCAGGTAATTAACAACAAAGCCCCTACAATCAAAACAGCTACAGAGGAAAACAGATCTATTTGGCAGCCCTTAAACACTGCAGAGAGTGAGTGTATGAGCTGAAAGATGGGCTTGTACTGAGGAAGGATTCACAGTTTGCTTTCAGCATATTTAAATACCTCCCTCTTCCCCAAAAAGATGATTTTATCTGAGTCAGGATCAGAGAGGCAGCTGAGCAGCAGTCAGTGCCCAGAGGACAGGTGAGCAGGGTATAACCACCCCAGGAGTTTACACACACAGCTCCATGCCCCCAGCACCACCCCAGGGGTTTTATTTCCCTTCAGTGTACAAAGAGTGGTTCATCTGAGCTTATCTCTTCTGCAGGCTGCTGCTCTACCAGCAGAGAATCATCTCCAAAGAATGTTTCCGTAATGCTGCGGTGCTGAATTTCAGAGGGACACTTAATCTCGCCTGAGTGGTTCACTAGGGCCAACTTTCTGAGCATGAAATATTTAACTATCCGTGGGCCTCCTGTACTGTAATAAAGTGACTTCTAACAAGCCTCTGAAATAAATATGTGAAGAGGAAAGTGGGAGCTATTAAATACACAAAGCACAGCCCGATTACTCTCTTCCTTCCACCCCCATGAACCCAGGACACTGCTCAGCCCCAGCAGCAGGGACCCAAAAGCAAAACGTCTCCTCTAGATGGCTGGGAGACTCCACAGGGGAAGAGTTGGAAAGAGAAGGTCAACATAAAGATTTGTGAGGAGCACTGTTACCAATTCTCCTTCCTTTTGAGGATATGAAAACTTATCTGGCTTGTCTAGCAGAAAACAAGCCCTGTATTTGAGCAACTTAAAACTCTGGAAAGCCCCTCACTTCTTGCAATTCTCCTCCTTCCCTCCATCAGTTAATCCTACATTTAACATACTGAAGATGTACAAGTGAGCAGGCAGATGCCTGTGAATGTGCTGAGAGTTGGTAAACGTGGTGACAACCACCCAGGACCCCCTCTGAAGGCCAGCAGGGTAGAGGAGCTCACGCTGCACTGATTCACTCCTGGCACAGAACCTCTTAAACAAGGTCAGCCTTACCTCATCCCACTCGGAAGCAAAGGATGGGGACTTCTCCAACCTCTTCTTCCCGGTGCTGCAGTTGGAGAGCGATTCACTGCGGCTCCCCATGGCATCGTCCTCCGTGGGGGAGCAGGTCAGAAGATCCGAGTCCGATTTGGACAAGCTGCGGCTGAGTTTCAGCTCTGCTTTGGGCTTGCTCCCCGGGTGAGCTCTACCCACAGCTCTGTCCCCCTCTTCCTCAGCACCACCGTGGTGCTGCAGCACGTGGGGCGTGACTAGAGTTTGAGGATCCGCCCGGTTGACGTGCGAGTGCTGGACGGTTGCGTAGACCAACTTCTGGTTTTGGTCCGGGGAGCTGGTCCGTACTGATCCAGAGGCAGGGAAGTCAGCATCCTCCAGCTGCATAGCAGGTGAGTGGCTTGTAGCTTCCGTGCCTCCTTTCTCCGTGGAGGAAACGAGCCTGAAAGGGTCCTCACTTATCTCGCAGATCGGGGAAGAACCATGAAGCAACCCTGAAAACTGCTCTGGAACTTGGATGTCCTGCCCGTCGGCAGAGTCCTGGCTGCGGCTGCCACTGCTCCTCCTGTGGTCTTCAAGGGGATGAAAAATTAAAAACATGGAAGCAGCAAAATTCCAGCTTTCTCTCTGCCCTCCCTCAGCGAGGGAGGGAGAGATAAAGAGAGAACAGTTCAGTATTGTTCCGCGTGCTCAACTTGTACCCAAAGTCATGGCATTTATGAAATTCCAAACACTGGCCTGATTTATGCAATCTGGCAGCTCTCCTTGTTGTTTTATTCCTGTTAACACTAACTATCAGGCCTTGCTATATAAGGCTAAGAGAAGTGCTAACTATATCCTGCAGAGAGAGCAAGTGAGGTAGGAGAAGCAGAGACGGAGGCTCCCCAGCTGCATAGCAGGTGAGTGGCTTGTAGCTTCCGTGCCTCCTTTCTCCGTGGAGGAAACGAGCCTGAAAGGGTCCTCACTTATCTCGCAGATCGGGGAAGAACCATGAAGCAACCCTGAAAACTGCTCTGGAACTTGGATGTCCTGCCCGTCGGCAGAGTCCTGGCTGCGGCTGCCACTGCTCCTCCTGTGGTCTTCAAGGGGATGAAAACAGGGAAGGAAAAAGAAAAAAAAAAAATTAAAAACATGGAAGCAGCAAAATTCCAGCTTTCTCTCTGCCCTCCCTCAGCGAGGGAGGGAGAGATAAAGAGAGAACAGTTCAGTATTGTTCCGCGTGCTCAACTTGTACCCAAAGTCATGGCATTTATGAAATTCCAAACACTGGCCTGATTTATGCAATCTGGCAGCTCTCCTTGTTGTTTTATTCCTGTTAACACTAACTATCAGGCCTTGCTATATAAGGCTAAGAGAAGTGCTAACTATATCCTGCAGAGAGAGCAAGTGAGGTAGGAGAAGCAGAGACGGAGGCTCCTGGAACATCTGATCCATTTCCATAAAGGCCAAAGTGTTATTTAGAGCAGTGCTCCCTGCTCTTGGCACAGGCTGCAGGGTGGGAAAACTTCTGGACTGTAATCAACCTATGAGCTCCAAAATCCGTTCCCCAAAACAACCACTGCTTTCCTCCCTAGTGGTTTCCGAGTTTAACCTCTCCTCCTTACTCAGGGGAGAGAAATAAACAGTTTATGCAATAAAAAAAACTGGATCAAAACATCTCCCGCTTGCAAAGAAACCACTGAACAGCCTGATCTACGAAGGCAGCCAGTTGAGTGGAGTGCTGGCTGCCCCTGAAACATGACACTGTTCCTCAGCTGCTCCTGCACCAACACCTTTAATATCAGGTACCAGGGACCTGGATAAATCATGAATAATTCACCAATCCAAATTGCCAAGCATGTGCAGACATACGTGTGCTCACCTCGGTCACGTTACACGCCTGTGTTTGAGCTATAAAAGCAAAACATTGTAAAGCCAACAAGTAGATTTTGTTCTCTGGGGATTCCAATACCTGCCTGTAACTGCCTGCAAATTTTAACCCTTTCCATTTAGTGCTGAAGAAACACTTTTTCAGACCGAGGACCAAAAAAAGCAGGCTGCAAAGGAACAACAAAGCAAAGCACCCCACGATAATGTGGCTCTGAAATGCAAGGAGGATGTTTAGATGTGAAGAGGAAATTGCTGCTTTGCAAGACAGCTGGAAGCCAAGGCAAAGGAATCCTCATTTCAGGGAGGCAAAAGGCACTAATTAATTTTACTTATCTTTTAACTAAAAGCAGCCTATTAGCAACAACAGTGAAATCAATTCCTTCCCCTCAAGCAGCCCTTCCAGCACTAAGCTTGAACTGGTCATTTTCAAACACCAACACCCGCCTGGTTTTGTGGTCTGTCCACCAGAAAGTAGACAAGAAAAGGACTGAGTCATTTGCCTTTGCAAACTGCTTCAGAACCTAGGGTCTCAGGCCCCCCGTGTTTGATGAGCATAGCTCGTCTCTCTCGCAGGCATTTGTTTACTC
Source organism: Chaetura pelagica (assembly GCF_000747805.2). Classification (NCBI taxonomy): domain Eukaryota; kingdom Metazoa; phylum Chordata; class Aves; order Apodiformes; family Apodidae; genus Chaetura; species Chaetura pelagica. The sequence goes on along the minus strand of NW_009970727.1, from coordinate 1,158,545 downwards.
CACAGAAAGGCTAAAATAGCTTGTTCAGTTGGCAGCTGAGTCAGGAACAGCAAAAGCCTGAACGGAGGTGAACTGAACTGCCAGGGCAGCAGGACCTCGCGTCGTGCCGGGATCAAGTGACGTGAGGGCTTATTTCATTCTGGATCCTGTGAGTTAAAGATTCCAGGACAATGAAGTAGTTGTTGATGATCATGCACGGGCATATAAACCACAAGTTCTGCAACTGAAGTTGCCAAGGAGAGGCACATCCCCTGAGGGAGCTGGTGTCACCAGCACCATTCCCAGGTCTGGCTGGGGAGCGTCAACAGCAACATCCACCAGAAGATCTCAAGACCAGATTATGTTCAGTTACGTTGCATGAAGTTATGAAGCTGTAATGCTGGAGAGAAGCCTTAAGAGATCAGACATGCTGGACTCACAAGACAGCCTGGTATTAAAAAGTCAAAACATTAAAAAAGCTATCAAACCTGGTAGGAGGGACACAGTCACATTAATTTGATGGGGATGGAAAAACAAAACCAACCACTTTCCTTCTGGAACTCTTTCCTTCCTTGGAAATAATTTCTTCCATGCCCCAGCTTAACCTTTACTGACATTTCTGCTGAAGGCAGAGAGAAGGCTGGTGAAAGTTTATGCCACATGCTGGAAGGCTTGGGTCCAGCCAGAACAAAGTGCTCCAAACCCAGCTCCAGAGACTGACAAAAGGGCTCCTGTTGGGCAGGAATCACAGCCCCCGTTCATCATCAGCCAGGAAAGGACTTGGAAATGCAAGGCAGCTGCCAGGGAAGGAAGGGATAAAGCAAGAGCAACAGCACTTGCTCAGAAGATGTGAGGAACATCTTGAAGGAGACACTTCAGAGCATGTAACAGGTCTGTGCTGAAATGCTGCAGACAGAAGAACCAACACAGCTAGACAATCAGCTAGACAGGAAGAACAATCTCACTCCTTGTCACCACTGAGGTGCACATGGCAGGAACATGGGGTTCCTCAGGGGATCTTGGGGTTTCAAGGAATCCTCCTGGGGCTTCAACTACAGGTGCCTCAGGCTGGCTAGCAGAGAGGCCAGAACAACCACTGGCCATCTCAGGAAGGTGTACCTTTGTGGGATAGGTTCAGCTGATGTGCCGATCACTCTTCTCATGGCAAAAAAAGTGAACAATACTCATTTTTCAAGGGTGTAGCAATTTTGGAGAAGAGGAAAATAGTATTTAGGTGCTAGAGAAGCAGACATCCCAGTTCTACCCATCTGCTGCACTTCAAGTTATTCAAAAGCATCCTCCTCCAGTCACACCTTTTACCTCAGAAAGGAAGTTGTCCTTAACACAGGGACTTCTGTCCAACTTCCTCAGCTCACCTTACACCCAAGCACAGACATCTGACTGGTCCTGACCTCTACAGCCAGCACCTGCTGCAGGTTTTATTGACAGAAGGAACTTCCAGCTCCTGACAGTAACAGGAACCCCCTTCTGGGTACAGACTGCCTGCTGTCCAGGGAGGATTCAATCAAGAGCTTCCCTGCCAGCAGCTGATGATTCCAGATATGAAGCACTTCTCCCAGCACTAAGTTGCAACCACCCTGACTGGATCAGATTGCTCTCCCTATATATCATCAGCAGGGCTTGTTTCATGTCCCTAGATTAGGAGAATGAAGCTGTTATTGCAGCTGCTTTTTGCTCAAGCTTCCCAACCTTAACACTCAGCCAGGGCATGGACTAGACTCTGCCCTTCATAGACAAAAGGCTCCCCATGCCAGAATTTGCCAAGTGAGGAGCAAGCAGATCTGTCTCCTGTGGCAGAGAAAGCCAGAGAAGAGAGGGAACCTGACCTTCAGGGTGCTGCTTTAGAGGTGCAAAAATAACCTTCAGCTGCAATGAAACTAAAACAAAGGCTCATTCAGAGCAAGGTACAATGAAACCCAGAAAGGTACAGTATGTTCCTGCATCAGTCTGATCAACCTCAGTCATTTTGGGCAGTTTAGCCTCCAAAACCTACTTGACTTTGTGTTCATATGTACTCCTGCCCCAACTCCCCTTATAAGAAAGGGCAATAAAACAGTGGCCTGGTTGCTTAGAGAGATCACAACTGTACCTGCAGAAATGTGGGCTTGGACCTGAAACATGGGAAGGCATCTGTCCTCCAGCCAGGATAAAACCAAGGGAGGGCACCTAGACTGTGGTTCTACATGATCATTCCTCTCAGCAAATCAGGAGGTTTCTGCCCCTTCCAATCTTGGTTTGCAACACCCATGTGTCCCCAGACTCCCTGCACCATTACCCATCTGGTTCTCAAAAGATATTTTCTTTCCATCTCCCAGCAGCACGTTTTGTCTTCAACCACTGGGTTTAGAGCACAGCCCCATATCTGGTTAAGCCAGTACAACCATTAAGAAAAACTCTAGCAGGAAGTGAGGTAAAAGCAGGGACTTCAAGCTGGGTTTCCTACAGAAGCAGCTCAGCTGAGCCTCAACAAATGCCAGTTTTAAAAACCATCAGAAGGAACCAAGTCAGTCCTACCTGCAGCTGGTTACTGCTGGCAGCACTTGTGGATGACTCTCCTGAGAAGCTAGACAGGCATCAAAACTCATAGGTATTTTCTATATCCAGCCTCCACCAGATCTCTCTGCAGCAGCAGGAGCTGTGCAGTCTCCTCCTGGTCAGTTCCCCACTCTTGGCCAAGGTCTGACTTCCCTGACTTCATGCCTGTGACTGCACGTCCTCCCCACACCAAAGGGATGCGAAAGCATTTGGCTCAAACCCCTTCTGATCCTCTGCCCAAAACATGAGGCCAACTTTTCCTAGTGCTCCAGCATGTGACAGCAAACTGCTGTAGCACACACAAAAGGCAACCAAAGCCAGGAGGATAATACCACATTCATCTACTCACTGGATGCAAGACAACTCGCAGCAAGAGGAACAAAAGCAGCTATCACATATGAAAGGCACCATTAAGCCCAGCGTGCCTGAAATTCAGCCTTTCAGCTGCCCTGAAAAGCCCTCTCAATGGCCCACAAGAATCAGAGTCCTTCTCTTCTGACCAAAGCCTCCTCCAGAACTCATCAAGTAACATCTACAAGTTCAGCCTCTCAGATCCAGGGCCAAGAAGCAACTCAAAGCCATTCTTCAGCTTGCTCTGTCTTGGGACTGAGCTGCTGCTTTTTATGCTCCAGGACCCTTCTGATCCAGAGGTGGGAAAATTCTCCAACACCTCAATTAAGGCTTCAGTCCCTCATTCAGCCCTTAACTCTTTGCAGGAACAACTCTGCTACTCCCTACATGTAGCTTCTCCCCCCCTCCAGCCCATCAACGTATACCTCATATTTCATACGTGGCTTCTGCTTCCACCTGCCCTTCTGGCATCTGACCCCAACTACTGTGAAAGCTTCAAACATTTTGTTCCCACTGTAATAAAGCAGATTTCAAAGCTGATCCAGCCTTCCCTAGCAGTTACAAAACTCAAGTGCAGAAAGAATCCACTTGCGACAGAAAGCAAGGATGAAACAACACAAAAGAGAAAAAGTACTAAGGATAAAAGAAAAATAGCCAGTGCCTCATTTCCTACTGGGGTGGAGAAGCCTGAAGCCCCTCAGAGAAGAAGCAGCAGGTGAAAGATGACAGGGCCTGGGCAAAGCTCAGCTGCTCCTGCAGCAGGGGGGAGATGGCAGCTGGGGACACTGCCACACGTGTGGTTGTGCCACAGGGATGACTCCAAGATGTTCTAAAAAACAGCTGGTACCCTCTGAAGAAGGGGGACAAACAATTGTGTCCCTTTCACCAGGTCCACCACCAGGAGATGGCCCTGGCAAGCTTAAGAAATGGAAGACATGAGAAACACATTGGAGAGCCCCCTCCTCCTAAGGACAGCTCTTCACCTCTGCCAGATCAAGGCACGTTAGTGCTAATTGCATTTAAGAGAGAAGACAAGTCCGGGGTGATGAGAAAACCCAACTGCACCCCTGGATTTCTCCCACTACAACAGCAGAAAGGGCTGCAGGTTTGTTCCAAACACAGTAACGCTTTCCCTGAAATCACATCTATGCTCTTTCTAGCTATACATTAGAAGGGCTCTGCTCTGGATCCTTAAATAGGCCTAAAGATGCTTCCTGCAACCTCCCCATGAAATGGGGCTTAGTCTGCAGCACTGACATCTTCAGGTGTTCAGGGGAAGAGACTGGTGTCAAGAACAAGTAGCTGCATTACTGGGAGATGTCATTTTAATCTGACACATAATTACAAGGCACCTTCACAGATACTAATCAAGCCTAGACACAGGAGCCAGAGAAAGGAGCAAAGCAGGCAGAAATAGCTCACACTTCAATAACCAGCAAGAGCTGCACACTGAAAAGATAGCCTGAAAGCTGCTGGTTCCATGGCTGTCACCCAAAGACTGTTCCTGCCTGAGACTGCAAAGCACCAACCTGAAAAGCATCCTAACTTTGCCTCCGGCAGCAAGTGGCTTTGGAAAATGCTGGTGGGAACACAATGACCTCTTGTGCCACCCTATAGAAGCTGGGAGTGTGGCACTTCTCAAGGAATGAAAGCTCTTGTGCCGCAATAAAAAAAGCTGCAGGTCTCACATGGCAGTCAATGAGGCATCACATGGAGTCCTCATTATCCCTCTGTTCATCCTCAAAGTGAGATGGCTTCCAGGTTTAGAGTCCAAACTAAATCCCTTCCCAATTTCTGCTCAGGACTTATGAATAAAGCAAGAGATATTTTTCCTCTAAACAAATCTGTTAGTTGTTGTTGTTGAAGACAAGCCAAAAAGCCCAGCAAGAGCCAAATCACAGGAGACAAGGTGTTCTCAGAGCCTTCGTAAAGCACAAAAGTCCTTCTGGGAGAAGAGAGACTTGTTTGATACTTAACCTGGCTATATAGTGGATTTTCAGTCAGCTCGAGAAAGGGGTTTGCTCTACATGTTTGTTTTCCTCCTGTGTTAGTTTAAATCTTGATTTAGCTTTAATACACAAGAGGACATTGATTTTAAGACCAGGACAGCAGGGCCAACCCTCTGCTGATACAAACATGCAATGCCAGCAGGTCTTCAAATCCAGCTGGATAGAGAACATGGCTCATTTCAACACTTGCCTGGGTTCATCTGCCTTGGAACAACATAGCACAGCCCTCCACCCCTCTGCATCCACTGGACTGTGCACAAAGCTTGCTTCTTTCCTAAGTTAACACCAGTTCAGTCCTCACAATCTCTTCGCTGTCAAAATATCAGGGTTGCCCTTCCTCCCTCCCTGGACATTTTGTACAGGAACGTTTAGATCTCTCCTTTATAAAAGTGAAGATTACCAGGAAACAAAACAATCCAAACCCCAGCCACCCCACCCAACAAAGAGTTTAATTGTTCCCATTACTCTCTGCCCTCTGTGCTTCCCTTTAAATGCATCTAAGCAAACATTTTTGGATGGCCACTTACCTTTTGTTTTCCTATCCACCACCACTGGCTTTTTAGTTTCTGCTGTAAGCAACAGCTCATAAGGGTGCTCCTCTTCCTCAGCTCCACTTCCCCTCCTCTTTCCTCGTGCCACAGAGGCCTAATGAAAAACAACAGAATGTAGTGCCCCAAAAAGCAAATGTATTAATCCCAGCAATAAAGCACAAGGCCTCTTTATGCCATGGAATTGGCAGAGGCAACACCTTCACTGTGAAGTGGGATCCAAAATGGAATGTTCCCCCCCCATGACCTCAAAAACTCACCCAACACTCCTTTATTTTCTAGTATTTAAGGTTGCTGACAGCTTTCTAGCACTGACCAACTGATTCACTGCAGGCAGCCAGGAAGGGGAAAACAGCTGAGACTGTTATTCCCATTTATCCCAACCCAGACTTACTGTTGCTATTGGAATTTGCATCGTCATTCACATTTTAGTTGCTGGCCCTATGAGGACATGGCTGGAAAAAAAAAGATCAGCCCAAATCCCTGCCACCTTCTCAGAAGCCCCAGATCCAGCATTTCCAACCTCAGGATGCTCTGTGTATTTAGGATTAAGGAGCCCTCAGGCTACACTGTATAAACTCAGTTTAACCTCATCACCAACTGTGCTCATTTAAATCCCAAACAGCCTCTTATTAGAGCTTGGTTGGAATATTGGCAGACCTGCCAAGCTGCTCTGGAAAGCCACCATCCACGTGCAGGGATGAGGTCTTGCAGAAGGATCCAAACGAGTTTTGCTTCAGACTCACGCATGCTGGTCCACCTCAACACCCAGGGTGACAGGCACTGCCCATCCTTAGGGAGCCACTTATGCCACCCCAGTGCTAATGGGGTTAAACTGGGCTTCAAGGCACCCTGCCTGTATGGTCAGCTGCCTTCCAGCACCATCTCCTGGCCTGACCCTGGCAGGTTGATGCAGCCCTGTCCCAGGAGCCATGTGTGCCTACAGCCAACTGTGGTGGGGCCAAACCCCAAGCCAGCAAGTGGGAGATCCCTCCCTGCTTCCAAGACAGGTCTGAACAAAACATCTCCCCATGTTGCTCAGAGACCCCTGGAACTGCCACTGTCTAAACAGCAGACTAAGCACCTCCAACCTCTTCCCCAAAGTGAAAGCATCAAGAATTGCTTCAAGGGCGAATAGGTACCTACCTGACTGCAATCTAGCCAGGATCCCTGGAAGCTTAAGGAGTCTTGGGAAGACTCCCAGGAGTCAGCAGCACAGGCAGCAGCCCTACACCCAAGTACTGTTCCTGCCTGAGCTCAGCTGGCTTTTAAATCAACTTTCTCAATGGGAGGAAACGGGCTGTGTCCAGCCAAGAAAGTATTTATTCTACCTGCTTCAAGCATGAGCTGCCAGGCAGAGCTGCTCCTCCTCAGGTGAAGGAGCCCATAATGAGCCAATTCAGGAAAAAAACTGACCAGATGGTGGCACAAAAACATCAGACCATAAAAGTAGGTAAACAGGCTCTCTCCAGAGATCTTGGAAAAATACTGCACAGCAGCAGCCACTTGTAACAGTTGTAGCCTGGACCTCAGGCCAGGCATTAATGTTCTCCTAAGTGTTCTGCAGATGATCATCCTGCTGTCCTCTTTCAAAGGCACTAAACACATTCCAAGGCAGTAGTTCCCCTGGCAGCACACAATTCCCAGTTTTTGCTTTGAATTTATAGGCCTGGCTACTCTTTATTTACTCCCATCTCTCATCCTTCCAAGCTTTAGATAAGAGTTTTGGGTTCAAATTCACTCAAAGCAAAGACCATTCTTTGCTGGAGAATTGTGCTTGCTCTGCAGGCTCTGCAACCAGGGTAAACAAAATCAAGTCAAACTTTCTTGCCATTAATAATTAATTTATACATGTTGGCTAATATGCATAAACATTCACTATTAGCAAAGCCCAAAAGATGTTAATAATGAGCATGTTCATGATGATTATTAATGAGCATGGTAATTATTAACATCAACATGTTAATAAAGACCATTTAAAGTGTACTGAAGCCACAGCAGTGGACTTTGAAAGACTTTTTAAAGGGTAACTCATCTCTTCTCTCTCTTCTCCCAGCAGAACTGCAAACCAAGCTGCTGGAACAATCCTGGTGCCTTGGGCTTTTGTCTGCACTTCCCTTCCGGAGACAAGCAGTAAACAAATGAAGCTGAATTTGACAACACAGACTCTTAACTCAGCTACAAAACCAGAAGGTTTCTGCAGATAGTGAAGGAAAGCACTCGAGCACCTCCAGACAATCAGCTCTTCTGCCTGTTTGTACTTTTTTTTTCCAGGATGAAAGTTAAAAGCTTCTTGTTTATGCCCATCTGCTTTGACTGATAGCCCCATGTTGGCATTAAAAGGTACTTTTGAAACTGGAGTTTGGCCCAACCCCAGAATGGTCAATGACTAACTGCCCTGGCTCTAATGTGAGCACAGGTCTGGAGGATGGCAGCTCCGGATGCTGGAAGGAGATGTTTACAGCATTCCCTAAGTGTAGTCCCTGGGCATGCCTGCCCCACCCAGAGAGAACGTCCTGAGGTGATAAATAACTGGGCAAGAGGCAGAAAAACCAAAACACCCCAGAAGCAGCAAGCAAGAAAAAAGAATCAGACCAAAACTGCCCCATGAGTACACTTAGAAGGTCATTTCCAGACAGTGACACTAAGTTCTATCAATGAAATTGGTTGCAAATTAAGATCTCCCCAGCGAGTCACTTTGTGTACAAGTCACTTTACCAGCAAGATTTCCTTTAATGGATCATGTTTCCCAAGCTGTTAATGGCAGGACAACACAGCAGGTGTTTTATAATTAAATATGGCAAGACGACTCAGCAGGAGGAACCAATGCACGTTTCACTCCCTTATGTTTATCATCATGACCAAGGTCTGCTTCCCAATTACGCCATGACCTGGCCAGAGCCAACCATGGGACTGGTCACCACATGCTGCAGAACCACTGTCCCAGCAGTGGAGAGAGATCAGTCCATGATTTCACATTTCAGTTTGACTGTTTATGCACTGGTTGGAGCTCTGCTCCCTCTATAAAAAAAGTCAGTTGTGTTAAAGCAATGTTTTCTCAGGTGGATTAGACATGCTTCAGCAAACAGATCAAACTTGTGCCTTGTAGGAGCTTCAGCAGATCAACAGGTTCAAAGTCAAGTGTCTGATGAACCAGAGTCTGTCCTGACAGCTCCAGACAACACACACTGTGTTACCAACAACCCCACTGCACTTGGAAAAGCAAAGAGATCCACAAGATTCATTTCTGCTTTGAAGATTTTCCTGGGTGTCAGCGGAAGTTGCCAAGACATTTGTGGTTTCACACCCCCCCATGCACAGGTGTCCTGGGGAGCCCTCGTGTCAGGTGAACAAAAAAGAACAGGAGGAAGCCCAGGAGCAGGGCAGGGCAGGAGAGCTTTGGTTTCATCCAAAAGCAGCTCATGTGCACTGACCTCTGCAGAGGACAGCTTTAACATCTGCTGAGCCAGATTCTGGCTGAATTCAAGCCCCTAATCCCTGTTCACATCAGTGGGCTCCACAAGCCCAAACATCTCCACAGCTGGAAGCCAAGGAAGCAGGAAGCGATGGCCCTCTGGGCCTCAGTCTCAAGTGAAGATGCATTTGGTGGGATCATTACAAGTGGGCAACAGTCCACATCACAAAGTGATTCAGAAAAATCTCTTCCTAAGGGAATTTCCAGCCAAGAATAGGAAAGTAAGGCTGAAGGTCAACACAGAGGTGCCCTGGAAGAACTGCACAAAGGAAGTTCCCATGGCAAGTGACAGCAGCAAAGCTGGAGTGAAAGAAAACTCCACATCCACAACCTGACTTCCAAGGGAGGTGCTGTCATAGTTGGCTCCTTGTTAAAACTGTTCTTTAAGCCACGCTCATATAAAACATGCCAGATCCAGTCCCACATACCTCACAGGAAGCACCATGGCCTATCTTCTTCTCCACATGCTGATCCTCCTCTTCATCAGGTGGAGGCTTGGCAGGCGGGGGGGGACGCTCTCTCTGGGGTGCAGAAAACAACTGTCAACTGTGTTGTGTTAAAGCATGTCCCCTTCTGCTCCCACCACCAGGGCATCCACACCACTGTGCCTGCAGCATGGCAAGGACCTCCTTAAATTAATCTGGGTGGAGGGGGAGTTCAGTCCTAGCAGCACAGAGCTCAGCAATGGTTGCTGCCTTTCGTCCTCCTCCCCAGCAGGACACCTATTTGGGCTGAGGGCCCTTTCTGCTGTCCTGTCCTGCTGTTGGGAACCCAGACCACCCACTTCTGCTCTGCAGCAGCAGTGCTGCACCAGGCCAGCTCAGAGCCACATGAGCACCAACTGTGCTTTCAGGAACATAAAACTGCTGGGGTGGAAGGTGCTGTGTACACAGGATTGTGGCTTCAGCACTTCAGCCAGTTCATTCAGCCCCAGGACAGTCACCTCGGTGGCACAGCCAAGGTCAGCCAGGAGCTCATGCAAATGGGTAGAAAGGGAAGACTTATCACTCGTGTCTTAACAAAACAGTCACATAAGTGATTCCAGAGGCACCTTTTATAGTGAAAAACCCTAGATATCAAGAAACAATCCTGCACTGCATTCCTCAAATATCCCAGTGTGGCCCGGGAGCAGGAAGAGCTGCGGCTTTGTCTGGAGGCAGAGCTGAACATCTCCAGGGCATCTCCTGCCCTGCAAGAGCTCCACCTGATGGCAACGGGAAAGATGGCAGAGGTGAACTGTTTAAAAAAAAAAATCAGGCAAGTTTTGGGAGAAACTCTACCAAGCTCCTGAAGCACACCCCTCTTTCCTCTCCCTTTTCACTCCAGTTCACCCTCTCACCTTTTCTTACCTGGGACACAGCTGAGCTTATTTCACATCAGACACTATTTAATGCAGGACAGTACATAGAAGGAATATAAGCTACCAAGATTTAATTAATTACAGGATGGTGCACCTTGTAGTGCTTACCCTACAGAGAGGTCTGGCTGAAATGTCAGTCTTGTAAAGCTTTTGTCTCATTTCTGCTCTAGTTGCTAATAGCACAGGAAAAAGGATGCCCCTCTTTGCTGAGAGAGGGAAAGCATGGGAACAGTACAGCCAGCAGTTTAATTGTTCATTGCTGCTTTGCCTTTTGTCCAAAAATACATCCATGGAGCAGGCTTTATAAAGCCAAGCAGAAAACAAACCCTGCAGCTGAGCCAGCACCCATCTGCCCCATAGCAGCCTCACCACCCATTGCTAAGGGGGCAGCAGATGCAACTAACAGAAGGTGAGGAAAACTTCACTGGAGACAGTTCCAGGAGCTTTGCACTGGCTTGTAAAGCCTTGAGTACCCTCTACAGATCTCTGCAAGTAATACACACCAAAAAAACCCCACCAACAAACCCACATTTCTGCTACCAACTAGTTTCCAACAGGATAGTCTTAATTTCTTCAGGGCCTTCTCTTGGACAATGCAGAGAACAGATGAGAAAAATGCTCCACACTGAAGTTTCCAAAGCTTTCTTCTGGGCAAGAAGTTAGCCCTTCAGCTAAGGGCACTGTTCTGACAAACCCAGACTCACAAGCACCAGTATTCAACTGCCAGGACACAGAAGGATGCCACAGTAGGTGAAAACCAGGCGTGTAGAGGTGGCTGCTGGTGGACAATGCAAGAGGCTGTGTGACCAGGAGCAGTGAACCAGGAGAGGTACCTGCCTGCTCTCTAACCAATGCCAGGGGTGGGCTTAAAAGATTTCCTCCAGCTGGGGGTTGGCAGCCAGCTGCAAAATCATGAAAATGGAGCTAAGTTCCCCATCCCAAGGCCAGCAGAGATGCACACACAGAGCTACATACAGGCCTGACTCCTGCTGCTTTGAGACCCGTTGACTCTGCTTCCTTGTTCCCAGACTCCCGGTCTGAGGATCTCCCACTGGCCAGGCTGTCCAGGGAGTGGCAGGATGTTGCATTGTACAAAGCTTCATAGGGACTCTCCTCTTCTGGGTTCACATCAAAATCGATGATCAGCTCAGTCACTGCCTTCTCCACATCACCTGCCAGAGGAAGAGAGAGAGACAAGAACATCACCAGGGGCTTCCGCCCTTGGGAAGTGAGTCCTGGCAGGGAGAGGGCTGCTGGCGAGTGCTGTGCTGCACACAACCTACCCTGAGATACATGGCACACAGGGTCAGTGGCTGGAGCAAGGGGTGCTTGGACACTCTTCTCTGCAGCCTTGGCACTCTTCTTCCCAATGGTGTAATCTGCAAGGAGGTGGGCAACGGGGTCAGTTTATGTCAGTCTAGTTTTACATCTACTTCAGCACATGGTACTTCTTCCCTTGAGGATGGAAGGCCAACTGTCAGCTTATTCACTTTCCAAAAAATAACCAAAGTCCATTATTAAAACTTGCAGCTCAGATCCCAGAATAGAAGCAGGCAGCCTCTTTAATCACACAGACAAGGTTAAGGATGTTCTTTGAACTTCTGCAGAGTCTTTAATCAGAAAGCTGCAAAGCTCCTGGACAGACACAACGTCATGGAGCAGATTACTTCATGTTGTAGACACAAGCTGCATCACTAATAGAGAGATGGAGTCTGGTCTTGTGGAGCCATGAGACAGAGAAACCATTTCTAGCTGTGCCCCCCTAACCACAGGCAACACCAGGAACATTAAGCTCACATGAATAAAGTCAGGCAGCAGCATCTCACAGAGGTAGCTCACTGACAGGAGCAAACCAACCACATTCACCTGCAAGAACTTCAGCTTTAAAGCCCATCTGTGTCTCCAGTTTCAGAAGAGAGATAATACCTACCAGCCTCACAGGCAAAGCTTAATTAAAAGTCTGCAAAGTGCTTTGAACCTGCAAAGCTCTCAAAAGCTGAGCATGAATAATGCACACCAGTTGCACATGCTTCTGATCTTTCTCCCCACAGCTGAGAGGAAACTGAGACAGCATAATTACAAGGTATGAATTTAGCTAAGATGCCACATTTCATGGCTCAGCTTGGACAGACACAATGGGCCCAGCTCCTTTAGAAACCACAAGCAATCAAGGTCTTTTCTGTAAATCTCATCTGCAAAATCCATGCCCCAGCTTCCCAGTGAAGTGAGAAGTAGGATGTAAAATCTGTGGATAACTGCTTGTCTACACAGATACAACAAGGACAGTTAATCCAAACCCATTCCTCAAGCTATTACTTTGCATTCTGCAAGCAGATTTAGGCTATCTTTAATTTTAATTAACTTCTAAAGTGAGTTAAACAAAGCTCAATTAAGCCCATTTAAACTGTAAAATTCATGCCACACTCCTTCAGGAAAGGACCTAATCCCCCTAAATTCCCCCCCACCCCCTCCCCCCCCGAAGCTACCCTGCAAACGTTTGGTCTGGAGACAGTTCACCTGAGTGTTTAAGCATCGTTCCTTCCAAAAGCTGCAACATTCTCATCAAAGGACCTGGCCTGAAGCTGCTTTGCTTTCTGCACTTTCCAGGACTAGAGAACAAAATCCTGTCCTTGCACTGGCACGATCAGCACCCCAAACTTCTCCCTCCTGCCCCCGCACAGATAATTACCCACTCTCTTACCTTCAATAAGAGCTGCTATGTGTTGGCTTTTCTGAGAAGGAAGCTCCCTCACAATATCCAGAGCTGTCAGGCCTCTGTTATCCTTTATGTTCACATCAATACCTACAGAAGTAGGTGTAGAGGAGGCAAAAGCAAGAATATTTTCTAACTATGTGCAGATTCATCAAGTCAGATCTTACATTTGTGATCATCACTGAGGAAGGAGCTAAAAATGCCCTAGAGAGGCAAACCTAAAGCTAAGCACCAAGAGGTAACCTCTCCTATAACCCTGTCAGAGAAACTCTGATAGCTGGTTGGAGAAACTTGCTGCCTCTATAAAGGTCTGGGTGAAGGGATCAGCACAGTTTTGCTTCAGAAGGGGATCATTCTCTCACCTGCAGCCAGCAATATTTGTACCACATCTGTCTTGCCAAACAAAGCAGCTTCGTGCAAAGCACTGCCTTTCTCAGTCTGCAAATTAAATGGAAAAATAGCATGAAGCTGGACAGTGGGGAATGGTGATGGAGGCACGTTTGAGGTGGTTACAGAAGCAATAAATATACAGCATCATCTACAAAATGTGGGCAACAATATCTTATGACTGAGGAGAGACTGTCAATGCTGAAAATTTGGAATGGAAATAGGGGTGGTCTCTTCAGAGAGACATGCAGGCCCAGGATAGAGACCAAGGAAGGACTTTCTACAGCTTAGCAAGAGGTCATGTCCTGAAGAGGAAAAGACAAGACCACCACACAGAAGCTACTGCTGTGAAAGCAGCACATTCCCAAGTGGTTTGACAGGAAGACACAATTTGTCTCCATTGCTATCAAGAGCTCACAGCATGGCAGGGCAGAAGAGCTTAAGCAAAAGGGCTTTTTTCCTCCCTGGCTGTGTCTGGGGCTCTGTCCAACCAACAAGCAGGTGTGAAGCATGCACAGCACCAGAATCCCTCTGAACAGCTTCTCAGAGCAACCAAGAGCCGAACAAACAGACCAGAGGAAAACAAATTGCTCCTCCTTCATAAATGATCCCTCTGGGAGAGCTGGAGCTCTCTGTATCATGACTATGAAGGTTCTCCACCCCTACCCCCAGCCCAGCCCTCCACACAGGAGATACCTGGTAGTTGCTATCCATGCCAGCATCCAGGAGAACATGGACAACCGCCTTGTGACCATTCCTAGCCGCCAAGTGCAGGGGAGTGTGTTTCTTAGTGTTGCAGCTTAGAAGGTTGGGGTGAGCGTTCAGGAGCATCTTCACCACTTCCAGCCTCCCATAAAGAGCTGCCAGGTCCAGAGGGGTCTCAAACTTGTTGTTGCGCATGGTGGGGTCGGTCAGCTCCTCCAGCAGTACCTTCACCACCTCGGTGTGCCCGTACTGCGCCGCGCAGTGCAGCGCCGTCTCGTTGTCGTTGTTCTGGGGAGGGGGAGGCCCATGTCAGAACAAGGGGACACACACATACACACACAGCTGCTCCGTGCCTGGTTCAAGCCAGTGAAGTTTAAATGCAAAACAAGACCAAAAAAAACTAAACCACCTAAAAAACAAAGCGGTTGGGAAGCAGAGAGGCTGGTTTGAAAGAGAGGCTGGAGCGATGGGTTCATCATCTCAGCAGCCAGGCAGAGAGAGCCCCTCATGAACTCAACAACTGGCCCACCCAGGAAAAGCTTCAAAACCAGAGCAAGAAGCTTTACTCAGATAGAGGGAATCTGAGCTGTGGGAAATAGGTGTTACTTATGGAGTAGAACCATGGAATGGTTTGGGTGGGAAGGGACCTTCAAGATCATCCAGTTCCAACCCCCTACATGCGCAGGGACACCTCCCACCAGCCCAGGTTGCTCCAAGCCCCATCCAACCTGCCCTTCAACACTGCCAGGGATGGGGCAGCCACAGCTTCCCTGGGCAGCCTGGGCCAGGCTCTCACCATCCTCATAGTGAAGAATTTCCTCCTCATGTCTCACCTAAATCCCCCCTCCTCCAGTTTTAATCCACTACCTCTGCTTTCAAAGCTTCGAGGTCAAAAATCAAGAGACCATGATAAAGTTTAAAGGATTTCTAAGCTGCATCTGTGGATTCCCATCAGTTCTGCTCACACCTGGAGCAGGCAGCCTGTTATCTGCTGGCAGCATCCCACACTTCGGGGTGCCACAAAAACAAAAGGCTGCAACACATCACTGGCAAACTGCAGCACAAGTTCTACCAGCTGCAGCTTCATCAGTTTAGATTTAAACTTCAATTGTTTCAAATCCTACTTAGCCTGATTATACCAGTCATTCCACCCTTTGCAATTCTGAAGCTCACAGGCTGGTTGCTTAAAGGGTGCATGAAGTGACATGCAGTTTGGGCATTAGAAAGCAGTGCAATTAGATCATTCTGTTAACCAGCCAAGGTCTCAGGTCAGCTGAGGGAAGAGATGCCCAAGTGACAGGAGAACATCTCCTCAGTGCAAGCCAGCTCCAATTAATGCTTGCAGCATCTGCCAGGTTCAAGATCAGCAATGCTGAGCACTGAAAGACAAGCAACCCAAGATGTTTCATTTGCAGGTACAAAACAGAAGCACTGGCAGATTTCAAAAAGCCTTTTCTCACATTAAATTAATCTCAAGTTTCTAGCTTTACTGCTGTGTTGTACACAGAGGGATCTCTCTTGAAGGACTTCAGAACCAAGTACCTTCTCTAACAATTTGACCCAAAAACCTTTAGCAAAACCTGCTACACACTTCAACTTCAGCTGAAGTAAAGTTCCATTAAAAAAAAAACAAAACAAGAGAATGTACTTGTCTTGATGGAGTTAGAAGCACTATTTTAGAAATGGAATTTGACCAAAATACTTTCCCTTTTGCTGTAAGGAGCTTTTTTGGACACCAGCTTGGAGGAGCAGTTAATATTTTGCACCATTTCACAACCATGCTGCAGAACTTGCTCTGTTGTCCAAGTAATTTAACCCCATTAACATGTTAAATCATTCTAGAGATAAAAGGAGTCATGCATGCAACCCCCCAGTTGTTTTTATCTACTATTTGCATCATTTTGTTCAGCCACGTGGCAAGCATGAGGGAAGAGAGGAGCTCTGGAGAGGCTCTCTGCAGTTGCAGCTTGTATTTAAAAGCAAAGACTAAGGAGGCAGGAGCAGCAAGAGGCAGGTGCAGGAGTGAGATGTTCAAGAAGGTGAGGAGAGCAGGGCATCACTGTTAGCACACAGGTTCAAAGTCAAACACCAGGCTCAACACTTGGCAGAGGCAGCCATGGTGAAGGAAGGCACAGACAAGTGGACAGAAGTTACTGGAGAATAAAGAAATCTGCACATAAAATACAGGGAGAGAGAAGAGGAGAGAATTGAGAACTACAGAGATCACACCTCACTGTTGGCTTAAGCTGCTGGTCTCAAGGCATTTAAAGGGTTGGTAAATCACATTATTCTTGTGTGCCAGGGAAGGGAACCTCAGTGAGCCCACAGCACAGCCAGACCAAAGCCCTCAGCCTGCTCCACTGCATGAGGGAGGCTGGCTGGTAGTTTCTGCAGAAAGAGTAATTAACCCCAGCCCCTCTGCAGCAGTGGGTGTCTGCCAAGAACCAAGGGGTGATGCACTGCTCATTCCACACCAGCCCTGGCTACTGGGGATTTCCACTGCCTATGACTATGCCTCTCCCACCCCTCCCTGGCACAGAGACCATAATGCTACACAGCAACTCTAAACACCTGCCTGCCAGCTCAGAAATAGGAACACAATATTCTTTAACA
Source organism: Chaetura pelagica (assembly GCF_000747805.2). Taxonomy (NCBI): domain Eukaryota; kingdom Metazoa; phylum Chordata; class Aves; order Apodiformes; family Apodidae; genus Chaetura; species Chaetura pelagica. The sequence continues at coordinate 1,141,849 of NW_009970727.1, read as the reverse complement.
ACATAATTGTTGGAGGCTTCCCCAGTCTTCACTGCAATTTAGTCTGATTTTCCTTAGGCAGGTCAGGGCTCTGACACTTGGGATGAAATCCCCAAACTTTTCCTCCTACAACAGAGATCACCAGGTAGTAAATTCCCCTGGATCTTTATAGCAAGTCTTTCCCCATCACAGACAGCTCTTGCTTAAGTCTTTATTGCCTCCGTATTTTGAAAAGAATTTTGAGCAGCCAAAAATACTAGAGTTGTTCCAGGCAAGGGAGTTTGCCTCCCTTCCCACATTGCTTCTCCAAGCACAAACCAGAGCAGAGCCTGAACAATGAGCATGAGGGCTCAGACACAAGTATTTATCAGAGGTGGGAAAAGAAAATTCCTTTCCAGCAGCCAGAAGGGATATGGGTTCAAATTTCAAAACTTCTTAGAAAAATAGAGCACTCAACAGGGCCCAAGGGGCTGCATTCTTGCAGGAATCCTAGCATCCCACCCCACCAGTTCACAGGTGGGAGTGAGAAGCTGGGCTGACACATTGCCTGCCTGTAGAGCATGGAACAGAGACACAAGCAGGCATGTCTCTGCTTTCAGAGGGGCTCCATCAAGTTTTTCAAGCACTGGGAACCAGATACCACAGCCCTTCTGCTCCTCGTAAGACACTGCCATGGAGAACGTGCAGCCCCTCACAGTGTATCTGTCTGCACCCCTGTTCCTAACATGCTGGAAAAGGGCTTTGATTGAAGAAAGGGAGACTTGGTGTAAATAAGGGAAAGTTTTCTACTTGTCTAACCTGCAAAGCTTTGAACTGCCAAGGGAGACTGGAGCTGTCCCCCTCTGAGGTTTCTGAGAAGCTGCGAGACAAACACTGTTCAGGAATGGTTTAGGCAGACCTGATCCTGTCTCAGGGCTGGGGAAAGAGGCTGTAAGACCCTTCAGTTCCACTCCATCTATTTCTGCTCTGTAGGAATTTTGTCAGGGTGTGCATGTCCACAGGAGGCTTGTCCTGTTAAAAACCTGCTGGTTTGCTGCTCCAGTGCCACATCTGATCCTGAAGCACTGTCCAGGGATGTCCCACTGGCAGGCACTCCACAGTTTCACTCAGAGGCAGGCCAGAATAAAAGAGAAACCAACCATTAAGCAAGATCCAGACTTCACCAGGAGGTGACACCCAAGGCACATCACAACCTCGGGCACCAAGCAGGCCAGAGGAGTTGGCTGGAGCTGCCCAGGCTGTTGTACCATCTCCTTCCATCCTTTTTCAGCACACCATTTCCATCAACATTCCACATGGCACTGCCAGGAACAGAGTGAGGATGAACAGGCCTCCCCTTCCTCCCCACAGGTGCCCAACAATGCCAAACACATTGTAGGAAAAAAAAAAAAAAGGTCCCCATATGTCCAACAAGCTTTCAGAAGCTCTGTGGGTGGATTTGCTGCCCAGTTTCATTTCCAGACTCCAGATGGTAGGATTCCACTTTTCTCAGCAGTCCATTTGGATTTATAGCACTTTAAACCCCATCTGCATGATTCATTTCCTTCCAATTAAAAAAGACAAAGCTAGTTTGTGCACTGCACAAACCTGAGCTGTGTGACAGCTTCTTCTGCTTGGGCTCTGCTCAACTGATGGTTATTTAATTTGTCTGAAGGAACCCAAGTTTAAGGCAGCAGGAGCTGCTGAAGCCAAGTCACTGCTCCATCTCTTAGCTTTGCTTCTATCATTTGCTTTCCAGAAGCCATTCAGGCCTGTAACAGACAGACTCCAGGAACCCTGTATTGAACAAAAGATGTTGAAAAGGAAGGGGCATAAAAGGAAGCTGTTAACTATCTCTTTAACTTTTAGGACAGCAAGAAGCTTCTGGCTTTCTCTTCCTCAACAGGATATTAGACTGCAGTCCAGTCACATATAATAATAAATGCTTTCCTCTTCTAAAAATCCCATAATGGTTAAAAATATGAAACATCTCTCTTTGATTATCTCCACACAACATCCCAACCTGCATGGGAAATGAGACACTGGAAGCACCAACCCACAAATGACTCTTACACTTTGCACCTAGACTTTTTTAGGCTGTCCCACCTGCAGTCAGGCTGCTGAGAAAACACCAATGTTTGCATGAGAGGTGGGATTCCACGTGCCCTTCATCACAGTTGGTCAGAACCTGGTGGAAAGCTGGTCAGAACTTGTGATGAACCTAACAGGATGCATAGGAATCACCTCTCCCTCCTCAGAACCAATGCAAAGATTTCAAAAACATCAGCCTTGTTCTCAAGAGCAGTACAGAGGCCTGGAGAACTGCCCTGAGGGTTTAAACTAATGCATTTGGTCAACATTACAAGATCCAAAATAGAATACTTAAAAATCCACAAGAAAGCAAGTTCAATTTCAGTTTTAAATTCCTTCTTCATTCAACATTTTAATGCAGGAGTGTGAAGATTTCACTCTGTTACTGACAATGTTTTAGGCAACTCCTTTCAGGCAGCTGAACTGCTCGACTGATGTGTTTCCAAAAAAGACATTTGTTGCTGTAAAATTCCCATCTGGATTTTTGTAAAAAAATCACCAATAGGGAAGAGCTTTCCAGAACTATATTTGTGCTTAAGGAGGTATGCACTGGAGTCTTTCCTGAAATAGAGCTCTGCAGAACCAGGCGTGATTCCGAGCAGTCAGCAAGCTCAGGAATTTTGAAGGTGTGTTTTTAAGGTAGTGCAGATCAGACAGAGTGTTTTAAACTAGACTTTGAGAGACAGAAATCTGCCATGGGTGGCTGGATCCAAAATAACTGGCTGGAAGCAACCGTGGAGTGGTGGCTTAAGCAGAAGTATCTCGTGATAAATCAGCAGAGTTTTGTAGCATCACTGATCTGCAGCTTCACTATAAATACAAATTAAAAATAGGGGCTGTGAAAACACCACCAGGAATTTTGCTTCCTCAGTTGCTCAGCCTCTGTGCATCATCAGTGCTGATGGCTTTTTGTAGCTCAAGAACAACTAAAATCAAGAAAGGAGCAAAATAGGCAAGAAAAGAGGAAGAGAAGACTAGGGCTGAAGGGTCAGACACAAAAGACTTGACATCAAAAAAGAGAGACTGATGCAATAAGCAGGACATGAAGGACTTGGGAAAGGAGGCATGAACATCACTGCCTTCCCTTCTCTCCACCACCACCAGAAGAATTAACTGTCCAGTCAAACAACAAATACAGCATTTTGTAGGAGAAAAGGCATGGAAGTTCACTCCAGACAGCCCAGAGAGAAAATGCATCCATGTTTAAGCAGGGAATAAACAGACCTCCTCTTTGCATTTACCAGCAACATTTAGCACATGACACAAAACCTGAAGCATTTTAATTGGAATAACATTACCTTTTAGAAGTCATCCAGCCACACCAAGCAAAGTGACCATCACCGTGAGTCCTACAAAGGCTAAACAAGGAAGGAGACCCCAGGAAAGGAAGGAAAAGCTTCCCTTAAGTTATATTTCTAGAACTGCTTTGAAGAAAATAAAAAGAAAAATAACCCACAGCAAATATATGGTTGCATTTTACTTTTCCCCAAGCAGCTGCAAACTGAACAGGTATCATTGCAACTGGATGACATTGCACCTGGAAGCACGGGAGTGCAGCCTGGAGGAGGGATGCAGTGGAATGCTGACAGCAAAGTACACACCTTGGCATTGATATATGGGTCAAAGGGGCCGTACTTTTTGAGTTCTTTGATCTCAAGAGCATTCTACAAAAAGGAAGAGGAAAAAACAATAAAATGTGATCATGAAATGGGTGAGATATAGCAACAAAGCAATGGGTGATTCCCAAGGGCTGGAAACGATAGAACACACAGCATCTTGTTCCAGTCAAAGCTATTAACAGCAGAAGCTGTTCCAGCTGCTGATTCCTGTAACCTGAACCACTGGGCATTTCATTTACAAGACTCCAAACACAAGCAGCACAGGCTCTTTGGCTGACTCATTTAAAGAGGTTCCTACTCAACAGACATGAATGAAACATTACCTGGAAGGATTACACTAAGCTTTTAATCTTTTGCAAAGTTTTTCCCTTATTATACCTGTCCTGAGCAGAACAGTTTACATTCAGGGCTCTCACTCAATTCTTATCAGATTGATTGTAAACAGCTAATTACACTTCTTGCATCTATTTAAGCAGCCTGAATGCCTGCAGCTGTGCCTGAGGGTATTATTAAGCACAGCCCCAAACTGGAAAATGATCAACAAAGACATTAAAATATACATTCATTTATTTCTGCTCAATTGAGGAGTGGCCCTGAACAGCATTACCACTATATTATTCAGTTTGTGATGTTTTAAAATAAACCATTTAGCCTGCATAGAATCCCAGACAGGCTTGGGTTGGAAAGGACCTTCAAGATCATCTAGATCCAACCCCCTGCATGGGCACGGACACTTCCCACCAGCCCAGGTTGCTCCAAGCCCCATCCAACCTGCCCTTCAACACTTCCAGGGATGGGGCAACACTCCCAAGGAGGGGGCTGCTTGGAGCAGCCTTGGGCAGCAAGTGAGCTGTTTTACACCAGGGAGCACAAAACTCAAGCATGGAACCTTGGTCCCCACAAAGTATGGGGAGAAGCAGGATTAAGACTCCTAAACCCAACTCCGAAGGGCATTTACTCCTCAGCTTCTGGAAAGTCTAAACAGCAGGTCAAAAATAAACAGCAGAAACTCCCAGTTCCCAGCTGCTCATCTTGACTTGGACAAATTTTGCTAAACTTGAGGTATCTGACCTGCTTGTGAATTAATGTCCGAACAAATATACAATTTTAGCCCTGTGGTATTAAGGCAGACAAAGTTATTTTGGTTTATTCCTCCTGGATGAAAACCTGAGTGGCTTAGGAGTGGATTCACAGGGACATTAGATATTCCTGCCTCAGAGACAGGACAACCAAGGGCTGTTGTAGCTTTAACCCTCTGATTTGGATCTGTTACTGCCCAAGCTCACTCAGACACAAGTGGTTCAGTAACATTGCTCAGCTGGCCTTGCTCAGTAAATCAGTTCCCTCATCCAAGACTCCTGAAAGAAATATTTGGGTCTTCCAGAAATGCCCTGGAATTGTAAGATACCTGCTGACTCCTCCAGGGAAATTACAGGGAAGCCAGCCCTCCAAGGTGGGCACAGGAGCTGCTGTCTAATCCACATCAATCCCTCAGCATCCTAGCCCTAGAACTTGACAAAGGGAAGATATACACCAGTGTTTTTGGGTTGGGTTGTTGTTGGGTTTTTTTGCCTAGTTAGGAAAATAATTCTTTAAGATTAAGCCATGGATTGATCTGGGGGAAAATAGGGCTAAAATTATCTTCCAACTTACAAATTGGTTAACTGGAGCAAGTGCTAGAGACAAGCCAGGAGAGGAGCTGAGAGTGCATGGCCAAAGACTAAACGAAGCTGCCTGGATTAGTTCCCAAAGCAGGGAGCCAATGTATCCTTGGACAGAACTAGAAACCTTCTCAGCTATCCAGCAACTGAAAGGAAAAACTCTGGGTTAGTTTTAGAAGGGCAGTATGAAAGCAGGAGACCATTTCCCTAGGTGCTGAGTAGTTCTCATATTTCTGTATCTCTATATAAACATCTATAGCTTAGTCATTCAACCACTAACTCAGAACTGGAGGTGTTGCTTTAGGCAGTGCCCTTCTTATCCCATTACTAAGGAGGACTTCATAATCATGGTTACTGGTTTGGGAAGGGTCAGGAATCAGCTGAAGTAGTTGCTCTCCATCTGAGGGAAGTGATTCAGTGATATATTAAGAGAAAAATATGCAGACCTGCTCATTCACTTTTGTATGTGAAGGGCCTTGGTGGATGAGGAGCTTCACGATGTCTGCATCTCCTTTCCAGGCTGCCAGGTGAAGAGGGTAACAGCCCTTACAGTCTGCTACGTTGGTGAGGGCATCATTCCTCAGCAGAACTTCCACAACGTCCCTGCAAGAGAAGGACACTTGAGTGCCTGAGACATTCAGTCCTTGTTTCACAGCTCACATTCTGAAGTTAAGAATTTTACAAGAAGTCAATCTGAGCAGGAGAATTTCAGAGAACCTCTTGAAATGTGACTTGATAGTGTTCCTATTAAATGCTGCCCAAGGAAAAAAAAATATAACATGAAAGACTCTTTGAGATGAGGTCAGAGAAGATCTATGTTGCCTTCATACTAATGGAGCTGGGTAGGGACTGGAGTCATCCACAAGCTGCTCTGGTGAAATGGGAATTGCACCAGCAAAATGAAGATGAATAAAGGTTTTAACTCTGTTTCATTTCTCAATATCTGAAGTAACAATGAACAATGCAAGATTTCCCACGCTGAAGACTGGAGTTACTTAAAAATGTAATATGCATGAAAGCAAATTTTAAGTGGTGCAGACACAGCAACACACTGGACACCAGACAGACTGCAGAGGACTGTGACTGGAGAACCCACCTTTGACAGATCTTATCCAAATGGCTTAGAAATAAAGGGGTGGTTGTAAACCTCAGTGTTTTGCCAAGTTTTAAAAAAAGAGATGTATGATCATACTGTGATTTGAAGGTAGGATCATACAGCAGGCAAGGCATCTGCAGCTTCACTGCACTGATGTTCTTCACTCCTTGGCCTGAAGATGGTGTAGTGCTGCACCATGGCCACATTTTTGGTGGAAACGGCACTACCCTGGTGAATGAATGTCACAGAAACCTTGGCTTGTAAGGCACTCAGCATCCCCTGCGACCAAAGGCATGAGAAGATGACTCACTTATGACCATTCAAAGCAGCATGGTGCAGGGGAGTGTATCCAGTACTGTCCACGCAGTTCACATTTGGCCCTCTCCAGATGCTGCAAGACACAAAACGGACAGGGAACACTTAGGCATACACCAAACAGACAGAGGGTGGGGAGAAACTTCAGCAGAGCTCTCACACCAAGCTGGTTATCTGGAAGCAAACCCGTGGCTGGGCAGCTGTGGTTAAGAGCAGTGACACAGAGCACAGGCTGCACAGCACACGGCGAGCGGAGGGGTTAGTGTCACAGAGCACACAGGGATCCGCTACTCGATGCTTTATCAGACCATCCTGGTTTTACATCCCAGCTCCCAGGTTCTCCTGCTACTAGACAGCTTTCAGCCCTACATGTGCTTGCCAAAAAGCATCTTCAGAGGAGGCTGTATCCACTAAAGTTAACCACAAAAGGCAGTAAACCATCAACCCACCGCTCATTCCCACCCCTTTGAGGATTTTGATGGGTCTGGGAAACCCTCTTCCCTTCATGGCAAGAGTCACTGGGGGTGCAAGTCAAAGCCTGTGGGACACAGAGTCTGCTCTTGGTCACCAGTGTGATCCCACATTGATTTCATACTGCCCAGAAATCATTTGCAGCTGACAGCTGCTGGCAGTCTATAGAAAGGGTAGGTGGTCTCAGAGCTCTTCTGAGAAGACTGTTAACTTCCCTCCTTTGTTCAGAAGTCAAACACCAAGGATTGCAGGATTAACCCTCTAGAAGACTGATCTTTCCTCTAACCCCTGCAAAGTGTCCTATTCAAAACCAGGGAGAAACACATGTAAGAAGCTGGCACTGCTCCTGAGCATCTGCTAAAGGAGTTTGGTTTCCCCTCCACTCCTCACCAGTGTTGCCACCCTCTCCCAGAAAGGGCACACAAACACAAATCAATGTTTTTACATACAAATTGAAACCATTCCCCTTTCCTGAAGACAGCCCTGATACAACCCATCACTCTCTGTATGTTGGCCTCTTTTGAACTTCACACTTTCAAGAATTATACAGCATTTCTAAGCTTAGACAGTCACCCTTTTCCTAATACAGCACATTTTCCTGCTTTGTTTACTTTAACTAAGGGTAGAACTTAACAGCACCCTCTAATTACCAATTTAATTGGTTTAAAATAAAGTCAACTGTTGCTTTTTATGAAGTAGGCCCTTCCTGATCATTTCATTTCCTCCCCAGCATGTAATGGTTACAACTCATTGTATGATAGAGGCAACCCGAGCAGTAACTAGGTTTTCTAAAATAAATCATTACTAGAGGGCTTCTAGCCAGAAAAAACTCAGTATATAAAACCAGCAGGAAAGGCACCAAACGAACAGGAATCTCACGTAGAGCAAGTAGAAATTCATCAGGAAACTCAGCAGCATGCTCACTCTCAAGCACGTTTCAGGTGGGATTCAGGAGTCTGCTCTGAAATGGAAAGTTTCTTCTCTCCAAGCGACTCCTGATCCAGCACAGCATGATAAAAGGTTCTGACTCCTGAGAAAGACACAAGCTCCACTAGAGAAGAGGCAGCTAAGGGGACACTTTGGTCAAGAGGACAGGAAGGTAAGCCACAAAATCCAGTTTGTAAAGGATGAGAGGCTTATCCAGAGCATTCCCACATACCACCCCCACGCTCTGGAAGCAAAGAGCAAACCAGTACATGCACACAAGACCATCCCAGTGCTCCTAACATGGATTGCAGGATGATGACTTGAACAACATCCAGAAGATACATGAGACATCTGATCAGATTGAGTCCAGGAGGTGTCCTGCCCCATCCAGCTGCAGCAGCCCTGAAATACAAAGGGGGCCTGAGTAATTCTCAGGCTCTGCTTTAGTTTTGGCAGTGGGCTCGTGCAGTGTGGTTGCCCAAATAATTTATTGCTGGCTTTAAAGTGGCAATTAATGGTTAAAACTAGTGCCAGAAAGACTTGTGCATAGTCTGGAGCAGTTATAACTACTGTGCCTGCACATCCCTTGCACAGGCTGATCTACCTGACCCAAGACAGAGGGTGCAGTGGTGTTTTCATATTAACTAAAGCGCAAAAAGCCTCAGTGTGTTCACACTGGTATCACATCCTGCTGGTTTTCCTTGTTTCAGCTGAAGTTATGAAGTGAGGCCAACCAAGGTCACTGGTGTGATGGTCATAAACCCAGTGACTTGGTCAAAGTGATCTACCCAATCAGCAGCAGGACTGGAGCCTGGGATATCCATCCCCAGCAGAGCACATTCTCCCTGGGAAAAACACTTCCATAAACATCCTCAACATTTTTCCAGTTAATGCTTTAGAGTAAAATGTAAAGTTAACTCAAGAGACTTGGAGGAGGAAAAAATTTGGGAGTCCAGGATGGAGTGGGTTCCCCAGTGAGCACTGGGTACTGCAGAAACCAACTGCTAGGATTTGAAGATATTTAAAAATAACTTTTAAATAAAAGCCACCAAACTGCTGTGTCCTTTCCTCCCCCTTGCCCTTTTAGTCCTGCAAATAAAGAAAGCTTTTATGAAAGAAAGGTCAAATCACTCAGAACTTCAGACTGAAAGGACCCAAGATGAGAACTATTTATATTTAGATGGAAGGCTGAAGTGAAGTACATCACTCTCTTCCCTCCTCTTCCTCTCCTGCTCTGCTAGAAAGGTTCTAAGAGAAACCAAATCTTTCACCCCATTTTTATTTATGCAATGCATAGCATTAAAGTGACAGACTAAGATAAGATCCCAAACTTCTCATGTTAGATCTAAACACAGGAAAAGAACTCCACTATGGTCTGCTGAAACTAGGAGCTGGAAAAACACCAGCATAGGAAGGTTACTTCTGAAGGACACAGATTCCTCCAGAGCAGCATTTGCAGTGCCTGGTGTATCTGATGGGAACAACATCTCAGGTAAAAGCCATAGGAGCTGGGGCAGAACTACTGGAAACAATGCCCAGGCTCTAACCTGAAATATCAGTAAAACCCCCTCAGGTCACTTAGAGCAAAAGATGAGTACCTGAAGGGGCTCCAGGAAAGCTGGGAAGGGGCTTTTCACTAGACAGGGCAGTGATAGGACAAGGGGTAATGGTTTTAAACTGAAAGAGGGGAGATCAAGAGAAGAAAGATCAGGAAGAAATTCTTCACTATGAAGGCAGGAAGGCACTGGAACAGGTTGCCCGGGGAGGTTGTGGCTGCCCCATCCGTGGAGGTGTTCAAGGGCAGGTTGGATGAGGCTTGTGCAGCCTGGGTTGGTGGGAGGTGTCCCTGCTCATGCAGGGGGTTGGAACCTGATGATCTTGAAGGTCCCTTCCAACCTTAACCATCCCATGTTTCTGAAGTGAGGAGTCTGTCAGGTCTTTTCACGCCAGAGGAAATTTAAAGAGGTTTAAGTCAACCAAACAGCTCAATAAGATTTGGAGATGTCAGTTCTGTGGGCACAAGGAGCCCTGTTCATCCAGCCCCCCTCTGGGAACTGGTATCAGACAAACTAAGCCCAGTGTGAGCAAAATTCACAACATAAGAACAATAAAAACAATAAGAATCAAGCAAGTGGGTTTTATGGAGACACAAATGTCACCACAGGGAAACCTGGAGTTGGCAGCAGCTGGGCAGGCTCCATCCCTTTCAGAGGGGTTTTCCCTTCAAGTCACTAACTCCCATTGTGCTCAGACACAGATGCTCAACATCAAGGCATCTCCACCCAGGATATATTCTGTCCAATGGCTTGCAGATGAAAAATGAAATGAGAAAGAGATGAGCACTTGTTTAGGTGCTGTGAGATCATGCTGTGATAAAGCCTGAATGATTTCATCTGAACAGCACCTAATTCCAGACCTGTTGCTGTGATTTTACAAGGCAGAGGGAAAGTAATTCAAAACAGGGCAGCATAAAAGGTGCCTTCAGCTAAAATAGACAGAACAAGATGCAAGAAATCCTAATGCCAGACCACTGCAATGCTCTTCAAGTCTTGCAAGCCAGGGTGGAGATGAGGACTTTGGAAACCACGGAGGCTTTACTCCTCACTGTGCTATACACCCTTGGGAAAACCTTTCCTTCCAGACCTCAGTTTTCCCATCTATATAATGGAAAACAAGTACAAAGCCAAGTGCTATCTCTCTGTACAGGGTGATTTTGGACTGTTTCTGATTAAACAGAGAAACAGAACCCAGCACAGGAAGGAGAATGCTGTAAATACAAGGCTCCAATAAAGCTCAGAGAAAGTCTGGAGCCAATTCAACAATCATTGCTGTTTGCTTTCTTTTCACCCCTAAAAACCCTTTACACCAAAGAGGGGGTTTGCTTTTATATTAACACACAATGTTATGAAAGTAAACTTCTCAAATGATTTCCTAGATCCTTTTTCCTCCACTGGGGTAGTATTCTGACAACATTTCTGATTAATCCATTTAGGGCAATTAAGACTGAATGGTAAAGACACAAGAAAAGCTCTGAAAACTGCAAAATCTGCTCAGTTTAAACTAATTCTTTAGCTCAGTTTTCTCCAGCTCCATGATTCAGCAAGTGCTGTAGCCTTTCAAATCAAGCTTCCTGTTTGTAAAAATTGCTGAATAAAGCACATTGCTTTAGGTCATGATAAAACCCAATAGTTCCTTTAAACAACACCATATTTGTCCTCTTGCTTTTCCATTTATTTCTCTCTGGCTGTAGTAACTTGACTCACAAAATCGTTTGGGGCAGTGGGCTAGAGCAAAGGCCAAGGCACCCAAAGAACAACTCGGTGTTTCCAAGTCAAATGTTGAGGCTTCAGAGCTGGTTCATACCCCCACTTACATGGATTACAGAAGCACCTGGAGACTTCAGAGACCTGCACTCTTCTTACACACGCAGGTCAGGCAGCAGAGGCCACTGCTACCTGGTGCATTTGCCTATGCAACACTAAAGACAAAAGGAACAATATTAATACTATCACTGCTTTACATACAAGATACCAGTGCACACCAGCAGCTTGGCTCAAGGTCACAAAGTTTAAAGTAGCTGAGCACTGATCCCAGATGTTTGGAGACTTAGTTCAATGCCTCAGAGATGGAAGGGTCACAAGGGCAATTAAGGCTGGAGGCTGATTAACTCCAAGTCTATTGCCCGGAGGACACCCCAGGCAAGTCAATACACACATCTCGACTATTAAAATCAGTACAACTCCCAGATCCTTGCACTGCTAATACAACCCTCTTTAGGTATTTCCTGCTTATAGATTGGTAATGCAAACAACTCCAAAGCTTCATGCAAGAGTTTGGATTTAGAATGTGCACTGGAAGGTTCCTGTCGCTGAGAAAGGCAGCACTGTGTCCGTCACACCAGCTGGATGGGGCAGGGCTCCAGGACGCTGCCACCCTTCTTCTCACGTGCCTCCCCCACCAGAAAACAACAGCCTGTCCAAAAATAAACTTCTGATACAAAGCTGAGGGAGATTAAAGCAGAGTATTCCTGGGACAGGGGAGAATATGGCTAGATCCCAAGGAATGTTTTCTCGGCCCCTCTTGGCAGGCGTCAGGAAAGAGCACGGAGAGCAGCAGATTCCAGCTCTTGGAGAAGCTGCAAAGGGAGCCAAAGTGGTGATCTGTGTCTTCTGCACACAACTTCTTTGTCCAGATTCTTCTTTGCTATCAAGCTAGCAGTCAATTGGGATGGTTGCTCCCACCCAAAGCTTCTTGGCTGCCTTCTTCCTTGACCCTAACTACTTCTTCCATACCATCGTCCTCTTACACCTTCCACGTCCCTCTTTTCTCTCCGTTCAGCAGATGCCTTCCAATCTCCACTGTCCCCCCAATAACAACCCAAGAACACAGGATCTCTGCATCTGCCTGGTCTGTTCTGCTCGGGCCTGAGGTCTCTGTACAGCACCTAGCTCAAGAGGAGCTGCATTCTGACTGCTGCTTTCAGCTCAGTCTTCACCACCTGACAAAACACACACTTTCTGCCTTTGTTAGTATTCTGCACAAACTGCAGCAGAGTTAGCTCTAAAAGCACAACACTTAAGAGGCTGGCATTGTCCTTTTGCAGCTGCAGCACCCTATCAGTAACAAAAACTAATTCAGACATACTTCAGAAAATGTGGGTGGCCATTTAATGTAAAGGATAATTACAGAATGCTTTGCAGAAAACTCTGGCATTTTAAATGCACCCAGAAGTCTCACTTCACATTCCAGTCCTACACAGGAAGCACATGCTGTATTAAAGTTCTCCCACTGTCATTACTGCCTCCATTTTTCTTCTGGAAAAAAAATATATAAACCAGTAATTTACATTTAGCACTTCCAACATGATGATGTTGCCAAACATTTTACAAACAAAGAGTCATTACCTTCTACCTGATGTAGGAGAACTCTGCTAAAGGCCAAGGGTGCACAACTGGAGATGGGGGTTTTGTTGGATTTGAGTTTGGTTGTCAGGATTTGTTTGGGGTTTTTTGCAAAAATTCAGAACAAAATGATCTCTTGCCTGACAAAGCTGAAATGCAACTTCATATTCTTAAATGAAAGGGAAGAAGCTGAATGATCTGAGCTAACACTGCACATGGTTCCCAAGTGCCTCCAGACCTGGGAAAAACACATGCAAGAAGTGTCAAGCAGGGATGCTACCCATGGATCATCCAGCCCACAAGGCCTCAGGAGAGCTGAAGATCAACCAGCTCTTCACACTGAAAGAACCAGAGAAGTCAGAGCAGAGGGTATTCCCAAAGCTGTCAGAAGTGGGGAGGAATCCTTCAGGCTGCAAAGCAAGAGGTTACATTGATGGATCTTGACGGTAAAAGGGATCGGAAAAGGATTACAGAGCTGGAATGATGATGGGTAAATTAAAGAGCAGATCTGTCAGCCCTGGGACCACAGACACTGTGGGCAGACAGCTCAGAGGGAGCCACACTGATAATCTTAAACTGGTTATGAGATGTTACCATCCACCCTTCTGCCTGTTGGAACTCACCAGCTCCTCACCATTGTGCTTTAAAATAACAAATCTAAAACAAGATAAAAAGAGGGACTGCTGACCCCCCCCCAAAGAACTGACACACACTGGGGAGTACAGCACTGTCCAGCTGCTAGTGCCAGCACAAATTTACATGCTGCTTTTAATACCTCTCTCTTCCAGAAAGCACCTCTGATAGGTGAAAAATCACCACTGAAATGCTATTAGTTCTGGGCTGCAAAGCAGCAATTTGCCTGGCAGTTAACACACAGGAGCAGGAAAGCAACACCTATAAGGAAAGAACAATGGGATCATAAACATCTGTGCAAAGCATCCAGTTTTCAAACATGAAAAGAACCAAACTGCCAGAGCAGACAAATTGATTCTCCTGGGATTTGAACACACCATTCCAGGAAATCTGGATACTTGAGACATGATGCATAGGTTAAGGGAAAAGTGAAGGGGCAGATGCATTAAACGTGCAGCCACTTAAGAGACTATTGAACCCAGACACAGAAGATTGGGAAGCATCATTCCTGAAGGGACAAAGCATGCAAATTCCAGGCTGCTTCCACAAGGAAAGCAGCATCTGCAGGAAGGACACTGGTAAGGTGGGGGTGACTGGCTTCTCTGCACACCAGAAGCCTCAGTCTTGCAGCTCTGGCATTAATGCTGTGTCAGCCCATGCAAAGCGGGACTAAACAGCAGAGGGAACAAAACTATCTCAGAGGTTCACAGGGCAGCCACACAAGATCTTACTGTCTGTTTTTCCACACTGCTGGAACATACCTTCTTTCCTTACAGAAATGTAGGCTTACACCAGACAGAGCTGAGCCAGGCAGTCAATCTATCAAGGAACGACAATTGTGTTTCCAATTAGAGCAAACAGGTGAAGACATGCAGAGTGTACATTGCAAAGGAGGACTCTGTGCCTGCTTGGAGGTGCTTTCCCCACTTTAATTACAGGCAGCTCTTTCCAGAAAATTCCTTTCAAGCACATGGAAAGGAATCCAGTTTCCTGACACACACTGGGGAGTACAGCACTGTCCAGCTGCTAGTGCCAGCACAAATTTACATGCTGCTTTTAATACCTCTCTCTTCCAGAAAGCACCTCTGATAGGTGAAAAATCACCACTGAAATGCTATTAGTTCTGGGCTGCAAAGCAGCAATTTGCCTGGCAGTTAACACACAGGAGCAGGAAAGCAACACCTATAAGGAAAGAACAATGGGATCATAAACATCTGTGCAAAGCATCCAGTTTTCAAACATGAAAAGAACCAAACTGCCAGAGCAGACAAATTGATTCTCCTGGGATTTGAACACACCATTCCAGGAAATCTGGATACTTGAGACATGATGCATAGGTTAAGGGAAAAGTGAAGGGGCAGATGCATTAAACGTGCAGCCACTTAAGAGACTATTGAACCCAGACACAGAAGATTGGGAAGCATCATTCCTGAAGGGACAAAGCATGCAAATTCCAGGCTGCTTCCACAAGGAAAGCAGCATCTGCAGGAAGGACACTGGTAAGGTGGGGGTGACTGGCTTCTCTGCACACCAGAAGCCTCAGTCTTGCAGCTCTGGCATTAATGCTGTGTCAGCCCATGCAAAGCGGGACTAAACAGCAGAGGGAACAAAACTATCTCAGAGGTTCACAGGGCAGCCACACAAGATCTTACTGTCTGTTTTTCCACACTGCTGGAACATACCTTCTTTCCTTACAGAAATGTAGGCTTACACCAGACAGAGCTGAGCCAGGCAGTCAATCTATCAAGGAACGACAATTGTGTTTCCAATTAGAGCAAACAGGTGAAGACATGCAGAGTGTACATTGCAAAGGAGGACTCTGTGCCTGCTTGGAGGTGCTTTCCCCACTTTAATTACAGGCAGCTCTTTCCAGAAAATTCCTTTCAAGCACATGGAAAGGAATCCAGTTTCCTTTTCCCAGTGCATGCATTTCCTTGCACAAATACCTAACAAATCTTGAACACGAAACATGGTGGCAGCCTGCTGAAAATAGAGAAAATCTCCTTGAACAGGTAGTGTCCTCACCTAAAAGCCACTTCCAGATTTATGGACATGTTCATAGGCAGAACTTGTTTATTTTGCAGCTGCACTTGTGTACCAAGTGAGTTTTACAGGAGTAACAAGTGTCCTCAACAGCTGTATCCACAAAACTCCCTTTAATTCCCACATAGGGGTCTGTTTGCAGACAACCAACAGCTCACCATGGCAAGGGTGCAAGTATCAACTCCCACTTCCCTGGGGACTTTGTTTCAACAGATTCTAGATCAAGTTTAGATCAGGATCTCAGTGAAGAAATACTCAACAGCATCAGCAAACCTTAATTACACATCTGCAATTTTTAATAGAAACCATCACACCAGAACTTCCTGGCACCCAAGTTTTGAAGAGGGGCAGTTAAGTGAGAGTATGAGACTACAAGTTCATCATCACATCAAGCAGGAAAATCCATGGATATTTACACAAATCAGAGAGGAAAGCAAACCTCCCATCTCAACTAGTTCTCTGGTAGGAAAAAGAGTGTGGCTGGAAGAAGAAACCCCAGCACAGCTCTGCTATGTTACAGTAACAGAAAAACTGGGGGTGAGTTTTTACTAGAGTGACTTTTTGATCTCCTCCATGCATCTGGATTGCTTTCCCTTCAAAATTTTGGCCAACAGAAGGAGGTTTGGCCCATGAGAAAAACAGAACTTCCTCTAGAGCCAAGCTGTCCCACCACCCAGCACATTCCAGCCATGGGATGCAAAGCTGAAGTTCCTCCAAGAGAGGAGAATCCATGTGCTTGGAAGGGGTGATGCTGGGAATGTGCCTTTGACAAACACAGCAGAGGAGAAAAACCACGTGCACAGGGGGTATCACTGAGTCCTGGAGCAGCCAGCATGGACATTCAGCTCCAAACACACACAGCAGCATCCATCTGCACTGAGGCTATTGGGGGATTTTGGCCACCATCCCACTTGGTTCCTTTCCCCTCGCTCTCCAGGGACTCCTTCACTCACCACACAAGCAGGAAGGAGGTTCTGCTGCTATTTAATTGGTATCTGCACCTCCCCCAAACCACTACACACATCCTACACATCAACTTGCTAATAACATCCAGTCACTTGGAGGAGAGGCTTAAAAGCATTTTTTCTAAAACTCTCCTGGGCTTTTTTTTTTAATCCAAAGTGAAACAGGTTATTCCAGCAAACAAGTGACTCTTCAATGCCCACCATTCCACTGAAATCCTGCATATTTCCAGCCCTGGGTGACATCTAACCCACTGCAAAAAGAATCCAAAGACATTAATTTCAATGCACCAGGAGGAGTAAGGCACATGCTTTCTCACCTGTGGGAATTCCAGGACTTCCAAATTACTTTCTCCTAGGTTTAACAGGCTGATATGTAGACAACACACTGAACCACTCAAAGAGTGAAACAGCAGCTTACCGGGTTGTCTGGCATCACATTTAAGGCTCAGGTTTCTCCCCATCCTTCCCTGCAGCAGAGTATTTTGCATATTACTTAGAGTGCTAAACTGAGACCAAATCTACAGGACAGATTAAAAGACTCAATCCTACTGCACTAAATGAAATACTTGTCGAAGGGATGTGTTAATACCTGCAGTGAAGAGAGGGCTGCTGGTAAGCACAACTGAAAAAGGCAGCTACTGGGGGACACTGATACCATGTGAAGTCTGAGCAACAGACCTTTGGCCATCTCACCTCAGGTGCACCTTCCTTTTCCAGCATCAGGACCAAGAAGCTTCAAGCCACTCTGACCTAAAAGCCCCAGGGCTTGTTCTTTAGCACTTGCCAGTTATTTGGCAATGCCAACCCTGCATCTGCACTGCACAGAAGTTACAGCTAAACATTAAGAGGATGGAGCCCAACACCTTCTCTGTACCTCACTAGATAAACTAGAGGCAAAGACAGCTTAACAAGGTAAATTTTCCTCAAAGTCACAGGATCATGAGCACAAACACGTGATGCCAGAAAAGATGGAGAAAAGCAGGGACCTTAGTAAGGGCAGGACATGTGAAAATGACCCAAATGACATTGCACAACACCACAACCCAGTTCGAGAGCTACCAGAGCTCAGGCTCCATGATCAGGTATCCAGCAGCAAAGGCAGAGCTGCTTACAATAGATCTGGGTGAAAATGCTCTGATTTCTGGCTTACACAGTGGCAGTCAGAGACTGCACAGTACAAGGCCCCAAGGCTCCCAGCCCTCAAGCACTTCAACTTTGCCAGCTCGTTTTCAGTGTGAAGCAATAGTTATGAACAAAGACAGCAGACAGCTCCAGCCTCATTGCCCAACACCCACCCACAGCCCAGCCAAGGTTAACAGCATGCTGTGACAAAGTCACCACTGCAACCAGTGGAGCAACACCATGCAGCAACTGAGCCTCTCATCAGCCAAACTGTTCCTTCCTTTGATGAACAGAGCAGAACCACTCATGACTGAGATGCAGCGACTGGCTGAGGAAGCAGAAGGAAACCTGCACGAGTTTCCAAACTGACATCAACCCTGTGAAGGATCAGCTGAACAACTGCGAAAGGCAGCAGGTAAGCACATCTAGCTCTCTCAGAACCAGTCTACCTACTCCCAGTCATTTCCAGGAGGAGGTTTTTTCAGATTGGCATGAGAACCACAACAACCAGATGTTTAACCTCTGGGCTTGCAGGCTCACACTAGAAAGGAACAAGATAGAGTTGGCATCACTAATAGAAAAGCATCCATCCAAGCTAAAATTCCCCACTAGGAAGAGGACAGCCCTGCTCTTATAGATGGCTCCTGGCAGTGAAAATGCATGTCTTTAAACTTAATGTATGGTGGGGGTGACAGTGGGTTCTGTCACCTCCTTATTATGCAATGGGGGGCAGAAATGACGGGTCACCCGTGCGTGGTACAGCAAAGAATCCCTCTGAGCAGGAGACACAATAAATAGCTGCAGGAGAGGGGAAAAAAAAATACAACAAACCAGGTCTGCTTTGAGTGCATATGCTGCCCTTTATTCTTAAAAGCATTACAGACACTGGCTCTGCAATCTGCTCCCATTAAAGGAGCATTTCCAGCTGATTACATGCAATGGAGCAGAGTTCACATACAACATGGGCTCCTCACGCTGGTGCTGACTGCACGGGCCAGATCTGAACAAAGCTCTTCTGAAAGAAGTGCAAATAATTTCAGTCATCAAGACAGGGAAAGCTGAGCACCTCTCCTATCAAAGACAGGCTGAGAGAGTTGGGGTGTTCAGCCTGGAGAAGAAAAGGTTTCAGGGAGACCTTAGAGCAGCTTCCAGTGCCTGAAGGGGCTCCAGGAAAGCTGGGGAGGGGCTTGGGACAAGGGCAGGGAGGGAGAGGACAAGGGGATTAAAACTGGAAGAGGGGAGATTTAGATTGGGTATTAGGAGGAAATTCTTCATTGTGAGGGTGGTGAGACACTGGAACAGGATACCCTGGGAAGCTGTGACTGCCCCATCCCTGGCAGTGTTGAAGGGCAGGTTGGATGGGGCTTGGAGCAACCTGGTCTGGTGGGAGGTGTCCCTGCCCATGCAGGGGGTTGGAACTGGATGATCTTGAAGGTCCCTTCCAACCCAAACCATTCCATGATTCTTTCAAGGGAGAGTGGCCAGGAGCTCTGGTTCCTGATGTAGCCAGTGTGGGGAACATGCCCTCTCCTTGCACAGTCCAAGGGCAGCATGTTGTGAAGGGGAAGAGAAGGGTAAATGGGAGAGGACAGAAACTGGACAACATTTGCAAAATGCTTATAAACCTCTTCACAAGATTTATTAAATATCAATTTTGCAGTGCATTCTTCTCTTTTGCATCTGGCTAGATGGGGTCTTGAAGAATATGAGCAATAGGAAGCAAAACATTTCTGCAGAAATTCAATAAACTCAGCAGCCTTATGAATGTCATATAAAACAGCCTGGAGCTGAGACAATATCACAAATATTGCAGATTGCAAACTGGAACTAGCAGCCCTGCTAAGGTAAGCATTCCTCCCTCTTCATTTGAAGCTAATCTCTACTGTTTCCACAGTGCTGGAGAAGGTGCAACTAAGTGGAAGAAAATGCAGTATTAAAAGTGGAAAGAAATAAAGTCAGATGCAGAGAAAATTAGCAGGACACATCTCAATGGTTCAGGCCCCCACTTTCTGCTGGAGTATAATTCTTTAGAAAGGGGCAAGACATCCCATTTGCTCTCCCTCCATCCACCACTCACAGAGAATTGGAAGCAACCACAAATTCCTCATCAAAATTACCAAGCAGCTCATGCTGCAGTGCTGAGCTGGCTACAGCTGGCAACCTCACACTGTTTTCCCTCCCCCTTTTTCTTTTGTGAGATGATTTAACAAGCTACAGAATCCCAAGAGACGTGACAATCAACCAACAGAAACCATCCTCTCCTGGACTGTGCACATCCACCTGCACCCTTTCCTTCAGACAGACATTACAAAAGGTCTGAGTTTGGAGTAAAAATGTTGCCAAAAGGAACTTGAGCATTTCACTCCCACTGCCTGTCATTCCCCCTGTAGAGGGGGAATTGATGCACCAATTAAGTGTTCTGGGATGGCAGAAAATGTGCCTCCCTCTGCTAGCTGTCTACTCTGCATGACAGCTACCTGTTCAATGTCAGATGAAATCAACAGGATCAGAACAAGTCACAGTTACTATTTTTTGTCCAGCACCCAGCCAATTTGCCTCTCGGTGGGAATATGGGATTTCCAGCAGGGAACGTTGCACCTAGAAGCATACATGAAAGGTGACACTTCATTTAAACATGGACACTCTCCTCCTGGTTAAGTCGTAGATATGTTCTACACCAAAAAAAATTCAACACACCTCCCTGTTTTCTCCCATCTCTCGGTGCCACAAGACCTGCTCTCTCCCTGCTCTAGCCAAGCTCAGATGCTGCATTTGGCCACTGTGTCCTCCAGCCCAGGCAAAGTCACCTCTGCTCCATACCTTGTCACTATGAACACCAGTCTGCTCCCTTCCACAGCAAACTCATTCTGCTTTTCAGACTGGTTGCTGCCTAGAACTGATGCCCAAAACACTGAACAACAGCACTCGTGTCTGACCTGGAGTCGATGAGAAATGGGTAATCAGGCCAAGTAAGGCAGAACCAGTGAAACAAAGATTCAGAGACTGAATTACCCCTTCCCTACAGCAATTAAAAAGCAAATGAAATTATTTTGTACCAATAACTGCATCTAGAGTGCACTTTTGCCTTAGGGAGTCAAGGAAAAAAAAAAAAAGAGACAAGAGCTCACATAACATCCTATTTCCCTTGTGACACTGCCAAGATCAGTGACATGAGGGCTTTGAACTGCTGGCACTGCAGTGCTTAATTGTTCAGACAGATGGGGAGAGGGCCCAGCACACGTGGGGACAGAGCCCCATGCCTCTGGTACTGAAACCCAAATGCAATGGGGTGGGAGAAGAGGCCCCCGAGGAAGGGAACATGGGACTGGAGAATTAAAAGCTATGACAAAGCTTCAACTTAAGCATTTGGAGCAGGCTTTGCCCTTCAACACAACCCAGAGCAGCAGTCAAGCCGTTTCACCCACAAAGCTCAATTTAATCATGTCTCAAATCCCAGTGCTCCAGCTTCAGCACAAGTCCCTGAAGGCTAAAGAAAGACACGGCCGAGCAAGAACTGAACTGGCAATAATGCAGGACACAAACAAGGCAACTACATACCACTGCACTGACTCCAGATGAAATTCCTTCTTGATGAGCTTTTTAATTAGATGCCCAAAGAGCAAGTAACAGGGAAATGAGAGAGCAAAGACAGAACAGGAAATAAGGAGAGCAGAAAAGTGACCCCGTGGGTGGGAGGAGTAAAGACAGAGTGGTCACATTCAGAGAGGACTGTGATAAGGTCCTGCTCATTCTTGCTATGCCCCAAGCAACCATACAAAGTTTAAGATATGACAACAGTTCTTCAGAAAGCTTAAGAAAATAGGATGGGAATTAAAAAGGACATCCTTTTGCTCCTGAAGCATCTGTGAAGTGCAACCTGTTAAAAAGCCAGCACAAGAGTGAAAAGCCCAGGCAATAAATTATTTCTGAACCTTGAGATACCTCCTATGAAGTTGTTGTTACTTGTCTACACTATCTGTACAACAGAGATAAAGCTACAGCTGAAAAATAGGAGTGTTTAAGTCAACCAGCCAAATAGTATGTATTAAATGCTAATGTCCTGACCCTGGTAACTGCTTGTGAGGAGCTGTGGGAAGGGCCAGGAGGGCAGGTACTGCTCCTCAGAGAGCCCATCGAGACATCCACAGACATCTGAATTAATAATGGAACAGGCAGCAAAGAGAGCTCTTCCCCACATATTTCACTGTGTACATTCCAGCTCTGTTTTTATCCACCTGCCAGATTCAATTGGGCCCAAGATGACAAGTCGGCCTCAAATAGCTTTTTTCCTCACCAGTAAAAAACACATTTTCTTTGGGAAACAGATACAACATAAGATGTTTCAAAAATCCTAAAAAATATTTCTACCCACATCTGAAAACAGTTCTGGGCTTTTTCTCTGTTAAATACAGTTCTCCCAGCCAGGAGCTGCTTTTAGTGACAAGAGCCTTTCCCAGCCTAACATTTTTAATGCACAAGAATGAATGTATATATGCAAGTCAGATGACTAAATTATAAACTTATGCAGGGATAAAAAACTCCATTACCTCAAACAGTTTCAGGGTTCTTGCAACTCTATCCCAGCAAATAATTATATCTCAGCTGTAACAACTTAGGCACATCTAACTACCAGGATCCTAAGGCATTTCAGATGGCTTCAAAAGCTCACCCACCACTGCCTGTGACAGCTTCTGAGATGGGAAGAACAACCTCTCCTTCCTCAGAGAGCAGCTCTGCAGACCATTAAATTGTACTCAACTTTCCTAAGGAATTTAGAAGAAAAAGCATAAATCAAGCATGAGCTGGAGAAAACCAACTTTAATTACCTCAATCTCTGATAACGTCAGAGACCGAAATCTCCAGTCCTGGGAAGCAGTTAAGGTCAATGTACAAGAAAAAAAGTAGCTTACTATACATTTAGGCACACAGAATTTAAATGCAACATTTAGCATTCAGAAGTTTACTTCAAGATTCCAATTTCTTGCGTGTTAACTGCACCTGAAGAGCAAACATTCCCCCCATTTGCACCTGAAACACAGGCTGCCAACACAGCAGCCTGGCACTTCTGGGCACAGGTAATCATTAAAGCCTAACAAGAACCTCAAGGATGAAACACCAGGCACAATGATGGTGGCAAAAGGAAGACCAAGGTAGATAGTGCTCCTTCCCCTCCAAGCCATCTGAAGTTGTACTTAGGATCCGCAGCACCATGGGGCTCTCCCTGCCAGGCTGGATAGGGAAGCAGGGTCAGGCTCCTGATGGCAGCTGCTGCACAGCCAAGCTGCTTCAAGAATCCCAGACAGGTTTGGGTTGGAAGGGACCTTTAAAGATCATCTAGATCCAACCCCTGCATGGGCAGGGACACCTCCCACCAGCCCAGGTTGCTCCAAGCCCCATCCAACCTGCCCTTCAACACCCCCAGGGATGGGGCTTCCCTGGGCAACCTGGGCCAGGCTCTCACCACCCTCACACCAAAGAATTTCCTCCTTATGTCAAACCTAAATCCTAAAACTCTTCCAGTTTTAATCCATTCCCCCTGGTCCTATGACTCCATGCCCCAGTTTCCAGCACTAACCTCAGCACAGGAACCCAACGCCATATTCAAATGACATCCTCCCAGCTGGATTACCAGAAAGACAGCAGTTTGCCTTTATTAGCCAATTCTCTTCTTTTTAGGTCTTTATTTTCAGCAAAAAGGAATGTCATGGACAGATCCAGTTGCACTCTTTTTGTGAAAGGAAATATTCCCAAAATGCCCAATCCAGCACTAACTATCCATATCCAAGTTCTGTGTTTTCAGATGTTCCTAACTCAACAGAGATGAGCCACAGGAGTTCAGACATACAGCTTCAGACTCCACCAGGCTGAAAAGAGGCCGTAGAGAGAGACCAGTGTCACAAGGGGAACACAAGTAATTTAAAATCATGCAAAGGTAACTATTAACAACATTCCAAGATAACCAGAAGTCATCCATGGGGGTTCACAGGATGAATCAAGGTCACTTAAACCTATCTTCTATGACAGCCAATGCTTTATCAGGCTTAACACTGTGCAGAGAGAACCGTGGCTTGAAAAAGAAAAAACACTGGCAAGAATCACTAGCAAAAAATCCCCAACTCCACAGGGACATACTTATTTCAGTCAAATGATGGGACTTCACAATCCTTGCAATGGAACAAAAACCAGAATGCAAAGCTTTGAAGTCCCTCCAGAGTCCAATGCTTTATCATAATCCTGTTCCTGCTTCCTAAAAAAAAAAAGTGCTGATTTTTGAAATGAAGAGCAGCGAGGAAGGGTCTGAGGAGCCCATCTGTATCTCTGCCCAGGCAGGCTTCAAACCTTCCCAAGCACTAGGCTTCTTTAATCGGATTACACTTTAAAACCAGGCAATTTACTCTGGGATGCCAAACTTGAAAGGATTTCTCATAGTGTCTTAATTAGGATGAGGCAAAAGTCATTTCACCTCATTTTCAACCCACTCCAGTATTAGATTGGAGAGACCACCTAGGACATCTTCAGGCTTGTCCAGCCCCAGTCTGAAGAACAGCAGGCATGAGGATTAGATATCAATCTAATGAGATAATGTATTTACATAATATTTATGGCACTCACTTTTAGACAAGGCTGTGTTCTTGTACGTGGCACTACAGACACTTCCTTGTAGCTGGAAAAAGCTTGAGGTTTATTTTAAAATGTAATTTCCCTTTAAAAGAAACCATGTGTTTAAATAACAAGGGAAGAGTGCTAATGCAATCTGGGTTTACTAAACCTAAGCAACACAAGCTCAAGCTCCAACTTTCCTTAAGCTAAATAACACAGACTGTCTTGGAGAGCCCTGGTAACGCCTTGTACACAAGCTCCTGTTGTAAGAGCAACTTCCCTCATTTCATTCACATCCTGCTAGTTGCAGAGGTATAGATTTTATTTGGAAACACTTAATAACCATGCAAGGTGGGATCTATCATCAAGCCAAGAACATACATAAACATGCTCTCAACACTTGGCATCTTAGGGCTTCCCAAATATACCATGGGAGTAAACCAGCCACCTGTGTGTGCTACAACTCTTGGTTTAGGCAAAAGCCAAGTAAAAACCTAAGCTAATCTACACACTGTATAGATAAATAGTTTTGAACTCCCAGCAGTCTGGACATTATGCAGGATTTTCTTCCTGGACACAAACATTTATGGAAAACTCAGCCCTGACACATGTTTTAGAGTGCCCAGCTGCACATCTAGCTTGAGTTAAAAAAAAATACAGCTCAGAAATTCATCTAGACTTCTCAGAGGCCACCTCCCAGTTCATACAACAAAGACTCCCTGATAAACCTTGAACATTTCCCAAGCAAGTCATGGTGATTCAGTGCAGGACAAAGTCATTTTCAATTCAGGTTTCCAAACATGCACTTGCCATGATAAACACCAGGTAGGGAATGGCATTAAAGTGCTGCCTGACCCTAAGCAGAACATTTCCCTGTCGTGAGAGGGTAGTAGGCAAGTTCAGGAAGCAGTCCCTTGGGAAACAGGATATAAATAGCTCTGGGGACCTCATTACAGGCACTCGAGGTTCTGCACAGAAAAGAGGGCACGTTCACACACTCCAACACCAACTCCTTTCCAAAGGCAGCCCACATCTTCCTGCCCTGTCCTTAATTAAGCATTTTACCCCTTCATCAGTCTATCAAAGATCTTTCTTTGCTGACAGCTACAGTCCCAGGTGGACTAACATTTCAAGTTCTGTTTTTCTCCCTTCTGCAGAAAGCAGCTGTATTAGCTTCTCCAGTCTGTTGCTATAGAAACAAATCAATTCTCAACAGTTTTATTTTTACCAGTTTATGTGAAATGGGATTTATCTCATTTCCATGACTAAGCTGTATTTCAGAGGGAGCTCTTTGGGACAGTGACAGTGCCATCTCAGCATTGGACAGGACCTCATACCCAGTGTCAATGACAAGAGGAAATAGCCATCACCCTTATTCAAAGGCACATTCTTCATTTCAAGAGGACACTTCACCTTGGAATGAGTGTCACTGAGGTGCAGCTGTATCCATGGAGCAGAGAAGAGCAGAGGAATGGATGGCACTGCCTGGTAGAGCATGGAAGTGCTGGGAAAGCTCAGCTGAGCACCCACAGGAAAGCTCCAGCACCCACCAGATGTCAAGGCAGAACAGTCAGTCTTAAGTCCCCACAAAGAGCTGCACAGGCAGTAAGCTCCTGATGAAAGGCAAAGGGCTCACAGGAGCTGAGGCATTACCACACATTATCTCCTATGCCCAGCAACACAGCCCCTCTGGGCACTCCAAGAGAAGCTCAGCCTCCAAGAACTGTCTTATCTTTGTCCAAATGCAGCTGGGAGGGGGCTCTCACTTGTGGTCTGGGATGAACGAGGGTGTAATCTGTATCCATCACCTCTATTCTGTATCACATCTTCCATTTAGGCTTTTAAATCACAGAATTGTTCAGATTGGAAAAGACCTGTAAGATCATCCAGTCCTGCTTGCTTTCCTTCAACCTCAGTTAAACAATGAATTATATTTTTAAAAAACCCACTGGATGAACACCGTGCCTTGGCTCAGCTGCTCCTAATCAAATACTGTTTAATATATTATCTTTAGAAAGTTCAGCTCTCTGCCAACCAGCTTTAATCAGCCAGAGTGAGGAGGACCCACATCACAATGCTGAGCAGCTCCACGTCCACATGCAGACAGGAATTACTGCACACAGGGAGCAGCAGCAGGACAACTGCTCCCCAGGGAAAAGAGCAGGGAAAGGGAGATCCTGCTCCTTCACACTTTCACCTTCAGGTTTCTGCCATTTCCCTCCTACTGGATCACGGAACTGTGCAGCTTTGTGAAACATAAGTTTCCTGTTAGATCAGCCAGCTGGAGTGATTCACCCTGGCACAGCCACACAACTCAAATGAATATGAGGGAAAGAAGATGGGGGAGGACAAGACCACTGCTCTCAGCAACAGACTGCTGGACAAGCTTAGGTGCAACCTTCACATTTTACTATTTAGTGCCAAAACCCATGTGTTCAACATTCAGGGTCCAGCTGAACTCTGTAGCTCCTGCTTTTGAAACATGAAGCACTCTGCACGTGCTCCAGTCTGCAGTGACATGGCTTCAGTTTTGGGACTGCAGACAAAAGCAGAGGGGAACAAGGCTGTGGAAACGTCAGGATCTCATTGCTCAAATATCCCCTATTTGTTTACATGCATAACTGTGGTTTTGGTCCTGAAATTCCTACACATAGCTCAACAGCAGGGTAGTAAGTTGGGGTATAGAGGTCAAAAAGGCAGCAGGGAAACTCACAAATGTCCACTTGCTCCACTCCAGTCTCACAAGCATCTACTCTGCCACCAAGGTAACCACAGAGAAATCCCCCTGCATGAACATGCCAAATGCAGCTACTCATCCCAGCAGCAATAAAGAGAGCCCTAAAGTCTCCAAGATGTCAGGTGCCTTGAAATTGACATTTTAACCAACCCAGCTCAAACTGCACCCACAGGCACCCTGAACACAAACCAACCTTCTCAGTCCACAGGCTTCTTATGGCTGTTTGGGACACTCCAGCCAGCTCTTGAGCCAGTCTGGTTTAGGACATGGAAAACAGGTACACTTCAGGTTATGGATGCATTTCACTGTTCCTCCCATGATGGGACACAAGTCTTACATGAGCCTTGTGAGTGTTAAGAGCTGCAAAATGATGTCCCTGGGAAGGAGTGTAACCTAGCAATTGGAAACCATCCTGGGAGCCTGGCCTCCTTGGCTCTGTTTCTGCCACCTGCAGGAGGATCCCTCTTCAGGGATCCTGCAACCATTTAAATCCTGGCATCTACCAGAAGGAGATAACTGGCTTGGTTCTGACATCCTCAGCACCATCTGACCTGTTCCTCACTTAACATCCTGCCCCTCCTACTGCTCCTCAAACCATGTCTTACATGGAGTAGCTGAATTCACCTGTATGAGCATATAGATATTTCCAAAACCTGTTTGGCACTTCAGAATACTCTGCTGAGAAACTCTCCAAGCAAAGCAAAAATTAAGCTAATGTGTTCTCACTCTCCATCTGACAAACACGTTGGTACTTCCAAGAGGGCAAATCCCAGGACACTGGAGGACTCATCACTAGGGTAAAGACTATTGGGAATAGCCAGAAGAATCCACCCCAGCCTGGACACCCATCCATGTCACAGAGTCAATATTAATCAGTCATGAGAAGTCTGAGGGACCATTAAGACACTCTTCCTCAGTTACCAGATTCCTACTCCATATACTACTCCATATACTGTGCTTGAAGCATTTAGGTCAAAGGCTGCATTACTTCAATCATTTCCCATCTGCTCCCAACCCCTTCCCCACTTAATCCAGCTCTTTCACACCCTCCAGAGCACTTCTGAACCCCCTCTTCCCCTTCCAACCATCCTTCTGCCAACCAAACCAGCACAGCATGGAAAGCTTGGCCCGCACACAGCATGTCTGGGAGGAAGCAGGACTGAACCCTCCCAAGGGAGTTTCACAGAAAGGGAAGCCACCTACACAACAATTTTCATGTGCAGTCCAAGCAAGCTCTGAGTGCTACATAAAAAACAAGTCCTCATCTACAGAGGACAACAGGCAGCACCCATGGCTTGGGTGAGCAAGGCAGGGCTAATGGGACTTGTCAGAGGTCCTGCAGTAAATTTATAGCATGAAAATCCTTCTCCTCCCCAGACACAACCCTCATCACAGACTTATGCTGACCAAAGCAAGCAAATAAAATGTTCCAAAGCAAGCAAATCAAATCTTCCAATGCTGAATTAGAAGATCACACAGATACAGACACCTCGGAGTCACTGCCAATAATTGCAGCCTTCCTGAATTATTTAAAAAGTGCTTAGAAAACGATTCACCAAAAAGATCTGGTGCACACCTAATGCCTGTGGCACTAATACTCTCAGCAATACCAGTGTTCAGGTATCTAATTAAAGAGAAATCTGTCCTGCTTTGCTGCTTGCATGGCAGGGTGTGGAATAGAAGACAGTTTAAAAGTGGGTGAGATATTTCCAATCACAGCACCAAGAAGAAAGACCCAGCAACTGATTGCTAACACAACCTTGTTTTATGAGAAAGCACCAGAAGCAATTTCCTCTTTATGGGGGAAGAGAAGGGAAGGGAAAGGGAAAGGAAGGGAAATTTTCTGTTTGCACCTTTACCCAGTCCTGGGAGCTTGGACCTTGGAGCTGAGCTGCTGAGATCAGCCCAACACCACAGGACTTGCCACTTAATCACAACTGGCCACAGGTGACAGAATAATATACCTGGGAATGGGCACACACAATGCAACACCTTCCCCCTTCTCTTTCCTCCCTCATCAGCTGCACCATCCATACCGGACCCCCTTTCCTGATGGGAATGCAGGAGGCAAAAGGGTGGTCTCAGACCACCAGGAGAACACACAGCACCAACAAACCATTTATTTAAATCCTTCAGCTGCACAAAACCAAATATGAAACCCCACTTCTCCATTCAAATGGAAATTTGACTTTTAACCACATTTGGATTGTTTGAAGCTACTTGAAGTGTTCAGCCATGAACCATGTCATTTCCTAGACCAAACAAAAAGCTCACCAGCAATAACTGCTGCACATGGACTAGAAGAACACTTGCTGTGGCTTCTGGGAAGCAACAACCAAACCCCTTCCCCCAACAGATGTATATAAAAAAGTCCTAATTCTCAGCAGAAGCTTCTCCTTGATACATGTACCCAAGATGCACACAAGCTGGGGCTCAACTGCAGCCTCAGTTTCCCCTCTCACCAACAAAGATCCAGTCTTTTCACATCCACAGATGAAAATAAAAAGCTTTTTTTCTGCAGATTTGGCTTTAATACAATTCATCCCTTACTGCTACTGGCAAAACCTCCTAAATGCAGCTTGATATTTCAGGCCACAGATTGTTTTGTTGCTTCCTGCCTTTAACTTTACAGTGGAGTGCCACAAAATAAAATCTATCAACATTTTGCAGCCTCTGTACAGAGGTGTCCCCTAAAAATCAAGAAACCTCATGAATTCACAAAGTGTTTGTGATTTCTGGACTTGCTTTTGCTTAGAAGCACCAAGCTGTCTTTGCATTAAGTTGGTATTATCTCTAGGTGTTCACTGATCTACAAGAAATGCTTTTGCCTGGTGCTGTATGAGATACATCTGGAAAAATGGAGCAGCCAAACTAGGATGAAAGAACAGAGATCTGCATCAGACTTCCAGGCCTGGCTGTCAGATTTTTAGGCCCCGACAGATCCCAAGAATCACATTATGGGAGCAGATCCCAGAGGCTGTGTGGATGGCAGCACAAAGCCAAGCCTCCCCCACAAACCTGGCAAGGCACCACCTCTTTGTAAGCCCCACCATCTGCTTTGGCAAAAGCCAGATACCCAGATCCCTCTCCGCTACTGCTTCTCACCCTCCCCAGATCCTTCTTATCACCTCAACCCACCACTTGTGTTCCCTCACCTTAGCTTTCCACTGGGGTTTATTTTCCTGCTTAATATTTTTAGTGTTAGAGAGTGGCACATCCACCCCCTAGGGGGAGAGACTCTAATTTTATCTTTGCACTTCCTTCTCATTTAGCTTATCACAGTCTATCACATCTTGCTTCCTGCTTACCTGCAGAAATTGGTGATTTCATTTGGAGTTTGTTCCTGTTTCACACCCAGGCTCAGCTCAGTGATCTAAGCAGGAAGTATGAAAGCCTCAGACTCTGACAAAGTTCACATTTAAATGTTTATAAACGTGGTGGGCAGTTAGGTTTATGTGATAAAACCACACATTCCACAAAATCCTCTGTCAAGGGAAACTTCTATGATTTTATGGATCAGCATCTGCTCTTTTTGTTAAAGAAAGGGCACAAAATGTGTCCCAGTTCAGCCCAGTCCCCTGGCTCAACCCCCAGGTGTGATGGTGAGAGCACAGGTCCCTGAACCCTGCCCACAAACATACCTTTCTTCCAGGAAATGCCTCTTTGGTACCTAATTCTAAACTCTGTTTTTGCGACACCTGAAACACTGCAGAACTGCTCAGAAAAAGCTGGGACCAGCACCTTGGAAGGTGACCTGGGCTTTGGGAACAGGCAGTCCAAACAGTGAGACCCAAAAAACTCCCAAAATAGGAGCTAAAGACCGTGCTGACATCAAAGAGACCTGAAATCAGATGAAGGGAGGAGGGAACTCTGCCAGCCCAGGCAACCGTTTATGACCCTGCTCTTCAGGGAGTGGAGGGCAGCTCAGCAGTTCCCTGTGTCATTAAATACACAAGCAGCTTCAG
>NW_009970727.1:1107589-1110725 GCF_000747805.2 Chaetura pelagica | reverse complement strand
CAGCAGGACCAGGAATAAAAAAAGAGTTATTCCAAAGTTGTTCTTGACCTGTTGCACACCTTGGGATGCTGAACTTGGAGAAGGCAGGGTTGGTGGGGCAGACACAGCCCAGACTCCTTTCTGTCACCTCAATCCTTCCACCCTCCTCCCACAGCTGCAGGTCCCTTTAATTTGCCAATCTTCCACTTTCCATGAAGTGTCAAGCCAAATAAAATTTCATATTCCCTGTTTCCAAACCCTTGAAGTTATTTTAAAAGGTGCACAGAGAGGCAAAGTGAGCTATAATTAAACACCATGCCTGCTGTGGAGTGCTTCATTCCAACTGCCTCCCTGCCCCTGGGAAGCAGGGAAACCACAGGCCAGGCTGCTCCAGAGGAATCATGCACCTCCAGAGATGAGCAGGGAAGTCAGAAGTCAGGGCTTGGCACTGGGGCAAGAGCCAATTTCACACTTTGCAGAGTGCAAACAGACCACAACAGAGACAGGGGAACACACAAGCAGGAGACAACTGTCCCAGTTTCTTCCCTGATACACTTTTAAACTTACTCTAGCTGCATTTTTGGAAACTCAGTCCCTAAAATCCAATGTTTTGCTGCTGTACTAAGGAAGAAGTGTGTCTGCTACTATAATAAACCTCTCAGCAGAGCCTGTGTGTCTTAGAGCTGTCCCACAGCCACACCAGGACACTAAGCAATCACATGAAGCTGCACTACAGAAAAACAGAAGCTTTGAACACTGCTCAGCTTGTCCCAGCTGCTCCCCAAACACTTGTCAGAATCTCCTCACAGGTCAATTTAGCAGCTGTTTCTCATAAAAACTTCCTCACTATAAAACCAGCAGAAGTCTTCTCACCTGGAGTCATTTAACCCAAAGTAAAAACCCAGTGAGTTGATAGAGCACCAGAAACAATCAGAGGGCCTCTAAATCATTAAAAGCAAATGTTTGATATCTAAGGTATCATTCCCTGAAGCACCCAAGTCCTCCCAGTGCCCAGGTCTGCAGGAGGTGGCAGCAGGTAGGAGCAGGTGGTCCTCAGAGTCACTGCCTGGTGTTTGTAACACTGAGACCCAGGGAGCTGCTGCTCACACAAACGTGGTCACAGCCCACCCAGGGCCATCCACACGGGGGGTGCAAACACCTGTAAACCCAGGGATGCTGCTGCAGATTCCACACAGCAAGTTAAGGATGTGCCACAATGACTCCTGGCATGAACACCAACACCCTTCCAGAACAAGAACTGCTACCATGAACACAGAAAAAGCCTGACTGTAGCTCAGCACCAGGAATAAAAAGGTTCAAGGGGTGGGAAGTTTGGTGGGAGAAAGGGATTGTTATAGTGTTGACTGGCTAGATATTTAAGACAGAAGCTGTGAACAACATCTGCAACATTCACCACCCTTCAGATACATCTACACAGGGAAAAAATACTCCCAGAAATCACCCAGACGTCCCAGCCTGCCCACTCCACAGGTCAGCTGGTATCACAACTTGTTGCCTTCCCAGGAAAAAAAAGGTTACCATCATCACCATCACTGTCAGAAAGCATGGTGGAGCTAATAGAACAAGAGGCTGATAACACTGGTGATGTGTATTTAACTCCCTGACCCTCTCCACTTTATCTAAACACCCCACGAGTACATTCATCTTCCAACACAAGCCTGAAGTGGTCACAGCAATTTCCCACTCGACACAAGGGCTCAGAGTGGTTAATATGTTAAAAAAGAAGAATAAAGTTCAACCCAAAAGGAGATTTACATTTCAGAGAAGCAAATGTATGTGCTGGGAAAGCACAAGCTGTCTGTGCCACTCAGCTCAAGTTCTGAGATGGTTTCATGAAAGGAAAAAGGGATCAAATTTGGCTACAAACAAGCAAGTCACATCCCTCTACAAGTCAGGTTGTGCAGTGACAGCTCACTCAGCACTGGATTCAAACCTCCTCCCCCTGCTCCACTATAAACAAGTTACTCAGGGAACAGGAACACCAGCATTTCCAGCAGAGAAGCTGAAATGGCAAAAAGCTGCAGCTCAAAAATAAAACCACCAGCAAGTGGTTTCCTTGGGAGATGCCGAAAAAAAAAAAAAAAGGGGGAGGAGTAAAAACTAACAAAGGTTTAAGAGCTTCAAAACAGAACAAATCCCATAGCTCGGTACTTCAAATGCTAAAGCAAACGACTGTGCCCTCCATCTGCTTGTGCAGCCCCCAGCACAGCACAGCCCAAACCTCCCCCCCAGCCAGCGCTGGGCTGAGAACCACAGCAGAGGAGAGTGCGTTACCACAAGCCGGGAAAATCCCCGAGGAAGGGCAAGCGCCAGGGAGCAGGAGCAGGGAGAGGACGCCCTGCCCAACGCCCGGCTGAGCATCTTTCCCAGTAAACCCATCCAGCCGCTCTCCTCACCGTGGGAATCAACACACGCCCTGGTTTCAGAGCCTTCACTAATACCCTGACCCGGAGTCCTCCTCCAAAGGCATCACATTCTCCCAGTTACACCAGTCTGCAGCTACCAATGGTAACCGGCAGCATCCACAAGCCTGTAGCCTGCAGCAGTTGGAGCCCCAGGGAGCAGCACCCAGCCCTGGAAGCACCCACTCCAGACAGACTCCTCTCCTCTCCCAGCCCCTGCTGCTGTTGCCTCGGAGGCACACGAGCCCGAGGGGCTCCACATCAGCCCCTCCAGCAGAGCTTCCTTGCACCCCTGGTCCCACAGGCAATACCAAACCCTCCAGGCTCCCCCAGCCCATTCTCACACACCCTGTGTGTCCCACATCCATCATTGCCTCCTTTAACGTCTCATCCCATCCCCTCAATTCCCATCCAACGCGCCTCCCCCTCCAGCCCACGCTGGGGCTCCCCATGGGACCAGCATCCTCAGTCCCTGCCTGCTCCCAGCCCTGCAGCCCACACTGGTGACCCCCAGGGACCTCCATTAACGTCTCATCCCATCCCCTCAATTCCCACCCAACGCGCCTCCCCCTCCAGCCCACGCTGGGGCTCCCCATGGGACCAGCATCCTCAGTCCCTGCCTGCTCCCAGCCCTGCAGCCCACACTGGTGACCCCCAGGGACCTCCAACATCTCCTTATCCCTCAGAGCACTTTCAAACCCCCACAGCTGCCCTACACACCCTCATTCCCACAC
>NW_009970727.1:1104893-1105098 GCF_000747805.2 Chaetura pelagica | reverse complement strand
GCCTGTGGTTCCTCCCCAGGTCCTGCCCTGCCCTGAGCAGGCCCAGCCCTTTGGCTTGATCAGCCCAAGCACCAGCTCTGGTCTGTGCTGCAGGAGGCTGGGGATGGTAGGAGGCACCAAGGGACTGTTGCAGTAGCCTGAAGAGCTTCAGACTTTTCCTTTTAAATGATGGATTCTCTCTCCACCCCAGGATCCTGGTCTCTTC
>NW_009970727.1:1101481-1104661 GCF_000747805.2 Chaetura pelagica | reverse complement strand
CTCGGGGCCCCCACGCAGCTTGTGGAGCTTCAGGTGGAGCTCATCTGAAATGCCACTGGCTGGGGGGCTGTGAGGGAGCAGGGGTCGTTGGTGCAGGGCTGGCAGCTGAATGAGAGGGAGCTAAAATGCCAACAGCCAGTGCCCAGAGCTGCAGGAACTAATTGCAAAGCTGAGTTAATGATTGTTCTGCATGTTTCAGTAGCTGTGGGTTGAGATTTGACAGGCTCAGGCTGGTAGATCTGAGCTCGTCTCTCTGCTGCTCTGCACCTCGCTCAGCTGTCTGTCTGTCTGTCCTGTCCAGCTGATCCAGTCCATCACTGGCACCTCTGTCTCTCAGAACGTGGTCATTGCCATGTCTGGCATTTCCAAGGTCTTCGTTGGGGAGGTGGTGGAGGAAGGTGAGTGGCAAATGTGGAGTAAAAATTTAAGAATGCAGATCAATTCCTGGTGACAGCAGAGCAGGACACGGACACTGTGTGTCTCTCATCCTTGCTGTCCCATGGGAGCCTCTGACCTTCCCAAAAGCTGGGCCCAGAGGGGGGGTGCCCATAGTCCCCTCTAATCCTGTCACTGAGTCAGCAGAATCTGGAGCCCTCAGACCTCCTGGTTTATCCTCTCTAAGGAGATCACTTGGAAGTTCTTGCTCTGTCAATCAGCCTGTGATCAGGCTGCCATGGGCACTGGAGATCTTCTGTTAATGTCACCAGAGACAAATTCAGCTCAGATGAGTTATTTAAGCCTCTTAACTGTAGTTCTTCTTGATGGGATGAGCAGAGGTTGCTTTGGGACACAGGGCATGTGTTCCTGCTCCTCCTGGGCTGGAGGTGACACTGGGTTTGATGCCAACCAGTTCACAGGGGCTTGTCACACCAAATGTGGCCTGAACACGCTGGGATCACCAGCACAGGGTGATGCAGCTCCACTGCTGCTTGCTCTGCTGCACTGGGGTGCCTGAGGCTGTCTGGAGAAGCAGCTTCACTGCTGTGATTAATTGTTTCATGTTGTTAATTGCTTTGTTAATGTACTTACTGTAAATAAGAGAAGAAACTGGCCCCTAAGTCCACTTGGAGGTTGGACCTTCCTGTCACACAACCACCCCGAAACACCCCACCCAGCCCAGGGGAGGCTTCAGAGCAGGTGGTTTAAGGTCCTAAGTTCTTGTGTGACTCAAACTCACAGATTCCACAGTAATGGGTTTAAAAGCTGCTTATTATGGTCTGGTCTTGATGCCCCTGGGTGTGACTTTTCTTTCAAAGAGAAGCAGGAAAAGTGCTTTCCTTCTTCTCTATTGACAACACCTGAGCCCTGAGCAAAGAGGTTCCCTTTGGAATGAAAGGGGAAGGAGCAGGGGCTGCCTGAGCTCACAGGAACTCTCTGCTTTTGTTTCCCAGCTCTGGATGTGTGTGAGAAGTGGGGGGAGCTGCCCCCCCTGCAGCCCAAGCACATGCGGGAGGCCGTGAGGAGGCTCAAGTCCCGGGGACAGATCCCCAACTCCAAATACAAAAAGATCATCTTCCACTGAAGCATCCCCAGAGGAGGCAGGAGGTAGAACAAGGTTCCTGGTGTCAGCCTCCCAGCAGTTCCAGCAGAACTGAGAGACTGGAGCTCCTTCAGCTTGGTGGCTGCAGAGAGGCCAAGAGGAGCCTGGTTCATCACCCGAGCACCAAGGAGCCACATCCCTGACCTGGGGCCTGTCCCTGGATCCAGGGACAGGAACATTCAAGGTCTCCAGGGTGTCACCCAGCCAGGTCTCATGTTTCTGCTGGCACAGATGGTGTCTATGTACAGAAGTACCCTTTTCCTTTTTTTTTTTTTGGTAATTAAACTTGTGCTGGTATTTTTAGTCTTGCTGGGAAATGCAGGTTGTGTCATGGTGTTGGTGTGATTCAACATGATCTGTCTCAACCAACCCCAACATGTTCCTGGAGCTTCACCTTGCCTGGGGCAGGGACTGTTCCAGTAGCAAAGGGAACAGACTGAAAGCTGAAATCATCCCTCAGGTCTTCTTCCCAAAGTTGTTTTCTTCCCAGTTTTATGGAGCTGTCTAGAAAACAGGGCAGTGAGGAAGATGAAGGATAAAGCAGGAGCCTGGATGGAGGTTAACAAGTTTAATTTCTTTGCATGGTTCATAGAACCAATAAATGCATGAGTGGAAATATACTGCAACAGAGTTCCAATACTGCCTAAAACTCAAGTTCAGATTTGCACATGACCCCCCTGTACATCAGAAATCCCCTGTGAACACGCTGCTCCTGATGAAATGCAAGAGGTGCTGAGGCCCTGTGCCCTTCCCAGGGCCACACCAAGGTTGAAGTTGGCTCTCATCATAACAGAGACTGAGTCCTTAAAGAAAAGGCTCTAAAAAGTAAACTTTGCTCCTCACCATCAGTGGAGAGAGAGGAGTTTGTCCTCTCCCAGCTGTGCCCTGCAGAAAAGATGTGGGTGTTGGTGTACAGTACTTTTCACTGGTGCTTCAAACAACGGAAGTGCTTGAATTCTTCAACAAAACCAGTTCACTGGAGTTGCTGGAGCAAGAAATTTGCTGTAAACAACTTGGCCCCAGTTCTGTCCAGTCTGCAGCCCTGGGAGGGAGGGAGGGGAAGGGGTTGTGTGACACAGCAAGGAAGCACCACATCCACTAAAAATATCTGCCCCCTCCTCCCTTCCCAAGCTGCCTGGAGATGAAGCTGGACACCTACTCCAACAAAAAGAAACCTTCCATTTTCAAGCAATTAGTGACTAAAAAAGTAAGAAAATCATTGCATCCCACCAAGGCAAGCACTCTGATGTTTCTTGCTTCACAGAGGAAGAGGGAGCAAGCACAGAAGCACAAAGGTTTGACTAAACCAAGTTCAGCTTCTGCCTGGATGAGCTCTGTGCAGCTTGGAATGGTACCTGGAGTGAGCTGTGGGCAGAGCAGTTTGTTTCACAGCAGGTCTAGATAGGCAGGGGCTTCGTTTGCTTGCTTTTGTGTGGTTCCCAGGCCTCAACTCATCGTGGCTGGTAAATCAGAGGCTGTTCCTTGCACAGTGAGGATTAAAATGTTGGTTTACTTTAGCTAAACTAATTGCAGTGGAGTAAAAATGGAACAAAAATAGAAGAATCCCTTAAAGTTTTGGGATGTTCAGCTAAAAAACATAAGGGTTACCTGGCTTTTATAGCCAAGTGAAGTTTTCATCT
>NW_009970727.1:1099550-1101430 GCF_000747805.2 Chaetura pelagica | reverse complement strand
ACTGTGTGGCAGTCACTACCTGTCTTGCAGGCACCAAAAAACCTGTGCATGAGAAGTGGGACCTTTACACAAACACAGAACACATCTGGAAAAACCCAAATCAAAGTCTGAACTAAGACAAAAGCCACAGTGCAGAGAGTGAGGATGGTGTGTGTAAGGGGAGGGAATGGGTGCTCAGCCACAGCACTGAGGGGCTGCAGATCAGACCCCCCTCTATCAGGACATGGAGCAAGTTCTCTGGAGCAGCTTCTCCCTTCACCACTGCCCCTTTTCAGCTGCCTCCTTCAGCACATCACCTCATATGGCCCAGACCAGGTCAAGAAACCAGGTACCATTTGCCCTCAGGACTGGATTTGATTCCTGCCATTCAAAAATGACATTTTAAAATCACTGTTTACTTCCTAATATACTAGGGTTTCCTTTTTTTTTGCCCCCTCCACACTCATAGAGGCTTTTTCTTTATAAATCAAGTCAGTCACTGACCACAGAGACTTCCTCCTCTTCAGGGAAGCAGCTCCAGAAAAGGGGAGCAGACAAACCATGCTCAACCCAACAGCTACTGCTCCATCTCCACTCCACAGGGAGCAGTGAACAGTGTCAGGCTTCACCAGGGGGCTGCTCAGCACCTTTCCCCTGCCCCACACACCAACAGCCCTGCTAAAAGGACATTTAAGACTCAGTGCTAATTAAACACCCAACTGTGCAGGAAGACAAGCAGCTACTGCCTTGTATGACCAGTACTGCTCTCCCTCTGCCCACTGGTGAAACTGGCATACAATGGTTTGAAGACCTATCCTAAAGAAAACCCACAGGTCATCTCATCCCATGACTTCATCAACTTCCTTCACCCCTGCTCTTTTGACAGTGAAATTAAGAGAAGTTTCAACAGCAGTTTGTAATTAAATAAATTAATTCCTTTGTTTTTCTGCATCAATGAAGCCAAACATGGTGGGGTTCAGTGAGAATGAACTAGACTGAATCTAATAAAATTAACAAGTCTGTCTTGACACCACAAATTACCAGTGAAAAAAGAAGGCTGAAGGAATTTCTTTTCTATCCTGACTGTTCTTGAGGAAATAATGAGTTGTAGCCCCTTTCCTCCATGGGTGGAAGCCCCTTCTGCATCTCTCACACCCACCAACCTCCTGTGTTTGTTTTTCCTATGACAGTCTTGTACTTCCCCATCTGAGCTGAGCAGTGTTTTCTGCGATCTGACATATTCTCTGCCTCTCCTGACATGGTGCAGTCACTGTGCTCCTCTTGCTATGCTCCTTGGCATGATGATTGGGCAAGAACACAACAAAGAAGGCTGAAAGAAGCAGAAACTCCAACATGGACCATCTCTAGATGTCACCATGAAGGGTGATGGCTGACAGCAATACCATCCTTCCTTCCTCCCTCCCTCTCTCAGCTGTATTTTGCAATCACAGTTGGTTTCCATTCCTTGAGGCCATCAGTCTCCAGGAGGTCGACCCGTTTAGCAGCAGTAGAATGAAAGTAGCCGCCTTGGTGCTGGTGCTGGTCTCCTCTCCTCCTGGGCAGCTGCAGCCTGAGCCTCCCTTGTCAGAGCTGGAAGAGGGGATTGTATTTCCTAACTTCCTGCAGAAGACGAGCCTTGTCCAGGTTGGCTTCTGCAAGGGCTATTTTCATGCTCTGAAGCTCCTTTTGCAACTCTGGCACTTCCTTTAACTGCAAGAGACAAAGAGAAGAAACAAACCAGGAGTTCCCACAGGAAGCAGCAGAGCAGAGCTGACCACACTCATCTCTTCCAAGAGGAAAAGCAGAGCAGGAGCATCTGAGATGAACTACACTGTGTGACACAACCACTGACAACATGACCCAGTTGGGGTTGCAGAAATCCTTGCCAACTGGTTCCTGCT
>NW_009970727.1:1069975-1099532 GCF_000747805.2 Chaetura pelagica | reverse complement strand
TCCTGCTGACTTCCATCCCTGCCCTCAGAGTCAGCTCAGGCTGCCAGGGAGGGCTGAAGACTCTCTGCTCCTCACATTCCTAAGCACAGGAACAAGACTTGGAGTGGGCAAGGTTTGGTTCTTCCTGCCAAGTAGCCAGCTGATTCTGGCTGAAGATAACTGTACACCAAAGTAGGACAAAAAAACTGGGCTCTGATCTACACTCTTCTTTCATAAGGAGCCCTGATACAGCTCTGAAGCTTTGTCACCACTAAGATGTCAGCTGCAGCAGGCAGGTCCTGGAATGCCTGTTTCTTGGCTCCATGAACAAAATTGATTCTGTCCTCAGTCACTGGCAGTGAGATCCCACTGCAGTCTCATGGCACAGCCCAGGTTTTCCCTTGGGCTTTCAGAAATACTTTTACTCAAGAATTTAGCCTTTGCATTTGTTCTTAATATGATCCACAACAGCAGAAAATAAACTGAAGTTAAGCTACTTTAAGGTCAGGGCTGCTGATGCAAGGAACAGGAAGGAGAGAAAGTCTCTGCACTAAATGGAAGAGACACAGATGAAAAATGAGTTGTCACCAACCAAGGAACAGAATCCAAAGGTCCAATCTGTGCCCCATCAGCCATTTTGCTCCCTTAATATGTGTTTTTCCATAGCAAGTGATCAGTTTACCAAGCAGATCTGGTAGCAAGTAAAAATGGAGAGCATTGCATGTTTAAAAACAAACCAGCCATCAGAATTCCTGATACATGGATCAAAATGGAAAGAAAGTTTAAACTGAACAGCAGAAACTTTAAGGAATCTGGAACTCTGGCTGTAAAACCGACTCTGCTCTGGCAAAACATCCCTTTCCATGTGGGAACCTCAAGATTCCCATTTTTCTAAGAAGAAACTGGACATGATGGGAAGATGAAGCCAATCAGAAGAAAAAAAAATAATACAAAAATAGAAATTTCTGAGAGGGAAGAAAAGCGTTTGTGCTGGGCAGGGTATCCCAGCTTCTCAGAATGCTTGTGCAAGGAGGCACAGGCTGCTTTTGTGTGCACTTCCTATCTGCAGCACACCACACCTACCAGTAACTGCAATGTTTTTGAAGACAAAAGACTTTAAATTGCAACCTGCTGCCAGCTGGGAGTTTGTCCAGACAGCTCCAGGCAGGGGTGACTCACCTGCAGTCCTGCTGCTGGGCCTGGGACACTCTCCACTGGGGCCTTCTCCTCCTGATGAGCTGCCACAGGTTTTTCCAGTTTAGATGAGCTCTCCCCTTTTGGGGCTGGAAAGAAGCACAGAAAACATTCAGGTGTGGACATTTGTACAAGAGGGTTCCCAGGACAAAAATAGTAACTTTTCTGTTTTTAAACGGGGTGGGAGAAATCTCTTCTCCATTTTAAAATGGAGAAACCAAAGCAAGGGAAGAAGCAGCAATCTGTCCTGACTGTGAGCTCAAGGAAACATCAGACAAATTCAGGCTGTCAGTTCATTGTTTTAGCTATTAACCTGCCCTGCCTGAGGTATCAAATTTGCTGTTAAAACAAAACAACAAAAGCAGCAAGATCTAGAGAGGCAGGAATCCAGGTAGACCTGGGTGCTTGCAATGGAAACAGATGATTTGCCCATTCAGGTAGAAGTGAGTGCAGAGAACAGAACAAAGACCAGCACATTTCACTTCCAATCTCCTCCAGCACCAGGCACAGCAGAGCACTCTTACTTCCAGGACAGCCTGGGAGGTGCCAGGGGGGATTAAACCAGGTTTCCTGGTGTTGCTGACCTGTCAGGTAGAACACCCCATCATCTCTGCGCTTCACCACGACGTGATCCACTGCCAAGGTGATGGGAACAGGGCCAGGGGAGGTGGGGTACACCTGGGGGCTGTCATCCTGGAAAAAAAACAAAGAGATGAACTGCTGTGACAGCTCTGGCAACTCTGCAAAGGACTCCCCTTGCCCCCAGCCTTCAGAGGAGTAGTGTTACTGACTGGCAGCACTGCCAGAGCTCACCAAGGTCACCCCTCACAGCCTTGAGAATCAAGACTGTGAGTCTCAGGCTGCATAGGAAGCACTTCTCAGAGTTCTGTTATATCCATAAGAAAGGCTGAGGAGAGGCCTATGACCATCACCCTGAAGGCTGCTCTCACAGTTGTCATCCTACAAATTCCTGATTCAAATCCCCAGCCAATATTAGCCAAAAAAGCCAATATCCCTTAGTCTGAAGACTTTCAAGCTGCTGTGAAGCAGCCCTGGTTCCTGCTTGGCAGTGGAGCCAAAGCATGGATTCCAAAGAGGTTCAATCAAGAACTTATCAGTCCCCCCTCTTAAATACCAGCCAGCTCTTGCACAATGTTTCCTATCTGTAATTCTCAAAATGTTTCCAGAAAAGGTCAACTATTTCCCATTTTGCACAGGCCCTTGGTGGATGAGGTATTTCATTATTTCCTTTCAGCTGCAAAACAGGTCACCAACAAAGCTGGGAGAGAATGTGCATGTCAGGCTCCCACTTCTCCACAACCTGACCACTCCAGAATTCCATTGTGTACTCCTTCATCCCTAAGACAGTTTTTAGAAGCAGAATGAAACAGTATCAGGAAACCAGGACCTCCACACAGGCCCAAAGCAATCCCACAGCACCCCTTCCCTAGCAGAACCTTGCAAGTGAGCTCTGCCCAGCCTACCATCCTGTGGGGAAACCCTTGTTCCCCACACACTCACCTTCAACGTGATTTTGGCATCCACAACTTCTATCTCCATGGGGATTACCTCTGGAATTATTTCATCCTCAAGAAAAGGGCCAAGGTTGGTAAGGAAGGACATGAAGAAGTCTGCTGTGTAACTGTGGACCAGCATCTGGAGGAAACCATTCTGCACAGCCAGGGGGGAGTGCACAGCAGCACCAGGTCCTGCTGCCAGACGTAGACACACATCTGGCTGGGTCTGACCAGCTTCAGGGGCTGAAGGCTTCTCTGCACCTGGATCTCCTAGAGCTAAAGCAGAAAGACCTTGATGCAGAAGGTGGCAGCAGTGGCAAGAGATCAACTCAAAACAGGTATCCTGAAAAGCCTTTTACTGGTCAGATGGAGAAGAGAGTCAGGTTCACAGTGACAGCAGCCTGAAATCACCCTTCACATGAAAAGAATCCAAATTTCAAATTATTAATAGTCCATATCTCAGGAACTAACACCAGAACTGGAGGATACAGGGTGCCTTCAGAAAGCAAAATGTATAGAAAGAAAAATGAACCATAATACTGTATAATCTTGTATCATCCACTTCAAAATACAAGCATATTTAACTGCAGTGGAATAATTTCCTTGGGGGCCACAGCAGCATTGAGTTCTTCACAGAATCACAGAATGTTTGGAGTTGGAAGGGACCTCTAGAGAAAATCAAGTCCAACCTCCCTGCTAAAAGCAGGACCACCTGGGGCAGGTCACACAGAAAATTCTTGTTCAAACGTAAGAAAACATGTGGAGTTGTCATTGCAAAATGCTTAAAACTCATGTTCAAATGTTCAAAACTCATGTGCCAGGTGTGTGAGAGAAACACGAACCAGCTTGGGTTCATGTGATCTCAGAGGTCTTTTCCAACGGTGAGGATTCTGTGATTGAAGCTCCCAGAGGCATTCCCCACCTCTCACCACCTCAGCACACTTGGAACCAGCCTTTCACCTCAGCTTCCATTCCACGTTGCCCCCTCGTGGCCACAGGCAGCACGGTCTTCGAGTTTCAACCTGGGGAAGTACCCTAGCCCAGAAGCATTATATTTAGGGCAGGAATAACTTCAGGGTTTCCCTGCAACCTTTATTCACTCTTTTAATTCATTCCATTCATCTTATCAGCAATTAGAAAAATCCCAGTCACCGGTTACTAAGCACCACAGAGCTTGGCTGTGCAGGGACTTTGGAAACATCTTTCAAAAACCAGATTTCAAACACGGACAGAAAGATTCTCAGCACTCACACTCCCTCACACATGTTGTATTTCAATCCTAAATACACTGAACGTTA
The DNA here is from genome assembly GCF_000747805.2 of Chaetura pelagica. Taxonomy (NCBI): domain Eukaryota; kingdom Metazoa; phylum Chordata; class Aves; order Apodiformes; family Apodidae; genus Chaetura; species Chaetura pelagica. The sequence continues at coordinate 1,095,544 of NW_009970727.1, read as the reverse complement.
GCACTGAAGTGCCAGTTAAAATTTAATGCTCCCTGAGGGTGGTGGGTATAAAAGCCAGTTAAAGAAGCACAGTTATGGAAGCAGATTTTGAGAGGCAGGGACATACCCAGGTAGCCACGCAGGTACTGCCACATCCCAACATTGCTCAGTTGCTCTGGAACCACGTTCATCACTTGTACAGCAACAGACAAGTCATCCCCTCGTGCCTCTATTCCACAGCTGACCTCACTCATCTTCAACACAAGGACAGACACCTGGAACAGCAAGTGACAAACTCAGGTTAAACAAACATCACCCCAGGGTTCAATTTTCCACAGGAAAGCTGGGGAGGGACTTTGGACAAGGGCTTGGAGTGAGAGGACAAATGGGTAATGGATCAAAACAGGAAGAGGGGAGGTTTAGGTTGGACATGAGGAGGAAATTCTTCGCTGTGAGGGGGGTGAGACCCTGGCCCAGGTTGCCCAGGGAAGCTGTGGCTGCCCCATCCCTGGCAGTGTTGAAGGGCAGGTTGGATGGGGCTTGGAGCAACTTGGGCTGGTGGGAGGTGTCCCTGCCCATGCAGGGGGTTGATCTATATGATCTTGAAGGTCCCTTCCAACACAAACCATTGTGTGATTCTATGATTCGCTTAAAGACAATATTACAGTGAAAAGGAACAGAACTCTGACCAGCTGAAGGCTGGGGTCTTCACTCTGGGAAGTGGAGCTGTTTATTTCAGGAGACACTCTGCCCTCATCCTCTGCCATCAGGCTTGCTCTGCTGCCTGTGTCACTGTGGACCTGAGGAAGATTCCCTGAGGGAAGAGGGTCCAGGCTGGGTTCTGAAATAGAAAGAATAACAACAACTTGATCCTGTTTCTTTTTCTGGTTTTAAGAAGTCCTGATCTCAGCATCTGTCTGAATCTCATGGCCTATCAGCCTGTACCACCCACTGGGGAACTCTCTCCAGCTCCTCAGATGAATTTCAGCAATACAGAGCTGAAGTGAAAGTCACACATTGAAATGCTCAGTGCACCCTATTCCAGCCACCCCTTCCTAAATACTGTGTCCCACCCACCCCCCTGCACACATTTACAGTCCTTGCTCTTGGGTCAAATGCTTTAGAACATCCTTGTGTGCATGGGTCACCCTTCCCACTTGTTTATACTCCTCATCTCAAAGGAAAAACACCTACAAAAGCAGAAAGAGACACTGGGTGAACTGCTCACAACCTTCCCAAAGAAGGAGTGACACCAGGGAACTCCACGCAGCATGACTTGGTTGCCCCTGGCAGAGAACTGTTCACCAGTGGGAAATAAGAGTGAGGAGGAGGATAAAGCCAAGGGGCTGTTACCAGAGTCTGTGAGCATCACAAAACCATCACTGCCATCGCTGTCCACAGACAGCCCATCCTCAGGGCCACTCCCATCCACGGATGTGGTGTCAAAGGAATGCTGGGATGCTGTCCTCTTCATGGAGAAGAACCTCATTCGGCTGCTGCTGCCCCCACCTGGAGTCACTGCTCCCTCTTCTGCTTTGGGCACAGAATCCCTGCCAAAAAAACACAGCCATCAAGGCAAACAGTTTAGCCTCCATGTCACACAGACACCAGGTTGGACCCTGAACACTTGCAAGTCAGATTCTAGTGTACTGAAACCATCCCCAGGAGATGAAGATCTAACCTCTCTCCCATCCCAATGATATGGAAAGAAAGGGAGCAGTCTGCCTCCATTTCCCCATCCCCAGCAGCCTCCCAGCTGTTGTGCAGCCCAGGAGGATGGCCCACTCACTTGGCTGGGGGGAGAGAGAGCATCTTCTGCATGGTGGAGGTCATCTTCTCCCGGCTCAGGCTCAAAGCATCTTTTGTAATAGACATGGCTTCTTTGGTGAGGTCCATAGTGACGTGCAGAGCTTCCTTTGTGGCATCCTTGGTGATGTGCAGTGCACTTGACAGCTCCACCTCGATGTTCTTCAGAGGGATGAGCTCTGCCTGGCCATTGAGAGCAGCGTTTCCCCTCCCCAAGGGCTGTGTGTCTGAGGTTGGGCTAGAAGGGAGGATAGGAGGGCTCTGAGGATAGCTGCTGCTCTCTGCTGGTCTTTCTGCAACCAGGGCTTCCACAGCTTCATGGGCTTCCTCTATCAAACCTTTCTCCTCTATGCTCTTACTATGTGGAGCTGTACTCAAAACTCCGTCGCTTGTGGATCTTGGGAGTCTCTCCAGTGGTACAGTGGTTACACTGGGAGCTATATTTTCAATCCCACTGTCCTCCAGGACCTCTGAGGTGCTGCATACTCCCTTCTCTGAACTGGTCTCTGATTTCAGTCCCTTCTCTTCAGCCACCAGCCCCTCCTTGCTGTCTGAAGGCGAGAGCTCCGACTCAATCAGGCTTGTTGTGTCTGAGTCCAGGGACCTGGGTTCCAAGACAGAGCTTGGTGCAGGATTCATGAGCAGGGCCACCTCAGCACTGTGGAACACAACTCCTACACAGGCAGACATGGGGTCTAGAGGAGACCCTGTCACTTCCTGGGTATCTTGGGCCAACTGCTCCTGTAGTGCTTGCAGAACTTCTCTCATCCTGAGTAGCACCAAGTACTGGTAGTGGTTGAGCCGAACTTTGACATGAACAGAGGAGGACACAAGGACATGGACATCAGCAGAGGCTTCCAGCTCTTTATCATCTATTCCACCATCCATTTCACAGTCAGATTCCCCCAAGACATCCATTGTCTCTGGGACCTTGGAGATGTTCTTCAGATCCTGGTCAGTCTTTGATCTTTGACAAAACCCATGTTCTCTGGAAAGGTTCTGATTCTTGGAGTGATGGCTAAAGCTGGCAGAGGGCTTGATTTTCAACTCAGGGGCAGCCAATTCCTGTCGCTTAGCTATCTGAGCTTGCCTCCATCTCTTGGGAAGGCAGGCCCAAATGGAAAGGGGAAAAGGGTCAATAAAGCTAAGGGCTCTGCCTTTGGAGCTTTCAGCTCCCTCAAAGCCCAGGGAAAGCTCAGTGAAATTCAGAGACCACAGATCTTCAGAGGCAGAGGTTTTGCATAGCAGCTGGGGAAAGCCTGGCTGCTTTGGAGGCCTGTCCTCCACCTCATAGGCATGGCGCAGGAAAAGGGTGTGGAGGAGACTGAAATTGTCCTGAGACCTTGGGAACTTAGTGTAGCTGGAGTGGAAGAATTCTGAGCTGGCAAACTGACGGAAGAGGCTCTGGAGGTCCTGACAGGTGCAGGATGGAGCGTGGCGGGTGTTGGTGGCAGTCACCTCTGACATGCAGATGCAGAGGCTCTGCGGACGATCCGGATGGTCACAGACTTTCTTCTCCACAGGGATGTTCAGCTACACAGAGAAGACAGACAGTACAAATAAAGCAGCGAGAAGGGAAATTAACAGAGGCTTGTCCTGGCCATCTACACAGAAGGTCAGCTGTGAGATACAGGAAAAATTCAGAAGTCTTGGTCCCATTAAAATCCCAAGAGTTGGACTAAACTCTCAGTTTACCCCTATCTGAAAAATTAAACTTACAAATCAGGGAAGAGGAAAGAGACATGAGGGAATTTGAATATAATTTGATTTTTAGGTTCTTTTACCATCCATGGCTTATGTAGCAGCTCATCTTAAAACCACTGCTTTGATCTCTTTCTGAAAGGACTTTCAGTTCTTTAAGCCTCCTCCTCACAGAACTACTAACAGGGGTAGAAAGTGGAAACACTCCAGGATGTCAGTGCAGCAGATGGAGGCCCACTGGGAATGGTATGAGAGTCAAAGTGGTTTCCAAGGGCCAGAAAACAACTTTTGACTATTGGAATCAACCATTTCTGCTTGACACTGTTTTCATAAATACTGACTTGTCTGCCTGGAACTCAAGGACCTGTTTAAATGCCCATAAATCAAAACAGAACTAAAACAAATGGTAGACTGAAGTCAGCGAAAGGCAGAGGGTTTGTTTTCTCATTCTGGACCATTTCCTTGGTCTCCTGCTCTTTCCATGACAGGGAACATTGAAGACTGGGAACAGAAGGAAGGGGCTGGTACCTTCAGTTTGAAGCCATCCAGCCGAACATCAACATGCTCATCCCGCTTGCCCGAGTCGTCCAGCTTGTAGATGGCTTTGAACTGCTCCAAGCTGCGACAGAGATCCAGGCAGAAGAGGTTCATCCAGAGCACACTTGCTGTGTCCAGGGTAAGCATCAGGCCATTCAGCTGTACATACAGGTTTGGGCATGGAACTACAATGAAACAGAATGGAGACAGGTTAATCGCAGCAGTAAAGGCTCTTCAGGTGGTCTGCAGCTCAGTGTGTAACCTGCACTGACAACACCAACCCAGAGAGCTTCAACTCCCTCTTCAAGACAAACCTGATGAAAGGGAGCTGTGCACATTCTGCACCAGGCAAACTCTACCCTGGAGTGCCTGGAGGCACTGGAAGAGGTTGCCCAGGGAGGTTGTGGAAGCCCCCTCCTTCGAGGTGTCAGGTTGGATGAGGCTTGTGCAGCCTGGGCTGGTGGGAGGTGTCCCTGCTCATAGCAGGGAGGTTGGAACCTGATGATGTCTAAGGTCCTTTCCAACTTAAACCATCCTATCATTCTACCCCACTTTCCCAGAGGCAAAAAAAAAAAATAATTAAAAAAAATATAAATGCAAACATCAGGAAACTAAACAAATATGGACACAGAATCTGTAACAGGGTTCACACCTAAAGAATTCAGTTGACTGATTCCTTCAGAAACTTAGGAAAGAAGGTGCTAACCTTGGTGTATTACCTGGAAAGTCCTGATTGTCTGGGAAGTAATACTCTGTGAACTCAATATGGATTGCAGAGACCTGATGAGGAAGTTTGAGGAATTTTCTACTACAGGAAAGCAACATGGAGGGTTTCTTACTTTGTTGACCAGCTGTAGAAACCTGAAAACACAAGGGTAAGAAGCAGTTGTGCAGAGTTCAGATTTGGCAAAACAGTGTCCCAGTAACCCTGCAGGCTCCTATATTCAATCCAGCTCATTTACTCAAACATACTTTGCTTTCAAGTAAAAATAAAACCTTTTTCTACCTGCTAATATTGCCAGCTCCTCTCCTTTGAGGGAATTTAGTTCTGTCTCCTGTCACTGCTAGTAAAAGCAATGATGAGCAGAATTAGGTGATGTGAATACACAGAACTAAAATCTGTTCTAGCTTTCTTCATGGTTAAGAGCAAGTTGGCAAACCTATTGTAGGCTCTGGTACTGATTATGCTCTTGCAAAGGGTATGTGGGTGATCCAGTCAAGTGATGCTTTCTGTCCTCGGGCAGGAAGCATGAGGGAAGACTTATTCTTCCTCTGTCAAAAGATCCATCCTCACTAACTTCCCAAATGCATGATACCTTTCACCCCAGGCCTGCCTAATGCTTGATGCAAGTCTGGATGTGACCAGAGTACAGAAACTCTGTGGCTCTGAATGCAATTTCCTCTGAGGAAGGAAACTATCCACACTCCATCCTTGGTTTAAAAGCTTTAAGCGCAACATAATGATGGGATTTGGGTTCTCTGGGCAGAGCTTTGATTGTCTTGAATGACCTGAGATTTGAATTGTTTGGTTGAACCATATCAGATTAAATATCTTTTTAAAAAATTACATGTGAACACATCCTGACACTGCTCAGATTCCTACCTGGTGGACATCCAGGTCATCCACTCGAACCACCACACAGCTGGATCGAAGCCGATTCCAAGGGGGGTGCCTGAGTCGGGGCAAACTTGTGGGAGGTCCACGGCCCTTCTCTGAGGGACTTTTAGGAGTACTCAATGAAGGATCTGTGGGGATGGAAAAGCAGAACCAGCAGGGTTTTGCTCATCTCCTTGGCAGTGAACTTCACCATCACTACCAACACAGATGTACTTAGACAGCAGAATTAACGGCCCCAAAATTAGAAACAGATGAGCATGGTAAGGCAGGGAAAAACCTTAGGACTTCTGAAGGAAGAACACTTTGAAAGATGAGCCTGCTCTCTAGCAGAAGAACACATTCTTCAGCCAGGCTTATGAAGAAACTAGGAAAGTGAGCACTGCAGCCTGTCCATTCCTGTGCAGTGTTATTCCAGCCACCTTCCCTCACCATTCTGCTTATGGTTTTTAGTGTGTTGTGGCTCTCTGCACCAACAAATCAGCTGGCTAAACTGGGGAGAGGCAACTGGAGTTATTGCTGCATGCAGAAAAATTGTTACCATCTTGTTACCAGCTTTGTTAGGAGTTTTATGAACTGCCATTACCTGGTTTCTTTTTGAAGGGGGAAAGTGGAGTCCTGGGAAATGCAGGGTCCATTTCTTCATAACGCTTCTCAATCTTGCTTTGAAATTCACTGACCAACCTCTTTGCCCACTGTCCCCGTGTTTCCATAGCTTCACTGTACCTCACCCAATGCTTGCAGGCATCTCCTGCACAAAAGCAAACATCCTGGCATTAAAAATGAGGTTTCTGGATACACACAAGCCTCAGACACAAGCAGATCTGGACAGGATTCCTCTTTATTGGCATCAGATCTGAACATACAATCTGCAGCAAAGTGCTTGTGAAACAAGTGCAGCCTTTCACAACTAGCAGAGCTGGTCCCACTAGTAAGTGTTCCAAATTCAAGTGTTGGGAAGAACGCAAAGGTCACTTTTCCTTGATTTTTCAGCTAACCACAAACAGATTTTCTCCTGGCATGCATCCTATAGCCCTTCCGAATCCATCAGGCACATTTAGGAACCAGATTCAGAGCTTAAGCAACTGAAAAGGAATCCAAAGTTTCAAGTTGATGTGTTTATGACTGACAGTAACTTATTCTTCTCCTTGTGCTTTGCTCTGCCAGCAACATGTCAGTCACCCATTGACAGGTAAATCAGATTAACCCTGCCCATGGGGACTGAAGTCCCAAGTCCTTTGTGGAGCCTTTCTTCCAGCCCTACCTGAAGCCATTCAGCATCACTGCTCCTCAAACTCTTTCTTATCTCTCTCCTCAAGCTGGAAAGCCACACACTCCCCTACCTGCCCTGTGGAAAGGATAATAGTCAAAAGCCATCCTCCTGAAGGTCAGCTGCATGGCACCTCCCAGCATCCCATGCTTTAAAGTGCCTGTGGAAAAGAAAACAGATAAAAACCATAAGCACAGAATGGTTTGGGTTGGAAGGTAGCTTAAAGATCATCTATATCCAACCTCTGCATGGGCAGAGACACCTCCCACTAGACCAGGTTGCTCCAAACCCCACACAACCTGCCCTTCAACACTTCCAGGGATGGGGAATCCATGACTTTCCAAGCCCTGATCCAAGAGAATTCAGAACAACATTGCTCTGATTGCCACCACTGATTGATTGTCACCATGGCCACTATTAGAGTATCAGAAAGTTGTATCAAAATCGTGTCCTAGCCAAGGACCAGTACAACTGAATGTAACAGTAACATGCAAGATGTTTGTTTTCAAGAGGAAAATCCTCCTTCAAGGCAGAAAACTGATGAATGGATCAGTGTTTTCCTCCTGGAGCTGCTCTCTCAGTTACCTGTCTCCTGAGTGTGGCTGTCATCACAGATATGCAGATCCAGGCGTGAGATGAGGAGGTGGTAGGAGGACTCCTTCATGTCATGCTTATCAAAGTATTGACTGATGCTACTTGCATTTGGGCTGACTCCAAAGGGCTGAGACCAGGACTGCTGGGTACTTGGAGCAGGTGGTGTGATCTATTAGAGACAAACACAGTAAGAACCAACAGAAAGCAAAATATTGTAGAAATTGAATTGGTAGTCCAGAAATTTGGATCCTTTCCTACGTCCCCATGAACAAAACTCTTTGTCTGTGTGGTTCTGCCTCCTCTACATCAAGCTAGTCTTCATTTATCTTGAAATAGACTTCCAACACCAGAAGCAATACTCCACTTCCCTCATTCTTGCCTCAAAAAACATCTTTGGCCCTTTTCCTTACATATTTATTCTGCAACATTCATCAAACTACTACTCAGCACAGTGTTTTGAAAACAAAGCCAGTGGTTAGGGAAGTTCAAGGTTACTGGCAGAAGCAGCTGCTCCATGGTTCTCATGCCCTGCTAAGCTATATGCAAACCCAAGAACAACTGCAAACATCAAGAGCCCTTTCCAGAGTATTAGGAAGATAAAAAGAAGCCTGAACAACAACAGTCAAATTGCATGTCAATGTTTTCCCTGGAGAATCCCAGTTCACTTTGTTTTCATGGCTTAATTTATTGTACCAGAGGCCTTTCCCCAAGGCTTGTGCAGATTGTCATTCCACTCTTTCTAGAACATATTTATTGCTTGTTACAAATCAAATCCTTTTGGGACCCTCTGCAACTTTCCATGTGCCAGCCGAACTGGAAAACCCATGAAAGTCACCACCACTTTTTCCCTGCCATCAGATAGGATCCAGCCTTTGACTATGTGCGAACATTTCCTAATGCTTATTGGGAATGAATCCCACTCCTTTGGTCACTTCAGTACCCAAAAAGAGCCCACAATCCATGCAATGCTGACCTGACACCAGGCACCAGATCCTCAGAGAGTGCTCTGTGAGGGAGGCCCAGATGCCACACAAACAGAAACTGCCTCTATCACCTTGTCTTCTCCTTTTTACTAGCAGACCAACATCCAAATTATTACTCACTCACCTGTACAGACTCTGGTGCCAAGCTTTTCCTTTGCTGAGCAGACTTCTCCATGGCTTCACTCAGAGACTCTGCATATTTCATCATTGCTTTCAGCTGTGAATCTGTCAGCACCCAGAGCAGGTCATCCAGGAGAAACATCAGCTTGGATGCCATCACATTGCAATCTTTGGTCTGGAACAGCAAGGGAGAGTCTTGTGAAGGGAATGAACAGTTGCTGGGAATGTGGGAGGAAACATGCAGCATCACTGCACCAGGCAGTGAGAAAGTATCCTGCAAAGTAAGGAGGAAACTCTCACCCTTCTCTTCAGGGAGATCTGGATCCTCCCCTGGTTGGTAATGAGTCTCAGAGGAGTAGTAACAGGATCCTGGTCACCATTGTCAGTGGCATCTGCTTCTATCCGAAGTGTCTGCCAGGTGAGCTCTTTGAATGTCAAAACCTGCCCAGAAGGAGAAGAACAGAAAAATGCCGAGATTTTCTATAACTTTAAGCATTAACATAAATGCTTAGATGTGGAATGAAACAAGGCCACAGAAAATCATCCAACACACTTTTATTCTGTGATCCCAGTACAAAAATGACACCATGCCCCAGGTAACATCCAACCCCCTCTCTCAGTTCGAGCATAAAATCAGACAAACCACAAGTGTGTTCAGAGCTGCTCCAGTTTCACTCAAATCAGAGAAGCTTAGAGAAAGGTCTGAACACAAGTCAGCTCTCAGCCACCCTCTTCCACCAAGCCTTCACTGGATGAGAATTCAGACACCAGCCTGATTACCCCAGGGGAATGGGGTACCATGTCATGCCAGGCAGCACAGGACAACCCTTTACCTCTCCTCTCTGCGGGTCTGTGATGCGGGTGAGTCGCAGGTCGCTCTGTTGCCAGTTTGGATTGACACTGTAGCCTTGGAGCTGCCAGAGCTCAAAAGAAGCATGAAAGGCCTTGGAGTGAATCTTGATAGTGATGGAATTAACGACAATAAACATCCCCTCCACCACCTTTTCAGCAAAGCCATATTCACTGCAAAGAGAAGATCCCTTGTTGCAATAAAAGGCCTGGTAGAGGTAAGGCTAGAGAGAGAGACTCCAATGTTCGAGACACTTAAACCCGAGTGCAGGAAGGCCAGTGGTTAACCAACCAGAACCATGGCCACCCATACCACAGTGGGGTGTCAGAAAGAACCTAGAGGGCTGAGGGTCTGACCTTTGACCTGCAGCCAGAGCAATGGGGGACTGTCCATTGGGTGGCCGAGGCTCCTCACATGTCCGCATCTCCACCTCCACTTTATCCAGGTACTGCAAGGACACAAGGGAGCAGTAAACATCAAGACTCCAGCTCAGCCTAACAGCCTTAGCTCTGACACTCCAGGGCAGGGATAAACAAGCTCTGGAGTCTCATGTGTTAAAGCTCTCACACCACCAGTGCCAGGATCGTTGGGTAATCTGAATCCCCAGAAATGGAGTGGAACATAAACAACAAAAACCAGGCACAAGGTGGCCCTGGACTTCACTGAGAGCTCAGGCCAGCTCTGTCCTGCAGTGAAATGTGGGTCTTGTGGGAGGTCAGTCATTGCCAAACTGGATTATTCTCAGAAATCCCCTTCCCCTACGTGCTGAGGGCCTGGAGGATTTAGGTCAAGGGAAAGTTTGAGTATGCAGTTCAGTTTCCCTTCACAGACCTTCTCTCAAATAGGAGAGATTAAAAAGGGTGAGGGTGAAAGGGAATGAACAAGAAGCAAAACATTACCAGGCAGATTGGGTGTGTTTTCAGCTTCGTCCACTGGATCTGAAACAACAAAGTTGAGGTTACAAGGGTTATCTTTGCAGTGGAAAGTTTGAGAAATTGCAGGGAAGCATTTGAGCACAAAGTTCTTCTCTGAGGAACAACCTCAGTGACAACCCATCATGTGTGGCCATATCCAGGTCAGACAGGCTGACAGAGACAAGTCAAAAGACATTCCAGCCACCAGACCTATAAATCAAGCTTCAATTCTGGATTTCATGTATCATCACAAGTAACAGATACTCTGCAGGTCAGATGCTGACTTTTCATACTCCCTTATGGAGAACATTCTTGTCCTTAAAGAGTTTACAATTAACTGCTGCTGTAACTGGAAGCCAGGTAAGTCTTTTGAGGAGCGTGCACAAACCAGGGAGATTAATTCTCTTACAGTGACACTTATTCTGCAGTTCTTGTAGGAGGGAGAACAAATGTTTGTTACTAAATTAAGCAGATCTGACTCTAAAAACAGAACGGATCAGATGAGCAAGAGTGGCTCATTTTTATTGTCACTTGGCAGAGAAGAACCATATTTCTTTCCTAGCAAGTCTCTCCAATACACTAAAAACTTTTCCGTTCATGTAATGCAACTGTGGTTGGTACCAACTGAGACTGAACAATCTGGCATTTCCTATCCACCGGAAAAAAGAATAATTTTGCTCTAAATAGCACGAGGAGGAAGAATTTGTGAAAGAGCTGAGTGTGCAAAAGTGCAAGTGCATGCACAGTGTCAGTGACCATGCATGTAAATGGAGAAGTGTGGGTATAAAGGCTGAATGCAGAGAGTGCAGCTCTTCACACACAGTTTGCACATTTCTTATGAACTGCATTTTCAACAATTAAGACCTCAGCTCAACTTGTTTTTACAACTCCTCACAGCATCATTAGGCTTCCAGAGAACTGCACTCTATTTCTTTTTGTTTCCTGTCCCTGTTGGAGGGCTGTGTTACTTTGTCAGCACTGAAAAAAATCATCTGTGGGGACAAAGGAAGACACAAAAAAACTCCTCTGATATCAAAATAGCAGAGAAGTGGGAGGGAATGAGCAAAGAGAGGTCTGTAAAATCCTAAATTATGTGGAGGTGATGAATAGGGAATGATTGTTCACTATTTCTTCCAGTAAGAGCACCAGGAGTTTATCAACTAAAACTAGTGTTTGCAGGCTTGACAGAAGCAAAAGCAGATGGAGTGAAGGTGTGAAATTCTTGGCCACAGCACATTGTGGATGTTTAATAAGTGGGTCCTGAAAACACGTGGGTAAATTCCTGGAAATTCATGAGTGGTTATGAAATGCAAAGACCTCACAGCTGGCTTAACAAGTCACCTGCAGGGGAAGAAGGATTCCAGCACACTTTCCCTGCGCTTCCCTCAGCATCCCCTACCATCTGCTGCTGGCTGCTCTCAGGGGTGGAAACCTCAGCTAAGGCTCTGGTGAGACCTGCTGTGGCCACTTCCCAGCCTTCCATCAGCACCATCACACACCTAGAGCACAGGGGCTGAGATGTGGGGATTGAATTAGCTCGTGATCCCTCATCAGGAATGACAACCAGAAGCTGCCAACAGAAGGCCTCAACCATGTCTGAGCCTCCTCTGCTCACCCTGATGGATGCCTTGTTGCAGTAGACCCGAGTGATGGCCAGCCAGGTAGGTAGCTCCAGCACATTCTGCAGCACCTCCTCATCCAGCTCCAGGTTGGTCAGCTGCCCCTGCCCTTTCAGTGTGCTCAGGTTGATTTTGTCTGGAGAGAGATTCTTGGTAAACCTACAAGAGAAGAAAGAGGAGCGTCTAAAAACAACTCCCAACAAAGCTGCTGAGACTGGAGGTGCTTTTAAGAGAGGTATTTTAAATATCAGACTCTCGTTCTTGTTTTGTTCTGACATTTTTAAACCCAGGACATGTTGGTTGCTTTGGAAAAAAAAAACCAAAACCAAACGTCTTTACACTTTGACATTTGAGGATGTGTTTGCTTGTTGTGGTATGTCAAATTCAGGCCTGAAAAACAGAAAGTCCCTTGAAAAGCACTAGGAGAGTGGAAACTACCAAAATTGCCCTGGGACAAAACCAAAGAAAACCAAAGCCAAACTGCAACAGGCCAGCAGTTCTGCTCCCCCCAGAAGAGCTGTATCAGTGGTCAAAAGTTTCATTATCTCGATTCTTTTTGAAGTTTTTGACACAGGAAAGTAAAAAGTCATTAATAAACTATTTTTGTGGCTACTTCTTTAAGCACCAGACTCTCAATCCAGCCTGCTCTTCATCAGCAGGTCCAGGCATGCAACTTAACTCCTCTCCCCAGTGCCCAGCCCAAGCTCCTGTCATCCTCTCACTTTGGCAGCCAGCAGCTGCTGCTCTCTCTGGTTGCAATTTCTCCTCCCAAGATCTTCTGGTGTTTTCACCTCCCTTGCATGCAGTCTGGTATCTTCAGAGCTTTTGAATGCGTGAGATTTACACGCAAAGGATGAAACAGTTTCAGCAGGACTAGCTCAACTACAGTGTATTCTGGTGTAAATCTGAAAACCTCTGACTTCATCAAAACCACCGTGCCCCCTAAGGAACCAGAAGAGCCATTTTAGAGGGCAGCAGGACCACAGAGGCACTGTGTGTGTGTGTCAGCAAAACCACTCTGGGAAGGGTGTCTCCATCAAACCCTTCTGTGCAGAAGGGGCAAGGCACCTCACACAGTTCAAAGCTGAAGACCTCCTGCAAACAATTCACCCGTTGCTGAAGAAGTCAGGGCTTATTCCACACATTCCTCCATGCTAATGCTAATTCTAATTCTGTACAGTGGTCCAGAAAGTGGAAGAGAAAGAAAGACCTCATTGTCAACGTAAGCAGGATTAGTCTCAGTCACACGCTGCCATTCTCTCCTCTCCCTGCACCAGCAGTGTGGGCTCCTTCTCTGTGAAAGGCACAAAGGACATCTTGAACAAAGTCATTGCTCAAAGAGGGGAGGGGAGGAGGAAGCACAGCAACACTGCCAGGATGGCAGCTGATGTGGCCACCAAAGCAGCACGAGGTGTAGCACAAAACCGGCTGAGAGGTCAGAGCAGCTGCTGGTCAGTCAACCCAGGGCTTCCTGGAGGAAAAGTGCCCTTCCAAAGTAAGGTTTTGTTAGGAGAAAGTGTGACAGATGGTGAAGAGCCACTGATGGCAACCTTAACACTACTGATGGGACAGCTCTTGGAAGAGAAGGGTGGCACAAACAGCTCTGAGTTTGCCTACTATTGCTTTTTACCTTGATCTCTGCCACTGAAGAGCCTTTTGCTGCCACAAAAGCCTGACTCAAACATTTACTGTGTCATGCTGTCACCTCCCTCCCCTGAGCTGAAGGTACACAATGACTCATTAAAGATCAAGGTTATAAACACACCTGTCAGCATCTCAGGCTGACATGTTCACTGCAAACTTGTTACTCCCTTTAACCCAAGGCCCTCGTGTTTAAACACACCTAGGAAGGTGGCCAAGTTCAACACTGCTTCTCAGCATCCATAGAAAGAAGTAACACAGTCCAGAGCATGCTCCAATAGCTGCTCCACTGCTGGGGAGATGCAGGGGTAGGCTGAGTGTAATGTTTGTGCTTGCAGTCCCCCTGTGAGCACCCACAACCTCAGACACTGCTGAAAACCAGACAAAATACCTCCAGAGGCAACACATCAGCACCTTTGTCTTGGGTGAGAGAACCAGCTCTGTTGAAAGCTGCTGTAATCACATCCCCTGGGATTGGATACTAAGAATGAAACAAACAGAACCTGAACAGGCAGGTAATAAAAAGCACTTGGCACTGTTAAGCTCACAGGCTACTGTGGGCAGTGATCAGCTTACAGGTGGGGAGAGGCTAAGGCACAAAGCAGCTTTCTCACACTTGTGAAGCAAGGATCAAATCCTCATCCCAGGCTAAGCGTGCTTAGATGGGGAAACTGCTTTCAGCTGGTAATGCAGAAACAAAATAAAAGGACATGCCTGAACCAGGGCATGACTTTTGTTTAATGTGGATGTGTATCAAAAAAACCCAGTAAGGCAGCGAAGGGATGCTAAGATGTGAAACTGGACACGGCTGGGGAGTGGTATGAAACATGATCTAGCTAAAAACAATAACTATTTGTAATCATCTGCAGGGGAAGGCTGCAGAAATCCTGCCAGACAGGTAAAGAAACCACTACCAGACTCTACAGAAGAATCCTTTTCATGAGGTATTCTGGATGCAACAAAATGTGCTGTTCCATCCTCAAAAGAGAGGTTCCAGACCCCACTGATGATAGGACAACAGAAGCTGCAAGGTTTGTAAATAAACTCTCTCTTTTAAACCACACTATCAAAATTCCTGCAGCTCTCAGTGTCTCCCACTGTAAAGGAATCAGAGATCTTCAAATGGGATAATCTTCACATTTAAGACATTTTGATACATGTAATGCTCATTAGATCGGGCTTAGAGGAGGAAAACAAAGTGTGCCCATGAACTTGGGAGTTCATAGATGCCAAATCTTCATTACATCTTGAAAGGAGCTGCTCTGGTCACTGCCAGGAGAAGGGAAAGCATTGAGAGCAGCAATTTCAGCCATTTATTGGCAGACTTGCTCCATTCATGCTCATTAACAGTAACACTTTTGGCAGCATGAATTGCTGGCTTAGAGAAAAGTGAATGAAACCAGTAACTATTCGGAAAACTGACAGTGTGGGATATTTGCACTTTTTTTTTTTTTTGCAACTGTACCAGAAGCCACACAGCACTAAGCCAGTAAACTCCAAGGCCAGCACTCCTTTTGAGCTTGCCAGGATTACCATGACAAAAGTCAACCAAAAAACCTTTTTCTGTCTTCTATAGAATTGTCACTGCAGAGTCAGGAGGGCATTTTGCATCTGTGCAGGCTCCCACCAGCAGCATGAATCCACACCAACATAACCAGGAGCAGCATTTTGCCCCTGGCAGTGCCCCCAGCCAGAAGCTGCACAACAGTCAGTGCACAAACACCACAGAAAGCCTTCCATGGAATAACAATCCTACTGCATTCACCATGAAGGCCGTGGGAAATACAAGCTAGATGCTTACAGCAGCTATAGCTGGGGAAGTCCTGCTAGGTCAAGCCTCCTGCTTAGCCCAATGGTTTGTGGAGAAGAGTTTTCCCACCAGTCTCTTTTCACTTCAGATGACACAACTGTTAGGGCACTCAATCAATGTTCATAAGAAGCAGATGCAGTCATTAACAGGGCTATCCTAATTTATAGCAGACTAAAAGGCTCATCCTGAGATGCTAACAACACCCAGATGACTTAAACCTCAACATCTTCCTGGCATTTGGCCTAAAAGGATGATGCTCTTTACAGAAACCCTAAGCTTTCTTGGGCAGTTTCCGAGATAATTATTTGATTTGCCTCATGTCATGTCTCAGAGGGAAAAGGTACAGGAGTGTCAGTCTATTTGCTCAATCATCAGCTTGAATATACAACAAAATCTGATGTCCTGATGCCACTACTAGAAGAACGACTGCCCAACTAATCAACTTGCACATCCTGAGGCCACAAACTCACTGACTGCAAGAGGAAGTTTGGCCAAATCTGATTGCTGGCAATCAGCATAAATAATAAATTTATTGTCATATTTGTAGCTGTCTGCCCACACTGTCTCCAACTGAGCAAATACACAGACAATGTCAGGAGAGGATGCCTGAAATCATAAAACTTATTTCCAGATCCAGCTCTCTCATGACCTTGCTGCCACATGGTACAGGAACAATCTCCTCAGTAGCTTCGTACACCCAAACTAGATCTTCTGCCTCAGCTTCTTCTCCTGCAGTCACTCAGTAATCATTGTCTATTGTACATAATCACTACCTTCACCTAAACACATTTATTTCTATTAATATCTTTGTTACTATGGTTATTACATATGAGAACTAATTAGCACTACACCAGTGACCTTGATTTTACTTAATGACAAGCATCATCTATTGGCAGGAGGAAGGAGCTGTAGGGCCTGCAATCCTATCCACAGTTGCAGATAGCAGATGGAAAAATACTCTACACACAAGTAAGCCGGGAAGAGAGCAACTTGTCAGCTGCAATCTGAAAACAGACAAGAAATATTAAGGACTCAGGGAAACTGCTGCAGACAAGATGGTTCTTTTGCAAGGGTAACTGCAAGGGAAGAGACGAAGATTTTAATTTGAAACACAAATATATACCCTAAGCAATTGTGGCAGAAGGGCAGAAACTAGGCATGGGGAAAAGCAACTGTATTCTGGCCAAGATAGACTTGCTCTTTACCCAGTATCTTTCCCAGAGCACTGCCTGGTTAAGTTTTGGACAGGACACTTCTCGGAATTTCCATAATTTCCCTCAAGAAGGTGTTCTATGAGTCAAAAATCTCTGCAATAGACTATTTCCTCTCATATTAAACCTTTTTTTTTCTCAGGACTCAAAGAGTTTGTTTACTCAGAAAAATGGTTTTTGCCTAATACAAGAAAAGGTCAATGACTTCTAAAAACAGGAAAACTTTCAAAGAAGAGAGAAGCAACTTTAACTGCAAGACACAGCTCTGAGAATGAACAGAACAACAACTTTGGAGGAAATAAAACTGGGCAAGGGATCAAAACTTCTGTAAAAAAGGAAAAAACAGCTGCCTCTAGGACCCATAGGAAGAAGTCAATGCCCTTTCAGGAAGAAAAGCCATTTAACTTAAGTTTCAGTATAACTGGGGAGCAATCTGTCTGGTGAGCATGCACAGACCTAGTCAAGACTGAGAGATTCAGACTCAGACAAGGAAGAGAAACAAACTGAATTAGCAGAAGATGAGACTATTTTATTCCCAATATTAGATGGTATCTAGTACTAATCTAGTTGGTATCCTACCAACTTAGTAGAAAGCCATTTAGAATTGAAGGGAATCTGAGCACTACCAAACTACCCACAAACCCCACAGCTGCAGCTGTACTCTGTGTACAGCACTGATGCATCCTCCATCTCCAGGAAGGCAATAATATTTTCCTTCGAGGGCAAAGAGGTCCCACTGCAATAAACCTGATGACTTTGTTCTACTTAAGTTACACACCAACCTGCCTACACATTACCAGGTAACTTGGTAACAGCATTTAGAACCATTCTGGTCAGCTCCTTATCAGGGTGGATTTGAGTGCATTGTGTACCTGTACACACGTGCCACTGGTGCCTTTATATTATCAACTTTCTGTTTTTCCAAGCTCCAACTACAGTGAATAAAAGGCTGGATCACTCAGCCACCCAAAGGCAGTTTCACATGTGCCACAACACCTTTACGCCCAAAACCAACGGGTCATGAGTTCTCTTGGCTCCAAATTATCTACTGCAATACAACATGGCTAAGGTAAACAAGCTCAGAAATTCAATTCAAAGTGAATCAACTCACAGAAGAAAAACAACATTTCCAAAGAGATCAGGAAGGAAACAACTGCGACACAGAGCATGAACATCAGGTCATTCCTTCCTGAAGTCTGCCTTCTTAGACCCTGAGGGCAAATTCCTGTCCCAAACAGAAATGACTCTTAAGCACTTGAATGCAGGAAAACTGCAAAGGCTCCATATGCTTCTTTCACCGCACCCACTGGCAATGAATTTGGTAGAGAGAGACCTACAAAAGCAAACCATAAACTAATCTGAAAGGGAAAGAGGCTGGGTTTTTGGCAGGGACTGAACTCTTACCTCGCTGAGGAACTGTTGTGCTATTTCTAGCTCATTGGCTGGAAGCTCAGTAAAGTTTAAATGCCACCTGCCCCGTGCTCCAAAATCTGCAGTGCAAACCCTCATCAACTGCCAGGGAACTTCCCAAGACTAAATCTCAAGTAAATAATAACAGATGAAACAAAACTAGGAAGAAACATGTAAATAAATGCATTAGCCAGAAGCCAACTCCTCAATTTTTAAGGAATTATTCACCCTGCAAGCCAATCTGCATTTTTGTTTCCAACCTGCAGAAAATAACATGACATAATTCAGACTCAACCAAGCAGCTGCAGGGGAGGTAAGAGCTGAAGGAGCCTGGGAGGAAGAAGACAAGGGGAGAAGAGTCATGTTTAACAGCCCCCTTTCCTGATCCATCTGAAGAGCAGCAGTGGGAGGGGTTCCATGTGGCCAGCTGCAAAACCCAGCAGGTGCGATGACAGATCCAGCCCCATCTTCCTCAAGAGCTACTGAACTGCAATTTATTTTTGCTGCAACACGAGTCTATTTAGCATTCCAGAAACAACACACACTTCTCCCTCCAGCCAAGGGGAAGTGGTTGGAAACACCTTGAATCCAGCAGCTTTGTAAAACTGACTATTTGGGTTTTTTTCTGATTAACTGCAGCACTGCAACCCTGATTTTAGAGATTACTCTCTGAGAAAGGAAAATGCCACATCCTGCTACCTGGGCACCCTCTTTTCCCACCCTTCTTGAGCAAAAGAGTGGTAGCTGGTTATTACTTCACTCCAAATTAGTTTGGGGCTCCACTTTTCCATCAACAATTCCTCAACATTAAAATTTTAAGAAGTAGAAAAGCCATCAAAATGTAGTAGGATAATAAGAAACTTCCAAATGACTACATTCAAGTGTTTACATCCAGCCTCAAATGCTTTGCCTGACACAGACTGTAAGAATTTAAGAGACAAACTTAATCCAAGTGGCTCAATGCTCTGCAAAATAGCAGCTGGGAAGAAGCTGCTTCTTTGCCTTGACAAAGCTTCTTTCTTATAAATTGGCTCAGAGTTTTCTGCTACAAACCATTTCCACCCTATTCCCAAAACTGCTTCTTTTTGCCAATATTCCCGAGGCTATTTTCAGAGCAATGGACAAACTGGCTCATTAAAATTATCTCTACTTATCTGCTGGGTAAACTATGACATCAGATGACTAAGCAACAGCCCCACAGCCACAAAGGACCACACTGCCAACTGCCCTCCAGATGGCCCCATGGGTCCCCATCAGTCCCAAAACCCTCCCACCTTTTGAAACAAGTTCTCCTGCTCCCAGCCACACCAAGATCAAGATCAGCCTGGAGAAGAGAAGGCTCCAGGCAGACCTTAGAGAACCTTCCAGTGCCTGAAGGGGCTCCAGGAAAGCTGGGGAGGGACTTTTTACCAGACAGGGCAGTGACAGGGATAATGGTTTTAAACCAAAAGAGGGGAGATTTGGGTCAGACATCAGGAAGAAATTCTTCACCATGAGGGTAGGAAGGCACTGGAACAGGTTGCCCAGGGAAGCTGTGGCTGCCTCATCCCTGGAAGTGTTCAAGGCCAGGTTGGATGGGGCTTGTGCAGCCTGGGCTGGTGGGAGGTGTCCCTGCTCATAGCAGGGAGGTTGGAACCTGATGATCTTAAGGTCCCTTCCAACCTTCACCATTCTATGACTCTCTGCAGAACTTAATTCAGGAATGTTTAACCCCCCCGGGTCACCAGCCACACAAAGCAGATGCAAGCCCCCTGAGGTGTGAGAACACAACCACATTCCTTCTCTGCTGTTTTCTGCCATTGTTAGCCTGAGCACTGGCTGCAGGAGGAGGTTATCTTGGACGTGAGCTACCAGATTTGTTTCCCAAGCCTTTGAATTTCAACTTGTATGCTTTGTGGCATTTGGATACCTAAGAAATTACTGTCTGGCTGAGCAGAACCCACTGCAAAGCAGGAACAACTAGCAGATGCTAAAGTAATGTGATGTTTATCACCCGTTTTTAACTGCTGGAAGCCATGTGGTTTCACCTATTTCCCATAGCTGCAACGGATATTTTAGGCAAATTGTTGTCTTCAGCAGCAGCAATTTCCCTGGTTGCTGAAGGAGAATATTAAAACAGCTAAAGCCAAAATTGGAATGTTAGTCCCAATTCCAGCGAAGAGACTCTGTCCCAGGCAAAGGTTCTCCAGCGGTGCCTTCTGCCTAAATTACTCCATGATTCTGTAGCTTTGCCAGGTCCTTCCCAAGTGCAGTTTCCTTGCTTTCCTCCCTACACACCACGCTCTTTAAATTTCTTCCAGTTAATTTAGAATCAAGGTCAGGAAACTGGGAGCAACCTGAAGGCTTAAGTGGTAAGCACACACCTTTTACTGACAGCAGGTGTTTCTAAATCAGAAGGTTTCCAACACATTTTACTGCCTCTATGTGCAGTCACTGTGACTGTCACTGCAAGGGCACAGCTGCCTCAGTGTTCCAGCACGCAGTGATGCTGCAAAGCACTTCAGGACAAGTGAGAAGCAAACAGATCAGAGAATTCAGACTGTATTATTAGAAGTCTGGAAATCACTATAAGGGGATGTAGTGATAGTAAACTGAAAGAGGGGAGATTGAGATGAGATCTTAGGAAGAAATTCTTTGGTGTGAGGGTGGTGAGACCCTGGCCCAGGTTGCCCAGGGAAGCTGTGGCTGCCCCATCCCTGGCAGTGTTGAAGGGCAGGTTGGATGGGGCTTGGGGCAACCTGGGCTGGTGGGAGGTGTCCCTGCCCATGCAGGGGGGTGGATCTAGATGATCTTGAAGGTCCTTTCCAACCCAAACCATTCCATGATTCTATGACTGCAGCATTTGGCCAAGAAATTTAAGGACTATGGGGAAAGAAGTGGTCTTTGGACTTGGGGAATTCCCCACCCCTCAATGTTGGGCAAATGGTGCATATCTGATAATGTGATCTGACCTTCTGCCCAGTACAAGCCACAAACCCCATCTCAACAATTCTTGAAAGGTAGAGACCGAATCCCAGTTTCTTGGCTGAAGAACCACTGAAGCCTCTTGTCCCCATCTTTTCTGAGAAGAAGGATGGGTGCCCTTGGGATAACACATCTCACTTTGGCCATCCTGACCTCTCAGAGAAGCCAGTACCATCAAACAGCAGAATGACCATCAGCTGCAAAGGCCTTTATGTGACCTCAGCCTGAGAGCACATCTCTGATGGAGGGGGTGGACAGAGGACAGGGAAGTTCACATCCTTTTGACCACAGAGGCACAAACAGCTCCAAACCAAGTGAAGAGCTAATCCACTAATGCTACAGAACAGGCAGGGCTCACATGGCAGAGCAGTTCTGGGTCTTGGAGCCAGCTCGAAAATCTTTCCATGTGGCACAGAAGTAGCAGAAGTGCCTGGAAGGGGTAATGCCAAATGCCTTTTTGGGGCCAGGAAGGGATTCTGAGATTCTTACATCCAAGTTACAAAACAACAGCCCACAGAAGCCCACGTGTCCCCAGCTCAGCACACTCTGTGACACCCACGAGTTCCTAACTGCTGAACTGATCTCAGAGAAACTAAAGATACACTAAAGGCTTTCCTAATATTTTCAAGGACTAGGTGCACTTGCAAATGAAAGAGGGGAAGAATCAAGACAATCTTGACTGGAAAAAGGGATATGTGGCCTAAACCCAGGGAAGTGAGAGGAAAGGCTCTGAGATACAATCCAGTTTATGGTGAGTCACATGATGTTGTTTCTTCTGGCCATGTATTTGACCTATACCTATAGGTATCACATCCTGCACATGCTACTCAATTACTTTGCTTTCTAGAGTTATTAAAATTCTGTTTCTTAAGCTGATTTCAGTTATTCAAAAAGGTGGCTACAATACTGTGCTGCGAAAGACAGTTATGCCAATTTCTGCCATGCCTTATCTTCCTCTGTGTGACACTGGGATGGAGGAGAAAGTAACAACTGGTGGCACAATTTATAAGCCTGGCTTGGAAGCCTTGCACCTGCCAGAGATAATTTGGCTTTGGCCTCCAACTGGAAAGGTTGAGCTGTCCAAAATATTACCCATCATTCAGCCATCTCCAACACAAAGGAAAGGAGGAGACAAAGCAACCAACAGAATCAAAGCACAATATAAGATTGCCACCGAAAACCTTGCTACAAACATTGTCTTTGTCCCTCCATAATTCCCAGTCTTGTTCCACAGCACCTTCCAGGTATTGTCTTGACTAAAACACAAGCAGCAGCTGAGATCCTACGAGTCCAGTAATCCAGAGTAACAGACTGGAAATAAAACAGGGTTAAACCCCAGTGGCACTCAAGTACTTCATGAACTCAGGAAAGGGCCCCTGTGACTGTTGGGCCCTGTTTACGTGTACAGCTCTAGGAAATTAAAAACCACCAGACTGGGATTCCCTGCACTTCTGTTGCACACATCTGTTATCAGCTGGGCCAGCTGCCTGGACTGGTGGCTCAGGCACTGCACTCTTCCCTCTGCAAACAGGCCTCATTTCGCCATGTGGTTTCCTCAGTATTTTCTCCGAGATGATGCTGGTGTTACCTCAACCAACTTTCCTCTCTCATTTCTCCTCCCTATCCTTCTCACCCTAGTCTCAGCAATTCCTGGAGCTCCTCCTCAGCTGTAGTTCTGCAGGGCTCCTGCCAAAGCCAGATCCACTTGTGGTCTAATCCTGCATCCAAAGCTACTCCCAAACCCCACCACTCCAGCCCCTCTGCTGACACCAGCTTGGTTTTCTTTCAGATGTTTCTGACTCAGTGGCTCTTTCACATCAGCCCTTTGGAACTGGAGCAAGAAAACCTATTATCTCATTATCTTCTCCACCTAACTTTTATTATTTCTTCCAAACAGGAGGATTACATGTTGCATTTCCTCTGGAAGCCATTTAACATGTGGAATTAGATCATTTATGAGGGCCTACTACTCCACAAGCTCATGTGTTTAAACACGTTTAACACAAGAAAATGGCACAAAGCAGTTGCCAGACACAGCAGTAGATCAAAGCTTCCTAATTAAATTAAATAAAAATAATTTTGGTAAGGATGTCCACTGCAGAGCTGAGAACTCAAATCCCAAACTGTTGTATGAAGGAAGCTTGGGCAGTTTCCCTTGCCTCAGTTTCCCTGTTTACCAAATGGATATACATACCACCTTTCAAACACTCTGAAATTAAGGATCTACTACAGCTGCCCCCAGCAGTTTGGTGTCTGGTTAGCCACATTCTCCTGCAGTGCTGCAACCATGTGCCAGTGCAGAAGAACCAAAAAAAAGTGAAGCCACCTCATCTGTTTTCTTTTCCAAGCTAAATATAGGACTAAAAGAGTGAAAAGCACAGATGGTGAAAGCGCCGCAAGTTTTTCGATTCTTCTGCTCTAGGAATTTAAGCTGCTAAAGCAAAACACAGGCTAAGCCTTTTAAAACACATTCATAACTCAGCTCTGTCCCCAGGCAAAGCCCAGCTTTGCAGATCACTGCAAGTGACCACTCTCATCCTATTAGATGTGTGATTCACTTAATCTGAGCAGTGGCTGTGAAACAACTCTTTCATATTTCCCTGCCCTTGCAGTCTCCAGTGACCCTTCCTTGCAAATTCCCACATTGAAATGAAACAAAAACACACGCCAAGCAAATTAACTTCAAATGAAGACATAACAAGAGGAACAAGGAATTATTTCATATGCAAATGGAAAGCAGAAAATCAAGGCAGATGAATGATTCAGTAGCAAAATTCTTCCAGGGAAATGAGCATAGCTGAAAGACAGGCCCAAAGGGAGTGTGAAGCTGAGGTATTTAGAGGAAATGAAACTGAAATGGAAAAACTTCATCTTTTTATACAACACTGAACTGTGTTCAAAATGCATTTCTGAAAAACATCCAAAATACTTATGTAAGAGAGGGGGAGGATTGGAGCAACTACCCCAAATGACTAAGTCCAACTTGCCAGGAAAACAGGTGAAGCTCCAGAATTTTTTTGTGACTGCCTGTTCCTCCTAGAACTGCACAGAGAGACACAGGTGAACATTAACAACCAGTCTGATTGCAGGGAAAAAGGGGCACTTTGAGCAGGGATGCTGCAACAGTGCAAGATAAGGGAACTGAAAAGTGAAATTAAATGAAAGCACCAGCAAGAAAAGTGTATTTATCTAAAGAAATTGTCCGTAAGATCAACACTCACCCCTTTTCAGTCTAGCAGGAGCAGTACCCAGGAATAAAGCCCAGCTCTATTTCAGCCTCCATTAATAACTGCACTCACCCACCTCTCCTTGTTTACTTCAGTGCCTCCTGACAAGGAGACTGAATCCATAACGAGCACGACAGGCTGATTTGAGGTGGAATGAGACAGAAAGCTCAGAGATTTGTGATGTCAGGTCTAGCAGAAATTCCCTTAAATTAGTGCACTGAACAGATCAAACAGCAGGCTCTGTTACATTCCTTTTTGGTAGAATGCCTGGAAAGCTGGAGCACTGAGCAACAAGTGACTCAGAACCACCGAAGACAAGACACTTTTCTGAGGAAACTGCTCACTTCCAGTTTGTGGGGATTATTCTGAGGTTCCAGACAGTCTCAGGATTTACTGCCAGCCTCAGATGGGCAGGATTCCCTGGTCTTCCTTGCTTGCTCCATCACTAACACCATGTAACCCCACACAAGTCACTTCAAGCCCCTAGATTTATATCTGAGCTTCTCTGCTGGTAAAAATGGAAAGGATTTTATCATCTGCAGGTCAAAAAGCATGGAGAAGAGAAGCAGTGTGCAATGCTGGGCCTTCACCAGCATCCTCAGAGATCTGCCATCTTTAATATTTCACCATTTATTCTGATCTTTCAGCACTCCAAAGGGAGGCCATGCCCTGGCCATGAAATAACACAAGAACTGCCAGCTCTCATGCAGCTCTTTCCTTTCAAACAAGAGGGAAACTGAAGCACCCCAATTTACTCAAGGTCAACCCCCCAGTCAGTGGCAGAGCAGGACCTGAAGCTGTTTTTACTCCCTCACAGTCTTACACGTGAAGCACCAGATGATGGTCTTCCTCAACACACCTTTCAGTGCCTTTAATGAACTCCACTAGAAATAACAAAACATCAGTGAAAAAGACAACCAAGTGCCTGAAGACGTGCCACTTGTGTAGCTATCACAGGTCTTCCTTCTCGCCCTTGGCACCTTTCACTGATTATATTTTCCTCTCGTCTCCTGAGCTTTTATTCAGCTCAGCAGCCCCCAGCCAAGCAGGAGCTGCTGCTGGAAGCGGCCCAGGCCTACAGCAATCCCGCAGGGTCAGCAAACACATCCCTCGCCGCTTCCCGGCAGGAGCCAGGCCGGGCTGGAACCCCCCGCACACCGCGGGCACCGACCCGGGGCTCT
The DNA here is from genome assembly GCF_000747805.2 of Chaetura pelagica. Classification (NCBI taxonomy): domain Eukaryota; kingdom Metazoa; phylum Chordata; class Aves; order Apodiformes; family Apodidae; genus Chaetura; species Chaetura pelagica. Next base: position 1,070,112 of record NW_009970727.1, on the reverse strand, counting down.
GAGGAGCCTGAACCCGGCGGGACGCGGCGCTGAGGGGAGGGCGGCTGGGCTGGCCGGAGGCAGAACGGGTCCGCTCCCCTCGGATTCCCAGCTCCCCGGGCCCTTTTCGCACCCCTTCTCGGGCCCGGCAGCTCCAC
>NW_009970727.1:1058714-1065084 GCF_000747805.2 Chaetura pelagica | reverse complement strand
TTCAACACTGCCAGGGATGGGGCAGCCACAGCTTCCCTGGGCAACCTGGGCCAGGCTCTCACCACCCTCACACCAAAGAATTCCCTCCTCATCTCCAGCCTCAATCTCCCTCTTCCAGTTTTATAGAATCACAGAATGATTCGGGTTGGAAGGGGCCTTAAAGATCACCTGACCTTTAAAGATTCAACACAAAACAACAGAGCCAGCAAGGCTGCTTGGAATTAAAAAAAAACAACAAACCAAACAGAAATTCTCAATTTCATAGTGTTTCTGTACTACTTAATGTTGGTGTGGTGACTCTCTGAGGGGTGTCAATGACTCAGAGCGTTTCCTACATGGAGATCTCAGCTTGGATCACCTGCAGCTGTAGAAACATTCAGTTTAAAACCATTTCCCCTTGTCCTACCACTGCCTTGTGTGTTAAAAACTCCCTCCCCAGCTTTCCTGGAGCCCCTTCAGGCACTGGAAGCTGCTCTAAGGTCTCCCTGGAGCCTTCTCTTCTCCAGGCTGAACACCCCAACTCTCCCAGCCTGGCTCCAGAGCAGAGCTGCTCCAGCCCTCAGATCATCTTTGTGGCTCCTCTGGACCCTCTCCAACAGCTCTGTCTCTTTCCTGTGATGAAGGCAGCATCAGGCAGCATCAGAACAATTACTCTAAGAATGAGCCTTTTAACAGCATCTCTTTGCTTCCTCAGTGGAGAGTGAAAATTTTCTTAAATCCACCCTACTCATGTGCTGGTAAAGCCACTCAATTCCCAGTCAGAGATACCACTGCAGGCTTTTCTGATGTCCCTTTTTTGTTATTTTTTATAAAAACACGTGCACTTGTTTTAACACAAGAATTAAAAATGCAGGTGGTGATACAGCTCTTGAGGGCTACGAGATGAAAGAGAGAGGCTACCTAAGTACTGAGGAGAGAAGAAACCCTGAAAGCTAGAGAGCAGGGAAAACTGACAGCTCTTTCTGCCAGGCAGATAAACCAGACACAGAGCAAGGCTCAAGTTCTCCGTAGGTAAAACAGGACCAATGTTTTATTGTTGTGTTTTATGACTCAATGGGTGGAAAGAAACAAAGAAAACGAATTTAAAAAACCACCAAAAATACAGGCCAGGTACAAAAGCATCAGTTCAGTGTGCAGCCAGGGCAAACTGTCTGCAACCTGAAGGGACAGCAGATCTACTCCACACACTGTTTTAATACAAAATCCTATGGATACAGGTCTGTGACATTTTATCATGGGGAAGACTGAAATAGGAGAGAGAAAAGGCAGCTTCATTTCCACCTTTATCTGTCTGGACGGGTCATTCCTGGCCTGGTTGGCACCATCATGGGTCTGGAGGGTGGTCTCATCATTGGTGGCCCTGGCATCATTGGCATGTGTCCTCCCATCGGGGGTCTCATCCCTGGGGCTACAAAGGGAAAAAGAGGATGTTAGAGATGGGAGTCCCATCAGTGCAGGTTCCTCCCCCAGCAGTTCATTTCACAAGTGTGTAAGCTTTCATCTAGAAGCTGGCTGAGATGGATGGTATTTCCCTGAAGGATATTAGTAATTAGCAGAGGAAGAACCAAGCTCCTGGGTTATACACCCACTTGACAATATTCAGTGGAACAGGTTGCCCAGGGAAGCTGTGGCTGCCCCATCCCTGGCAGTGTTGAAGGGCAGGTTGGATGGGGCTTGGAGCAGCCTGGGCTGGTGGGAGGTGTCCCTGCCCGTGCAGGGGGGTTGGAACTGGATGAATCTTTAAGTTAGTCTTTTGCAACCCAAACCATTCCACAATTCTATAAAATTATTTTCAACCACTCAAAAGAGATACCAGTTTAATTACGGAATTAGAAAGTTCGTTTGGAAAAAAAGTGCTGCAAAATCCTCCAGTACGTAAAGAAAACAAATTGAAAGACCAGTGTACTTTGTCCAGCTGGGTATTAGCATTAGCAAAGAAAAGCAAGTGCTCTGCTAAAAGGCACTGAAATAATGGTTTCCATCCAACATCTCAATTTATTTTCAGGCAGCCACTACACTGCCCAGTTATCACAGATCAGGCACAGATTTTGTGCCCTTAAAAACACAGAATAGTTTCTACCAGCAGGGCAATAATTGCAAAGACACTTCTTGACACAGTGTCTTTAGATTTCTTTCAGTAACTGCTTCAACAAAACATCCTCTGAGAATTCTTGAAATGCCAGTGAGCTCAAACATGGAAAGGATCTTTTAGTTTGTCGTTGCAGTCCTAAAAAAAAAGACTTTGGAAGGCAGGTGGCTTCTCTGGAACACATTGTCTTGAGACATTTTAAATAATACAACTAATTTCATGCTGAAATGTACCCCTTATGCAAAAACAGAAGCTCTGCAAACACAGGATTCCTAAACAATTAAAGATTGTACTGCCAAGACTGGAGGTAGAAAAGCTACAATTTACTATAATTTCAGTTGCCCAGAGGGACTGGTAACCCCCAACGAGTAGGAAAGGAACTTTAATTAGCAGGTGTAAGACTGTTTAATGTCTCACCACACAGAGAAAATGGATCAGCAAATGTGTGTACACAGTCTGTGCAAACTGAAACACTTGCAGAGGTTGGAACTTGGGGTGTCCCCCCACCCTGTGGTTGCATGAGGGCTGAAGCGACTGCAGCTCACACCCAGGGACTGCTGCTGCTCCACTGAACCACAGAGTGGTGGGCTTGACCTCTAGAGATCATCCAGTCCAACCCCTCTGCTAAAGCAGGATCCCCTAGAGCAGATCCCACAGGAACACATCCAGGTGGGTTTTCAATGTCTGCAGGAATGGAAACTCCTCAAGCTCCCTGGGCAGCCTGTCCCAAGGCTCCGTCACCCTCACAGTAAAGAAGTATTTTCTCTTATTCAGGTTAAACCTCCTGTGTACCAGTTTGTGCTCATTGCCCCTTGCCCTGTCACTAGGCACCACTGAGAACAGTCTGGCCCATCCTCCTGACACCCCCTGGAGATATTGATCAGCACTGATGAGATCTGAGATCCCCCTCAGCCTCCTTTTCTCTCAGCTGAACAGCCTCAGCTCTCCCAGCCTTCCTCACAGGCAGATGCTCCAGTCTCTTCATCACCTCAGTGGCCTGTGCTGGACTCTCTCCAGCAGTTCCTTGTCCTCCTTCAACTGGGCAGCCCAGAACTGCACAGTTGCCCAGGTAGGGCCCCACATTTTCCAAGTTTCTTTCCCAACTCCTTATTTCCCAGCGAGACAGCAAATAGAACCCAAACAACCCCCAAACCACAGCCTGAAATTACAGGGATTGACCTATTTCCAGACTTACCAGGACCAACTGGCATCATTCCTGGTGGAGGTGGGCCCATCATTGGCATCATTGGTGGCCCCCCCATGTGAGGGGCTGGCATCATGCCAGGCCTGGGGGGTCCAGCTGAGCACACAGAGAGATCAGTCAGAGACCTGTTGGCTTTCAAACTCATCAATCCTAAACAGTTCTTCAACTTCACAGGAAATTTTAGTCATAAAGGTGTCTGAGATTGTTTTACAACTGCCTGCCTTAGTTTGCAGTTTCAATTCTGATTTTAGGTGCCAAAAAAAATGAGCCAGAGGAACACACCAGCTCCTACCTCCACCTCTAATGGAGATGGCTACCACTTCCAACTGCAGGACTCTAAGCAGAAAGGAACTTTAAGACTTTGCCAGCTCAAGTGCAGACTATTCTATTTTATAATAGACTATTCTATCTTATAAAACCCACCCAAACACTGTGCTGGAAGTTTTACTGAAGATGTTTACACAGCTGGCAATTAATGAGGAGGCACAGGTCTATTAACATGCTAATGTTACTAAACTGAGACAAACTAAGGATGAAAGTGGTGGCTGAAACAGTCTCACTTTGATACCCACACAAATGTCTCAGCCTGATTTCAAGCTGAAAGGACTTTTCTTAACAAGTGTCTCATGGGTTGACAAAACAAGACAAGCAACACCCAGCACAGCTCCAGAGGGCTGCGATCCCAGTCAGACACCACCCAGTGGAGACTTACGGATGCTGGGAGGAGGTGGGATCATGGCTCCTGCAGGGGGTGGTGCCGAGAACGGCGTCGGTGGGATTTTGCCTTGCTGGAATGCAGCCGCTACATTGGGGGGGAAAAGAAAAAAAAAAAAAAGGAAAGAAAGAATCCCAGGAGAAAAAAAAACCAGTTACAAGGCTCAGGAAGGGCCTGTGTCCATCGTCCGTCTCATGCCACACGGTCACGTCATGCTGCGTGCTCGGTTGTCCTAACTCTGGAACAAATCCCTGGATTATGCTGCTTGTCATGGTGGAAGGACCTGATAATTCTTGAAGGCAATTAGTAATTACTCCTCCAGTCGGGACTAGAGAGCTCCTTGATGGATTTCACACAGGGAACAGCATGGGAGAGAAAAAAACACATCGCGGGATTTGCAGGTTGCGACTTTCGGCTGGGATCACTGGGTAAAGACATGCTGACCTGGAAAGGGACAGGAGGGAATGGCTGGGGCAGGTGACAAGAAGCATGAAAACCATGGAGAGGTGAAATTCAAAAGGCTGAGATCGACTGGAGGGAAAGGGGAAGATGTGAAAGTTGGAAACTTCACCAGGAAAATGGACACGAGGAAATGGAACGAGGCTACGTCAGGGAAGGGTCAGGCTGGAGAGCAGGAAAAGGCTGAGAGGGTGGGTGGTCCCTGGAACAGGCTCCCCAGGTGGGAACAGCTCCCCTCAAAGCTCAAGGAGCACCTGGGCAATGCTCTTCAGTCACAGGGTTTGGTTTCAGGAAGCCCTGCCAAGAGCAGGGAGTTGGAATGGATGAACCATATGGATCCCTTCTGAGATCATTCTGTGATCTCAGGAAAGGTGCCATGGAGCTGATCTGCCATTTGGTCTTCTTTTCATGGAGAAAAGAATCATCACTCAGAGGACAAGTACCCTATAAGCTAACTTTACACTTTATTCAAGCCTTTAATAGCAAGAGAGGGGAAAAAAAATAAATCCAGTATCCCTCAAGAACTGAGGGCAACTAGAGCATTAAAATAAATATCAAACATCCATCCATTTTAATGTCCATTTTCCTATCTTTTGGATTTCTTAATCATGCTTTTTTACATGAACATGCTGCTACCAAAAAGCAGAAATGTGTTATATGACCTAATATGACATTCCCAGCAAGGCTCAAGGCCCCACGAGTGAAGCAGAAAGTGCCTCAGTCTCTCCTGTGGAAACCCACCCAGATGACCTCAAAATTCAGTGAAGTTTTTTCTCCTGATTCCCAGAGCAAAGACTCAGCAGGGAAGGGAGGAAGAAGGGAAGAAAAGCAGTTGGAGGAAAGACAGAGGAAGCAAGGAGAGAACAATCCAGGGTCAGGGAAGGAGTAACCTTACTTGTTTTGTCAATCAGGCTCTGAGCTTGCTCCTCCATCCATTTCTGGTAATAATCCTTCACATTCTCCTTGTGTTTTCGGCCACTGCAGTGGGTTTTCCTCACGGAGGGCTGAGGAACATCACAAAACCCAAAAGGTTACATTGCATCTCCTCCTAACTCATCACAACACTGGTGGGCAGCTGTGAGTACCAGCTGCCTTTGGCTGCTGACAGTTAAATTACTGCTATTCTCATTTATTTTATGCAAAAAAAGGAGAAGTGAGAAGTCAAGTAGGACAGGGTAACATTCCCAGTGACCTGACTTGGGTTTAAATTTTATTTTAACGCACTTAGAATCACAGCCTGGTTTGGGTTGGAAGGGATCTTAAAGATCATCCAGATCCAACCCCCTGCATGGGCAGGGACACCTCCCACCAGCCCAGGCTGCTCCAAGCCCCATCCAACCTGCCCTTCAACACTGCCAGGGATGGGGCAGCCACAGCTTCCCTGGGCAACCTGGGCCAGGCTCTCACCACCCTCACAGCAAAGAATTCCCTCCTCATCTCCAACCTCAATCTCCCTCTTCCACTTTTCGTCCATCCCCCTCATCCCATCCCTCCCTGCCCTTGTCCCAGGTCCCTCCCCAGCTTTCCTGGAGCCCCTTCAGGCACTGGAAGGTGCTCTAAGGTCTCCCTGGAGCCTTCTCTTCTCCAGGCTGAACACCCCCACTCTCCCAGCCTGGCTCCAGAGCAGAGCTGCTCCAGCCTCTGATCATCTCTGAGGCTCCTCTGGACTTCATCCCGACGGGGAATCACTGCAGAAGGTTTGCTACTCACCGAGTCATGGGTGAGGTACGTGTCACAGTAATCACAATAAAACCTGAAGGGGGAAAACTCCGTTACTAAGAACTCACTTCGCACTGTGGGGGTTAAAACGTCCCCCAGGGGCTGCACGGCTGGGCCCGGGCGGCGGTTAAGGGAGGAAGCGTCACCCCGGGACAAGCCCCGACGCCCCTTTTCCCCTATTCCC
>NW_009970727.1:1014467-1056753 GCF_000747805.2 Chaetura pelagica | reverse complement strand
CTCTGCACACGCGTGTGCAAGGGCTCAGGGTGTGTGTGTTGTGGGCAGTGGGCTCTGCACACGCGTGTGCAAGGGCTCCGGGTGTGTGTGTTGTGGGCAGTGGGCTCTGCACACGCGTGTGCAAGGGCTCCGGGTGTGTGTGTGGTGGGGAGGAGGGGGCTGTGATGGCAGCGCGGAGGGGGAGAGGAGCGGGACGGGGCTGAGGAGGGACTCGGGTTGGGCTCCCAGCTCGGGCTTGTTGTGATTTTGCCAGTTCGAGGAGCTCGTCGGTCAAAGGGCTGCGAGGCTGTTAAAGAGTGACTAATTGATAGGAAGAGGAGCATGTGATCCGGCGGACCCAGGAGCTCTTAAAGGGCGCTTTTCTCTCCTGCTGAGCTGAATTCGGGGATGGGTTATGATGCTCTGGACACTGACGCGGGCTTCAGAAGGAGCAAAAACTGTGGAGAAGGAAGGAAAACTCTGTTAGGATGCATGGAAGCCTTAAAGCAGTCGCGGTCTCCCTGGGAAAGTTACCTGTTAAAAACTTCGTATTTGCTTGCTCTCTAAATTCTGCAGGTTAGGCTTTATAAAGGCTCTGTCACAGCCCTAGAATGAAAGCAGGTACAGGTTATCCAAGGAGCTGCAGCTGGAGAAAAAACGTGGGGAATACACACTAGATTGCTGAAAAAGAGAAACCAGAAATGTTAGTGGTGCAGAGAGCCCGGTGACTGGGAAGGAATGTTATGAAATTGCTGCTGTCTGAATGGCTGGTTGGGCTTCTTAGTACCACTTGCATCTTTTCAATGTGTAGTGGCATCTCTTCACTGTGGTGGATGCAGGAAAGTTAAGTGTTTTCTGCTTCAGATATTGTTAACAGGTGACTTAGTGAAGTTGTAGTTACTGTTATTTTCTTAGTGGTGCAACATGAAATCCAGAAGCCTCAGGCTTGAAACTTGAAATCCAAGCAAAGGTCTTGATAGCAACAGTTGGGGAAAAAAACCTTGCATGGAATTGTTGAACACTAGTAATAAGACAACTTTGTCACCTTTTTCCTTTCATCTTTCCCTTTGCTCTGTGTTGGCAAATCTGCAGTTGCAGAGGGAATAAGGAAATAGCCAATAATACTGTGTGCTTTGTAAGTTGATACAATGTGAAGGAGGGTCGAGAAGTTCAGAAGTTTGCTTTGGAAAGTAGAAGCTGTTTTCCACTTTATTCTTCTAGGAATAACATGACTAAAAACCCCCTGCACTATGTACATTGCTTTGCAGCAAAACACTTGGTTTTATCTTGATGTTCCTAGGGAGAGCAGCATGTTTGGCAGAGCTGAACCTGAAAGCTACTCATGAAGATGCCATGTATAACCACACTTGGTTTTATCTTGATGTTCCTAGGGAGCATGTTTGGCAGAGCTGAACCTGAAAGCTGCTCATGAAGATGCCATGTATAACGATAATACTCCTGGTTTGTGATGAAGAAGCTCTTTTTGTTGTTTAGGAGTATTTAATTTTTTTGAAGTAATAATATCTCAAATACAATCTTACTACCAATGGCTTAAAAAAAGCAAACCCTCTTTATTACAGTTGAATAAAATCTAAAGTTATTAAAATAGTTTTCAGAACTTCAGTGACTAGTTTGGTTTTGAAAACATAAGTTTTCCAATTTGTTTGGTTTTAAATATTAGTTGAAAAGCCTTGTGGATGGATGGGGGCTTGTAAAGAGTTGAAGCTGGTGTAATGTTTACAAGATGATGAAAATTAGCACAGGCTGTGGTGTGATTATTCTGAGAGCCTGAGCTTTCAGGAGCAGGGCCTGAGTTAGGTTTGTTGGCAAGTGCTGCTTGTTCTCCTCCTGTCGTCTTAGAGTGCTGCTCTCCTGACCTGCAGTATCATCAGCTGTGCCTGGTTCTCTCCAGTCTGTAGTTTTGTCCCCGTCTCTCACCTGTCCCTAGCATGGCCTTGGAGTTATCTGCCTGGATGTATCACCCTGGCTCTAACTCAGCACAAAAAGCTGCAATCAAGACACATTTTCCTTTTCCTTGTAGTGTTGAGGGACCCTGTGTGATACACATTCCCCAGGTGATGTAAGGCAGTGGCCCAGCAGGTTTGGCTTTTGTGAGTCAGGGTCAGCATCTTCTATCACCAACTTGTCCTGCAAATAATTTGTCTCCATGTCACTTTTCCTTTTGTTAAAGGAACAGGAATTTTCTGCAGTGATGATCCCTTCACTCTTTCTGCATCAGGATTCATGTTCATCTCTAGGAAGTGGTGAGGGGAGGTCACAATGGGGGTGACATAAGTACACTGACTTGGTACATGACTTCTACATGTCTATGTACAGGTTCATTAACAAATAAGTCAGTTTTCACTAGAACGTTTTTCACAAGCTGCTCTGGCACTCATGTTGTCTCCAGGCCTGAAGTTACTCTCCTGTTGTGTGGTTTTCACACATTGCGTAGTGAATAATCTGAGCTCTTAAGGTGCTTTGAAAGAATATTTCCAATAGTCTCATGAATAATTATATTTGACATATTTAAAGAGAATTTGCAGTTCTGCTGAAATAGAGGAATTATTTTAAAATAAGTTTGTTCAGCCAATTTGGGGGGGAAAAAAAGTCAGTGGTTGATTGTGGAGCAATATAGATACTTGTTAATAGCTTGGAAGAGTCTCTCCACTTCTCCAATTCACCTGGAATTGATCAAGGTGCAGTTGAAGTTCTGGCAGACTTCAGGACAGGACTAAGAGGCTGCCAGCTGGTTTTGTTAACAATGTTCCATAAATGCTTGAGGTAGAACATATGCATCCTAAGTTTCTGAGCGTGTTCCTTGATCTTCAAGAAAGACAGGTTAAACTCTTGGAGTTCTTTTCCCCTGTTGTTTGTTGAACACTTTCCTGGAGTTCTGCCTCTTTGCAGTTATGGATTGAGTTGTGTCTATGAGCTGGTCAAGCTTTGTAGCTTTCTGCTAAAGAAACCCAACTTCACCCTTTCTGATAGTCCCAGCTGTACCTTCTTTCAAGGCAGCACACATTGTCCCTCTACTAATAACTTATTTGTCACCAGAAGTTGTGAGGCTTTGGAGTGAGACTTTCAGCTTTCACTTTTGGCCTTCAAAGCAAGTGAACTTATCACGAGATAGTTTGGCACCAAAACGTTTCTTCCTCGGGAGGAAAACCCGGTTGGGAGAGGGTTTTGCTGCCATTGCATCTAAGATAAAATAAACAAAACCAAACCCCACCACAAAACAGCCATGAAATGGCACGCTTAGATCTCCCTTCCCCCCTCCAGATGTTATGCAATGAGGATCCTGATGCCCGCACATCCCGGGCAGGGGGTTGTTCCCAGGGATTTCTGTGGTAAAGTGAAGTTCCAGGTGTTGACTGCAGCTCCTGGGTGTTACATGATAGTGAGGTTGGGAGCATGTCTGAACTTGTCTGCTCTCAGTCTACCTACAGAAGAAACTCCCTCTGAAAACCCTTTGTGCTTTAAAAAAATGGGGATTGTTTAGGTCAGAGTTGATGCTGAATGAGTCTGTGCTGAAATACCTTCTTACAGTCTTCCTGTGGCTGGATAAGTGGGATCAGAGCAGAGTGGACTTTCCAAGAACACTTGGAAAACAAAAATTCCCAAGTTTCAGTCTGGCCCTGACTCATCATCAACAATGTGGATTAGTGTAAATGTAAAAAGAGGAGCACACTTTGCACACATTATTTTTTTCTTGACTCTCAGTTAAGGCTTATTTCATAAAAAGTCATCAAATTCCTCTAAAGCTGGTATGGGGTTGTATTGTGACAAAGAAAAATACTTCATTTTTTTACACTGGAGAGTAACAACTTTGAGGGTGAGAAGCTGCAGTGTGAGGCTGTGGGAAAGTGAATTAATTAGATTTGAAGTAGCTGGTGTTGCTGGATTTAAAAATCTGTATTCCAGTATAGTTGTGGAGAGATTCCTAAATTGGAAGACTTAATGCATGTATATTTCAGTAATTTACATTTAAGATTTCTTTACATTCTCTTTCTAGCTTTTATTTAGAAAGCTGAATTTTTATTAGTCTAGTAGGTGTGATGTTCAATTGAAATGTGTCAGATAATGAAGGTTTCCATTGTGTCTGTAGGGGAAAAAAGTTTTATTGTTGCAAAGCCTAACCTTTTTTGATCTAATTTTCTGGTGAGTCTTTTTAAGGTCATTATTTGTAAGGTAGTCAGATCTCTTCTGGAGGACCTAATTTTTTTTTTTCGTATGCCTTGAAGAGTTTATAGCTGTATCATGGGTTAATTAGTGCACTGAAGATATTTAGCATGAAAACAGTGATAAATTTATCTCTAAAAACACTCACCAAAATCTGCTGTAAAACCTCACTATATTGTGCAAGATGTAGGGCATTTCTGTTTCAGTGAGGGGAGCCAAGGTGAGGTGGGGATTAGGTCATGGTGATATTGATTTTTACATTAGAAAGCTGAAATTGTTGAGCGCAGCCAGGGAGATGTATGTAACATTTTTGTGCAAGAGTTTTATTGGTCTTGGAGAACAGACAATATTGGCTTTTAACAAAATTAAAATGGCCATATAAATGCATGTTTCTGTCTCTGTGGGTGGTCTGTTTAAATTCCTTATATCAAACGAAAGCTCTGTATGGCCCAGAAGTAGATGTGCTTGACTGGGAGTCTTAAGGACGTGTTTTTTGTTTCTTTTGCTCTGTGTGATTTTTGCTTTCTAGCAAAGATGTTAGGATGCTGCTTTAAGTAAAACTCAGATCTGTGGATGAAAGCATGTCTAGTTACACTTGATTTTAGTGCTGGAGTATAGTATTCTTCATCTATTGATGAAGAATATTTAGGTAAAATATATGGCAAGGCAAGGGGGAATGGATTAAAACTGGAAGAAAGGAGGTTGAGGTTGGACATGAGGAGGGAATTCTTTGGTGTGAGGGTGGTGAGACCCTGGCCCAGGTTGCCCAGGGAAGCTGTGGCTGCCCCATCCCTGGCAGTGTTGAAGGGCAGGTTGGATGGGGCTTGGAGCAACCTAGTCTGATGGGAGGTGTCCCTGCCCATGCAGGGGGTGGATCTAGATGATCTTTGAGTTCCTTTCCAGCCCAAACCATTCCATGATCCTATGAACATACAGAATCGAACATGAGTCAAATTAAGAGTCAAACATGAGTCAAATTAACTCTCACACATGATGCATTTCCCTCATTAGGTGACACTTCTACTGCTGGTCTTGATTTTTAACCTTGCAGGTATTTGCAGAACTGCCATTTTCATGCACATGTCCTCAGTTCACAGATCTCTGGAATGCTTTCCAGAAGCAGCTCTCCAGGTGTGCCTCAGGAAGAACTTGGGTTTGAAGTGCTCCTTCCCAGGTTACCACGTGCTGGCCAGAGGGTAGTACCAATGTGTGGGCAGGCTCCTTACCTTGCTGTCCTCAGCTTTCCCACACCCACTGCATTCAGAGGGTTTGCTGGTACAATATACCCTCTGTCATCCTTAGCTATGGTGTTTTCCCAGTGTTCAAATGGTTGTGGGTTGTATTTCAAAGATCCATGGAAAAAGCATAAACACAAATCAAATTCAAGGACATGCAAAGTTACACTGTGCAGCTGTGAAGTTTTTAGGCATTACCTGCCAGGATATGAGTATTGAGGTGGAATGTGTGGCCTTAGTTGCTCCTGCACTATAAAACCTTTCTGTGATTATATCAAAAGCCAATGTTACTGGTTTCACGATGGCTCTTTGATTAGTTGTAGTGAACCCCCCTACCAAGCCATTAAAATACCTGCACTTTTATTCCAGCCCTTACTTAAAGACCAGCAACCTCCCAGTAATTAATTTATTTCTGAAATAAAAACTCTGGTTTTGTTATTCTTTAGTTGCAACTATTCTCTCTTCTGTTATTGATCAAATACTTCTGATCAAAGACCTGATAAGGTGTTAGTTTTGTATTTGTTGTGGGGGAAAAAGTATCTTCTTGTCTGGTCTTATATAAAGAACTCTAGTTTTAATTTGGCAATCCAGACTGAAGAGTGACCAATTGAATTTGGTTTCCTCAGTGGTTTGAAGGCAGTGGTTTTGTTGATGTCCAGTAAACTAATCAGCTGCTATCAGAGAACTTAATCTGATTTTCAATAGATGTTCTGTCTTGCTGCATTTACTGAGCTTTCCTCCTTTTCTCCACTTTTGAGAAGTCAAAGGAAGGCAGGATAAAGCTACAAATGGTAGGATTTTCTTTTTTTTCCTGAACTAATGAGTACAAACTTCATGTTCATGTTGGCTTTGTTGTTGGATTTGCCACAGAGATGATGATGCCATTGTGAGTGGGGAGTTGTGGTGTGTTCTTTATCTTAGAGGAGTTCATGAGTCCTTGCTGTTCCTGTCTGCTTCTTGTCTCAGCCTGTGGGATTCCATGACTTCCCTATTGCTAATCCACATTCAGATAAATCTGAGGAAAACTTCCCTGCTGCTCTGGGTAAATTTTGAGCTTAGTTTTGATGCCCCTTTCCTTTTAAGAGGGCAACGAGAGGGAATCCTCATGTCACGGAGGAGGCAGGAAACCTGAGACCTGATCTTTCCAGGCAATCCTCCTTCCTTGGAAACTTCTTTGGCTTGGTTCAGTCCTCATCCAGGCATCTGTTAGGGAAGTGATAGCAGTGGGTGGCAAGTTGTGCTGCTTTGTTTCTCTTCTTCCTAGATGGGCTGATAAAATGATTTTGTATTCTTACATGTCCCAGCACATAAAAATTGTTATAAGTGATCTAGCTCTTAATGTGACCAGTTATTATTATTTGTGGGTGGTGACCAGTTAACTGGATGTAGTGAGAATGGTGAAGCACTTGATGTAAAATATGGGTTTTGATAAAGTTAAGCAGGAGGGAAGATAAGGATTTAAACTCGATGTCATTCTTACTGAAAAACATGCTGAACTGCTGTCCTTATGGGTATAGAAGACACAGCAGAAACAGGTCTAGCACTTCTTGATGCCAGGACAGACTGGTCATCTCAGCCCTATGCCTAGAGGGTCATTCCTGCCCTGTGGCTGGAGAGCTGAAAATGGCTTTTAAACTGTTAAATCTGTTGTGGGTAACTTAAAGCACAGTGGATGTAGTCTTGGCACACACAAACTGTTGTAGACTGTTGCATCCCTGATGCCCACAACTATTTCCTGATGCTTCTAAAAATAGCAAAATAATAGAATTAAACAATTAAAAAAATCTTCTCTTGGGCAGCTTTTATCTAGTGCATTAAAAAAACCCAAACGCCACCTCCTGAATAACGCAAATATTTGACCTGATTATTTTGAATTAAATCTAGCCTTTAAATATATTGCATTTTTAACTATGGAACTTACTATAATTGTCCTATGCCCCAAGTTAGAAAACATTTAAAAATTGGGTGCGTGTGAAATGGAAATGTAAGCAGACAACTGTAGCAGAAGGAATTGGGTACAATATAATTTTAGTCCAGCCAGGACTGCCTTACATGCCTGAACTTGTTCTCGGACAGTTTCTGTAGCTTAATCCCCCTTTCCTTTAATGCAGACAATTACAGATTGGTGGCATAGTTTACTCTGAGGAATTAGCAATTACAGAATCTTTTTGTGTACTGGCAGCTCTTGATTACTTTCCACAGGGAAGAGCTCTTGCCTGTTTTCAGTGGCAGCAAGTAGAGAGCAGCTCCTGCTGTGACATTCTCAAAATATTTTACTCTGCACTTAAAGCTCCCGACCACCTGCTTAGGAAGGGTTCAGCTGCTGGTGGTGCATGCGTGGACTTGTGCTTACAAGGTCCAGAGCTCAGGCAAGTGCAGGCACCACTGTAAGGGTTAAAACTGCTGGTGTGTGTTTGTACATCAAGACCTGCTAAAGGAAAGTGATTTCCTTTAGTGGTTTGGGGTGCACTGAAAATGCTGTGCCTCTTCTGTGGCCTCAGTTTCTTCCCTCCTGCTGCCCCTGAAGAGTGTGTGGTGTTGCTTCTGGGCACCACAGGTTTCTGTTGTCTTCCTGGAACGTCCCACTTGTTTTTGGCACTGGCTTGTTTTCAGCCAAGACAATTAAATGTTTTTCTGTGGTTTCATGTGAGAAAATACATGAGCTTTGAATTAGTCAGCTCTTTCCCGCCTCCTTCAGATGATCAGCTTAAAGCTTTTAACTACCCTCAGTGGTTCTTTTAACGTCTTCTAAGGTAGTTTCCCAACCTCATCATTTAGTGGAAGAAGTGAAGAATGAAGATAACTAATAGACAAATACTGCCTTCTGAACTTGCCTATTGAAAGCTATTCCCTGATTAAAATTTCAGTTCTTCAAAACATCTTGAGACTTTTCAATTAATTGCCATGTGTCAGATCTACTGAAAATATTTGAATTGAAAACTCCAGGTGGAAGTGCTTCCCTGTGGTACAATGAGTACATCTTTCCCCTCATCCCTTTCAGCTTCCTCTAAGGCTTTGAGTGACTTTCTACCTCACTAGCAGAGCTGTTTGAGATGTCCTAGCCCATGGTGTTAGCAACATAAGTCCCCAATATTAAATGCAAATAAAATCCAAAGAAGATACTAGAAACTGAGACAAAAAGAGTGGACTTTGTTTGGATGGCCTCCATAGACCTTTTTAGTCTCTCCCACCTGTATCTTGTAGAGATGTTCTATTATTTAGGAGTGAGAAATTACCCATCTGTTGCACTATTCCTTTTGCACATTTATTTCTGGTTTTAACAATAGGCACCTTATGGGATGTTGTGGTGCCTGGTTACACGCTGCATTTGGTGGACAAGAGAAAGGTCTGTAAAGGCTGAGAATTCAGTTACAGAGTCCAAGGGGTTCTAGGGACCATATTATGTTCTTGGAATTTTATTGTACTTTTATCTCACTGCTCAGTTTTTGCACTGTTTCCAGGAGAATAACACCTGAGTTGCCTTTCTTGTGGCAAAATATTGCACCAGATGCGGGTGCTGAGGACATGCAAAGGAACATAAATTACACCTTGGGTACTTGCCTGGCTTTTCCCTTCTTCCACAGAAGGGAGAGAAATGTAACTTGGTTATTTGCTTTATTACAGTAGCTCTGCACAACAAAGTGACCCAGTCGATTTGTCAAAGTGCTTTCTACTTGACTTAATGTCCTCTACCTACTGTCTGTGTATGATCTAAGGGCTGCATCATGTGTGAAATTCTAAATGGAAGCCTGAGAAGCCTTCGAGCCTTTGCTTTTTCTGACAGCCCAGGATCATCAGGGTGCTGGGAACTTTGGTAGCTGATGGTAGGTGGGTGGGGTGGCTGTAGGAACGGGCAGGAGCTGCTAAGAGCAAAACTTGAATGCTGGATTTTGAGCTTCCAACTGTCATTCTTTTACTCCCAAAAAATCTATCTATAAAATGCAAACATTTTTACTTTCATCTTTGTTCGAAGAGTTTGACTCTGAAAACTTACAGATGACAGAATTAAAATTAAGTTGTTGCTTTCTACTCTAAACGTGATTTTTAGGATGGGATTCTGTGTCGCCTCATACATTAGACAACCTGCACGTTATGAGGGAATTTTTTTTTTTCATTTCGAGTTCAGTTCTTTAGGCTGCTGGATGGAAAACAAAAACCAAAATACTGTTGGTTGTGTCAGCCGTGCAAGTGTGCAGGTGGGAGAGGTGTGTGGGAGGTTACAGCTGCTGGAGGGTAGACGATTCGTCCCAGGACTTTAATGTCCCTTGTCTCTTATGTTAGAACGACCTGTTTGTGTATTGCTCTCCTTCCAAGGTGATTAACTTCTAGATGTTGAAAGAATAGTAAGTTTTATTGGTAACAGAAGGATTAGGTACGGTGCATGTGCCCTTCTTTGCACAGGGCTGCAGTTAGAAGCCTCACTGCTTCGATTTCTTCACTCTCCCATAAAAATGATCTGATTCAATTAATAGAAAAAACCCAAATTACCTGTATATTGCTTGTTGTTTGCACAACAGTCAGGCTGTATAAGGGGCCCTCTCGTTTGTGAATTAATTTGGAAGAGTTTATTTTATTTTTGAATACTGCAATGGTGACCTAGTTAATTGGGAGTAATTACTATCTAAATATATTGGTTTAACATAACAAAAGGCTGTCTGGAAAAAAGCAGGGAAGGGAAAGAATGGCTCAAGATAAACCAGCTCTTCGCAATTGCTTAAGAGTTGTTAAGGGACATCTCCAGAGCTATTAGTAGAGAAGGTTTTAACTTCACTATTGTAATTTAGCTCTTGAGGCTTTGGAACAAAGCAGCAGAGCAGAAGGACTGATCTGGAAAGGAACACTTTCTTTAGGTCTGCAGATAGAAAGCACTTGACACTTAAAAGAGCCATGGGATGCCCTTGGAGAGGAAGGAGTGGGATACCCATAGTTAGACTGGATTTGGTTCATAATAGGGAGCTATAACATTTACTTGCTGCCTTTCCTCTTTTCAGATTCTTGCTCTTAGGGCTGAAATCGAGCACTGTGTTCATTTTCAGGAGGCACCCCAGGTCGCTGGGGTGACCTGTCATTGCAGGCTGCTCCAAGGAGTTTGAGCCTAAACCCTGTCAGACCTGCTCTGTGAGTAGGGCAGAACTATGTAGTGTTGCAGTCCAGGACTGCTCTAAAACTGGAAGAATTGCTTAATTTAGGAAAGGTAAGGAGGGCCTGACACCTGAAGGGCTGTTTTAAGAAAGAGATGGATGGCCACCCCTGTAATTAGGAGAAATCAGTCATGTAAATTATACGAGCTGGATTTGGCATGCTCGCCTCCAAGTTGTTTGGCTTATAGTAGTAATTTATCTTGTATGGCAGAGAGCAAAGGGGTAGTGTGGTGCAAGTCACACCTAAGAAGAGTAAAATAAAGCAGACATGGATGCGTAGAGAAGCCTGGAGAAGATAACCCCTTCCTCTCACAGGGCTGACTCTTCATTCCTCTCCCTGAAATATCTGCAGTTGCTCCACAAGGGTAAAGAACTAAAAACCAACTATAATGAAAGAGACTGTGGGCCAGTTTATCAGTGGTGCCCTGTGATAGCACATGGGGCAATGGTCAAAAACTGGAACACGGGAAGTTCCAACTCAACATGAGGAAAAACTTCTTGACTGTGAGGGTGATGGAGCCCTGGGACAGGCTGCCCAGAGAGGTTGTGGAGTCTCCTTCTCTGGAGACTTTCAAGAGCTGTCTGTGTGACCTGCCTTGGGGGCTCCTGCTCTGGCAGAAGGGGTTGGACTTACGATCTCCAGAAGTCCCTCCCAACCCTTAACGTTCTGTGATTGTAGGATATTAAAAAGGAGACAAATTCCAGAGCCTTGAGTTTGTTTGACCTGGAAGCCATCTTTCATGAATGCTGTCTTTAGCTTCTAAACTCCATTGATGTTGTGCCTGCAGCAGAAAGGCAGAGCAGCAAGGTGCACAACTTTTCCAAAAGAACCTGCCAATAATCAGCTTGCAAATCCTTTGCCTCTAAATGGTGCTTGTTTTCCCCAGGCTAAGTCCTGCTGCATTCAGATGGGGAGTTGGGGATACTGGGGGTAGGGAAGGGGAAACACTGTCTGTTGGAAGGAGTGGGAACAGCTATCTGAGAGGCTGCTGGCTTTGCTGGTTGTGTAAGCAGAGAGCATGACTAAAATGTGAGCTCTGTGGGTATCTCTTGCAGCAGAGCGGTGCCATACGGCCTCTCTGTGGCTATCTCTGAGGGTTGTCTGTGTCAAAGAACATGAACTCAAGACAGATTTGCTTTGTCATCCTGACTTTGGCCCTTGGCACTTTCAATTTCTCTTTAGTTTCTGGAAGCTTCTTTTTAATTCTCCAGCAGGGAGAGGTCACAATGCATCTAACATGCAAAAGGTCTAGCCCCAAACAAAACCCACCACACACGGATCAAAAGGGTGGGAGTGAGAGGGTGGGTTTGTGAATATCTGATCACAAAAGGGTGGCAAATCTGTTTTTCAGCATGTGTTGTTCTGTAGTTAGTTTTTAACTAAGTGCTGCAGAGGACTGGCGTTGTTTCCCAATGGCAAAGCAAGCAATGAAATATGACACAGGGAGGGGAAGAGGGTTGGCAGAGGGCCTGTGTGCACAAATAGCCCACTACCTTTTGAAGCATATTTACAGCAGAGCAAACAAAAAACAGCACAGGCAACCTTACCCGGAGTTGCAATAGAAATCTTCCCCTTGGAACTTTTACTTTTTCCTCTCCATGTCAATAAAATGTCATTTCTACTGATTACAGAAGCATAGCTCACAAGATACTGTGATGTGTCTGAAAACGTATTTACCCAGTTGTGGATTAAGAAGAGAGTGAGCTGTGTTGCTGTCTTTTGAAGCTCTTAGAATACCTTTTTGCCTTGGATTGCTGCACTGCAGGAAGAAATCCCCATGAAAACTAAACTCTAGATCATAGTGTTAGCTGGTTCAGTGAACAGGAGTCTCTTGGCACAGCCCTGTTGTGAGTTATGTAAATCTTGTGCAGGGTATAAGCAACAGGCGGTGGGTGACGTAAAACTGAGCATTTGTCTCTATTTATTGGCTAATGTGACATGCAACCTTCCTGTAGCATTTGACTGAGCTGGCTGTATTAAATATAGCCCTGACACTCCTAAGTAGAAAATGCCTCAAGCTGAATTCATTGTTCTAAATGTGACAGTCTTACAGGGTGGCTCTTCTGTCTCCCCTTCATGTCAAAGTCCATCCCGTGCTGATGGTGAAAGGTCTCTCTGTAATCATCCTCTGTGTGCCGAGTTTGCTGATCAATAGTGGTGGTGCAGGACATTCCTCCAGTGCCTCCTAGGGCAGTGGCTGTGCTCAGGGAGGCTAAGCAGGGTGGCAGCAGCTCCTGCCTTTAGCACAGTGATTATCTGGTGTCAATGTGATGGATTACCAAACTGATACTTCTACTCCTGGCCTCTCCCACCTGCCCCATTGTGGGGTGCTGGCAGACCTGCTTCATGCTGCTATTACCCCATTGACCTAAGCCCCAGTGCTGTTGGGTCCTACATTTTGAGTCCTTTGTTTTCTGTTACTTCTCCCATGCAGTGCTGATTTTTATTCAGAATGGCTGATTTCTTTCCCTTGAACACTGTAGGAATTGAACAGGAGGTAGTTTCTTTGCTCACCATTCTGAGCCTCCTTCCAGCTGGCAACCAGTCCAAAAATCCCTATGTTTGCTCTTTCCCAGGGTCATGCTGAAAATGTTTCTCTTGCTTTCACCTTGGTTTTCTGGCTTTGATTGAGACACATGACACTCTACCACACAATACAAACCCTCAATATATCCTACTACCTGTAGAGTGCAGCTTCTGACCAGCCTTCTGCATGGCTTTCTTTTAGGTGGAGGTTCCCAGTTCTTCAAGAGATGTTTTTTTTGTTTTTTCTTCTATTGTGCTCAAAAACCCAACACAGATTTTTCTGGTCATGAATAAAAATGGCAGTTATGCTGATGGCATTTGGGGAGATTTTACTCATCTCCATTCTCACAGCACCTATTCACAACATTTAAATGAGGGCCACAACCTTAGACATGTGTAAACAGAGGAATTACATGACTTGCCAAACACTTCCACGATATACTATTAAGTTATTATGTAACAGCAGCTAAGACTTATGAATCCTCTTCCTGTTCAACTGCTCCTCCTTTTAAATTAATTATCATATGAGTCTCAGCTACACCACGACTTGAAAATCAATAGAATTTGTGGCTTTCTGAACATTCTTAATATATCACAGACTTCCACTGTCATTTGTCTTTATTCAGTAAAACTTTTGACTCAAATAGCTTTTAAGTTCCTTTGAGCTGTGTCTCTCCAGAGCTGAGCAGGCATTTATGATTAATAAATAATCTTAGAGTCCTGATGGCTCATACACGACCATATGTTTCAAAAGTAGCAAAGCTTGAGTTGTTATCTGTAAGTTATCTGAGTTATTGTAAGAGTGTTATTTGGGTTTTGTTCATCTTGTCCTTCTTTTGAACCTCTTGTGCCAAAATGGAGAGGTTCAGTCCTTTTGAAATTAGTTCAGGAATCAAGGCTGGTATAAGGAAATGTCCCTGTTCACGTGCTGCTCTGTAGCCCTTCTCTCAGTTTCTCCTGAACTCTTTGGAAAATTTCATAAAGAATTAATGGGCTAGAGGTCTCCAACACTAAATTCCAAGATTTCCAGAGAAGAGAAAAAATGGAGTAGAAAAGTAGTCTAAAATAGCCTTCCTGGCAAGGAAAGTGCTGTATTTTGAGCTCTTGGAGTTTCCATGTGTGATAAAAGCTTAAAAAGATGTGAGACTAATACAGTCTGGATAATTTTTGCTCCACTGTTTAGGGTGACACATGTAAAATGAAATAGGGGCCTGACCCACCTGTACTTCAGGTTGTTAATCTGCTGTTTTGCTTTCTAGGAATCTACAAGCTGCCATTGGAGCATACTATGATTTTGAGAGCCCAAATATCAATGTACCATCCATGTCCTTTGTTGAAGATGTCACCATAGGTGAAGGAGAGTCTATCCCTCCTGATACCCAGTTTACAAAAACATGGAGGATACAAAACACAGGTAAGACTTTGTAGACTGTAACAAATCCCACACAGTGTGAGTTATGTGACAGGTCTGATGGAGGAGTCAGGCAGGAGGTACTTCAATGGAAGTAGTTAGATATGAACATAAATTAAAAATACTTAGCTGGTCATCTTTCTGATCACTTCATGCAAACAAATTGAATAAGTTTTTAAGTCAATTAAGAGATTTTTTTTAATCTCTAAGCTTTTCAGTTCAGGACCGGGCTGTATATTATAGAATTATAGAATGGTGAAGATTGGAAGGGACCTTACAGATCATCAGGTTCCACCATCCCTGCTATGAGCAGGGATACCTCCCACCAGATCAGGCTGCACAAAAGCTTATCCAATCTGGCCTTGAATACCTCCAGGGAGGGGGCAGCCACAAGTTACCTGGGCAACCTGTTCCAGTGCCCTTCCTATTACCATTACCCTTCATCACACCATTTCTGTGACCATCCCTGTTGTTGGGTCCTTTGGCTCTCTGCAGAGCTGCCTCTGGAAGCAGTGATACCATGAACTAAGAAGAGGCAGTGATGCCAGAGTAACATGGCAGGGGTACCCTTTGCTTTTGAACACACCTTTGACAGAATGAATTGCTTTTTCATGCTTCGAGAGGATGTGAGGCTGGAGAGACCACATCCCACTATGAAATAAATCAAAACAGTGACTGTAATCCAGGAAGTGAGACTGGGCAAAATACATTCTCAGGGCTTGATCTGGTGGGATGTAGTCAGAGAGGAAAATAAGATCCACAGATGCAAAGGGAATAACTTGTCTTAAAGTGTTGCAATGACAGGATGTCACATGAATGTTTAAGCTGTGTGTCTGAACTTAATTGACCTGCTTGCACTTTTGTGAGGAAGAATGATAGCACAACAAGGTACAATATCATGAATCATCATGAGTAAAGTTCTGCTGTGTTGGTGTTGCTCCTAAATAACTGCAGGACTCAATTGCTGTACAGATCTGTGCTGAATAACAAAGTATAACAGATTAAAATTATGCTAAAATCTGGGAGTATTTTATGAGGACATGAGAGTGAGAAGGAGGGTGGGTGTTTAAGAACACTAATTTATAGAGCCTGCATTCTAGGGAAAGGGCTTAATTATGTCAGTTGACTTTTTCTGCCTCCATTTGTTTGACTTAGCACAATGGAAGGGTGGCATGTGTAACTTGCTTCAATTCCAGCAATGTGAAAAATTGGTGATTTTTTTTTTTTTTATAACAGTCTCAAGTACAGGTCTTACAAATGTAGTAAGTTTCACAGCCCTTGTTTCTCCAGTATTAGTTATCTTAATTTGTGTGATGTACTCTCTGGCATGCAAATTCAGCCTTAACACCCTACTTCAAGCAACATTTCATTGTTCTTGGAATGTTTGACCTGATGAAATCCATGGGCCTTCTAAAATGAGGAATGTAGGTTCATCTTTACTTAAATTCCTGGCAAGGCCAACATTTGGTTTCTGTGTGTGATAAGGCCTGACTTGTTAACATGTACGGCTGTACTGCAGTGGTGCTGGAGGCCACATCTTGTTCCAACCCTGCTGTTGAGGCATGTTTTAGTTAAATGCACCTTCACACACTGTTATGACTGTGCAGTTTAAGGAGGACTGTAGCATTTTAAAACCACTTTAAGGTTTAATTAAGGTATGATATCAAAGGACTGTAGTGTTTCCAGATAGTATTTGCTTGTTAGGTAGATAACTGAAGCAAAGCCAAGGTTTAACAGCTCGACAGGAAGCCTTAATTAAATGACTGCAGTTCTAGAACACAAAATACCTCAGGCATGTGTCACCAAACCATTTAGTGTCTGAGTGTATGACAGCAGAGCTCAGACATTGTCAGTTTTAAGTGTGCAAGCAGTCAGCTAGCTTCAGTCAGACTTTCATATGTATTCTTAAAAACTTAACACCCTGCTCTGGTACCTTCCAGGACTGTGATTGGTTAGTATGCCAGAAGTCCAGTTTGTATAGTAGAACCATCGCTGAAAGAGCATCAGGGTTTAACAGACTTACTTCCTCTTCCAACTCTGCCTCCAGTTGCTGCTGGCTCTGCAGGAGAGATACTACAATTTATCATCTCCTGAGAGATGAGTGTACTGAAATAGAATGACATAATCGTCATTTCATTTTATGGGGCTTATCAGTTGCAGCGTTCTAGGCACCTTGCAAGCCTAAAGCCATTAAACCTGATAAAAATCACATAAATTATTTAAACTGAACCATGTTGCTGGGCTGCCAGCCTTTTCAGATGAGACTTCAAACCCAACTCCCACACGCCCTAGTCTGAGGTCAGCTAGTCACTCAGCTCCTCTTTCAGAGACCTCCCTGTCTCAGCAGTGTTTCCAGCTCCAGTGTTACATGTCCACCTGTAGTTATTCTCATTGCGTTTTCCCTGCTGGATTGTGAATTCCAGAAATAAGGACTTGACTAGAAAACTAATCCTTGCCAATGTCTTCACTGAAGTATCCACAGGGATTAAATTAGCAGGCAAGCTGTTGCAAAGGATGCTCTTTGGGGTAACCCAAGGTCAGATCAGCTCATCTCAGGCTACAGATAGTGGTTCCAAGCTTCTTGGTGGTTCAGACTTTCCTTGGCTGTTTCCACTGACCTCAACCAGGCAGAAGATGTTCTTAAAAGTCATTGTCTTTGTCATGTCACGTTACAGGGGAAGAACCAAGAGAAAGTTCTTCTAAACTGCTTTTTCACTAGTCCCAAAAGCACTTTGTCTGCCCCTGTGCTTGTTATCTTTGGTGGGGATGCCTGTGCTTGCACACAGCAACTGTTTTCTGTATCTCTCCAGCCTGCCAGGTCACGCTGTCAGTCCCAGTATCAACACTGATGTCCACAAATAAATCATGTGTTCATCCCCTCTACCTTTGCACAAGGCTGAGAGAAGGGTTGGTGCAAGAAGGGAAATAAATCCATTTAGAAAATAGGACCAGCTCTTCAGTTCAAACTGTTAGTTCCTCCTGAGACTAATGAGCTTAAAAAAGAATGAGTCCTTGCATTAAAATCCAGCAGTTTGTGTTATTAACATGTATTTTAATGTCACAGGGCTTAGGAGCTACGTGGGGGGGCAGAAAGAAATGAGGTGGGGGGAACCCACCTAGGTCTGACCTTACTTTTGTCTCTAGTGTTGGTGAAATATGTCAGTTATGTTGATTATTTTTTTTTTTTTGGCAGCTGTTTACACTGTGACTTTGAGGTTTTTTCTGTGCAAAGCAGGCCTAGAGATTATTCAAACAGAAATATAAATTGTCCTGCTGGTCTGAGAACGCACCAGTTAAGCCTTGTCTGAAAATGCATTCTTCAGCAACCATTCCTGCCTGTGCTCTGTGTATCTTGGTCTTCCTTTGACTGCCCAACAATCGTCCAACTGTTTTAATAAGCATGTTTCACTCATCCTTACACAGACACAAAAGGTTTTCCTGGTGCACTGTCAGTAATTCTTTCTTCTGTGTATTCCCAGGGACGGAGGCGTGGCCCCCAGGGGTTTGTCTGAAGTATGTTGGGGGAGACCAGTTTGGCCACGTAAACATGGTGATGGTCAGGTCCCTGGAGCCCCAGGAGATTGCAGATGTCAGTGTTCAGATGTGCAGCCCCTTTCAGGAATGTATCAGGGACAGTGGAGAATGTGCACTGCCACGGGACTCTACTACGGAGGTGAGTGATCCCTTCCCACCACTCCAGGCTCCTCTTTGTGATATTCCCACCATGGAAAAAATGGGTGCTTGTGGCAGACTCTCCTCCTTAACCCAAGGGTGAACGTCTGCCAGCTCAGAGACTAAATGTAGAAAATGGAGTGGAGAAAACATCAAGGGAGCTGCTGCTTTGTTGTCTTGTTCAGCACAAAGTGTTTTCTAAACACTGGAACAAATGGCAGATTACAGAAAGCTCCTAAAAACAAAGGGACTTGCAGGGTGCTCCAGCAGACTCCTTCCCAGTTGTTTCTTGTCAGGGTTTTCCAAGTTTTGCAGGGCTGAGCATTGTGAGCTGCATATGGGTATAAAATCTATGGAGGTGGCAAAAAACTCATGTGAGAAGTTTAGTTCAGGCCCAGGTGTTAGTAGTATAACTCAATGCATCACCTGTGAACCATATTTCTGTGCTTAAAACCTACTTTTTGATGATTCACCTTGTGCCTCAGCCTGAGACACCAACATCTTCATTCCCTGGGAGCCCTTCAGAGGCGTTTAGCCAGCTGCAGTTGATCCTGAGAACATCTTGGTAGCTGCTCTGGCACTTCGGAGTGTCTCAAGTCACACAGGTCTGAGCAGAGGCCTCAGCATTCCGAATCAAAAATAACTCTGTGCTCAGAAGCACAAGGGCTTTAGCAGAATTGTTGGGAAATGTGCAACTCCTGGGTGTCAGGAGGAGATTTAACTTGTTGCAGAAAGGGCAACTTAAAAATGGCTTTGGCTACTGAGCTTTGAGTCACAGCTGCACAGGTTGGTGCTAGATTATCTTTAAGGTTCCTTCCAACTCAACAAATTCTATCATTCTGCGCCCTTCCCCTGCCTTATAATGAATGGTTTTGATGCTAATTCCCCCGCGGAGGTCACCCCCAGCAGCTGTGGGGCCTGCCAGCAGCCGGGGCTGTCCCTCTGGTTTGTCACATCGCCCTGGGGCCAGCGGGACCTGCAGAGGGCGACCTAGAGCCGCTGAGGGAGGCGCAGCCCGGACCGGGGGGTGGTGGAGCCTTAAAGGGGTGTTTCATGGGGGGCGTCCCAGCCCTGGCAGGGTGCTGGGGGGCCTGGAGCATGCCGTATTTTTGTAAGGTAAAATCCCACCGCCTTTAATTGTGCATGTAGAATGCAAACTGATGAGCCCAGCCCCGTTAAAGCTGGGGAGGGGTGGAAGGAGAGGAATATAAATGTGTAAAACCGAACAGAAAGGACCTGTCTCCTCCCCCAGGCCAGCAGTGGCAGCACAAAATAGCCCCTTCTAGGTTAACACTTGGCTGCAGGAAACCTGTAAGCCAGTTGGATGTGACAGGAGGTGCTGTTATTAGATCTGCTGGGGTGAGATAAGGTGGTGCTGTGCTGCTTTTCATTCTCTATCTCTGTGCAGCAAAACAAAACTGGAGCACTTTTAATGGAGAGGTGAGGGTGGGAGGCAATAAAACTGAATTTGGATACATACCAAGAAATGTGTTTATTTAAATAGGCTATAATGTTTGCATGAAGTGCAACAGTAACAGTAGGTAAAGCAACAATCTTATCTATGTACAAGAGGCAGACATGCATTAGGTAAGAACTGTAAATATGTTTCATACTCTAACCAGTAGCTTGTGAATTCCTGTAGTAGTTGACCAGGCCTGGGTATCTTACCCACCTGCTCTTGAGTGTTTTGGAACTGAAATGGAGATACTTTTGCAGCGAGTTGTCATAAACGTTAATTACCTTCTAAGTCACCCTTTTGTTGTTTTAGTTTAATAGTCAAACCTTTCAAAGCTAAACAAAAATCGTTGCTTTTTCCTTGCTGTCAGGGTAGAAGCTTTGTTGGTGGTATCTCCTGTCTCTGTCTTGCCTTGGATAAAGTTACTGAAGATTTTCTTTTTTCAGTGCATCCTGTTGTTAACCTGAAGTGTGGAGCTTCAGGTTGTCATGTCCTTTGGGTTTTTTGTGTTCTTAGCTCTTGTGTTAGTTCAGTAGGAGTAAAACTTGCCTGGTTTTTTTGAAAGGTTGGACACTAATTTAGTATTTACCCAGTGCTGCTTACGCTTCATAAAACCATTAAACAGGGTTTTTTCTTGCTGTTGTAAAGAATAGAAATAATGTTTTTCTCCTTCTGCCCACTTCTTCACAAACTATCTAGTGACAACCTGAGTGTCTTCTCTTCCCACAGATGTCATCTGGGTGATCCTCAGCGTGGAAGTTGGAGGACTTCTAGGTGTAACACAGCAGCTGTCGTCCTTCGAAACGGAGTTCAACACGCAGCCACATCGCAAGGTAGAAGGAAACTTTAACCCATTCGCCTCTCCACAGAAGAACAGGCAACCAGATGAAAACAACCTAAAAGACCCTGGGGGTTCCGAGCTAGGCACAATCAGCAAAAACACATGGGGGCCTGCTCCTGACCAAATCGAACAAGATCAGAATGGACTGTCACAAAACTCTGTAAATCTCTCCCCCAGCAGTCACTCGAACAACTTGTCGGTAGTGACGTACAGTAAGGTAGGTGCCCTGGGAGAACAGGAGAAGGGGTAGGTGAGGAGACTGGGATGTGTGTAATAGCTCTTCGTTACAAACTGCAAAGCCCTTCCCTTCTGCTTCTGCCAGACCTGCTAAGGAAGGTTTTGAATTTGACTGTCTGACTCTGCCAACTCCTCATGTTATATTAAATATTATTTTTTTTTGCCTCTGATAGACTCTTCCAGATCCACCTTTTTATTTTTTTGGCTTTTGCTTCAAGTCCTTCTGAAAACTTATATAATCTTGTCTGGGTGCTGTAACTGTTAGTGGCTGGAGCCTGCTCCAGTTGCGTGTGCAAATAAGTCAAAATATCTCTCTAGATGTGCTCCTGAGTTTTACATAATTTTGAAAAGAGGAAAAGTAATAGCCACACTCCTAAACCCTAAGATGAACCAGAGAACTTCCTTTTAGTTGGTGTGAGGAGACTTCAGAGCTCAACATTTTGATCCCAGAAGCTACCTGTCAGGAACAGTCAATCAAAGGACTATTCCTGTCTGTGTCCTTGTCTTGTTTATAATTGTAGGTGACTTTTAAATTATCTTTACTTTAAGTCTTTCTCAAAAGCTTGCTTGGTGGATGCTATAAGAGTCTGAGTGATATTTTGACTGTTTTTATTTGCTTGTGTGTGAAAAATGACTTGCAGGATTATTTACAATTCAGAATCCACCTGTTAATGCAGCCAGTATGTGTAGGTGTTTACTGTCGTTTGTCAAACTAGTTCTGATTTTTAAAATCCTTTACAAATGTTTCACTGTACTTTAATCAGGCTGTGTAGGACAATAACACTTGGTTGCTGAATGACTTAATAAAGCCCTAATGTTAGTTCACCTACAGCACTTTAGTTCCTAACTGGATGAACTGCCTGTCTTCTACCAGTGGATCATATTTTAGTGACCTGCTTTGCACCAGGGCTATGCATTTATTTTTTTTTTCCTGGTGGCATGCACAGGGTTAACTGTTTGGCAGATTTCACATCACCCTTTTTGTTTTGCACCCAAACCCATCAGTTGCTGTAAAGCTGCATTGGCTCCTGCTTCAGGATTCTTGCTCACTAGAAGTGAAATGGATGGCTTAGGATATGATTTAAAAATATAAATAAAGCCTTTCACCTCTCAGTTCAAATACAACCTGAATTAGCAGTGACTGAAAGCCACAGCCTTTCGGTGGGTGTGTGGTGGGTAGGGGTGTTCTCTGAGGAGAAGAGCCATTGTCTGACTGCAGAGAACATCCCTGGGCTGGTGGAGCTTCTCTGCAGCAGCTTCATCTAGGGTGCTTCAGGTGGGGAGTACAGCCCTGCAGCTGTGTTGGTATCCCAGCAGCTCTGTGGATCAGCTGCTCAACAAGAAAAATTAGTAACTCCAACTTTGAGACAGTGGACTTAGCTATAAAAGGCTTATTAGCTAAAATACCTAGGTTTGACCTAAGTAGGAAAACTCAATGACAGCTTTTAGTGGCCAGCTTTAGCATGTTTTCTGAGTGCAGAGCTTGGCAGTTGCTTTGTGGTTGATGTGGATAGATGTGGAGCTGCTTAGACATGCACTGCTGAAAATTCCTGCATAAAAATTCTGGATGTGGGGTTTTGGCAGTGATGTGGCCTTCAGTGTTCACCAGGTCGTCTCTCCCTGTGTTATCTATCCCTACCCTTCCTAGTGATAGGAGAGGGGTGTGGGCACCAGGAGGTGCAATGTACCAATGGACTCTTGGCTGAGGAGCAGATGCTTGTGTCTTTTCTGAGAATGTAGGTGTAAGAAACCAAGAAACCTGTTGGAGGTGCAGAGAACCTAGCAAAGGTCAGCTGTACTGGTGAAAGAAAAGCCAAAAAGGAGAGTGAAGCACTATCAGGGAGGACCTTGCTAGATTCCAGTCAGCTGGTTTAGCTAGTTACCCAGAGATACAAAATCAGTACTCTTACAAGGTGTTAGAATCTAACCTCAGATCTAGGGTAAGTGGCTTTTTTCTCCTGTTACTGATTTGTTATGGGGTTTTTTTGTTCCTTTTTGTATTTGCTGATTATTCTTGGGTGGGTTTGAGGTGGATTACCTAAGATAAAAGCAGAAACTCTGTTGCTTGCTTCAGAAGGGGTATCTTTATGGTCCTTTTTGGAGATGGAGTTGGGGATGTGAAAGTCCATTGGTTGTGGATTTTTTTGAGTTGTTGTTTTGTTTTTTTTTTTCCTCTACTACAGTGTTTCTATTTGTGACCTAATAAAACAAGTTAGCTTTTCCTTTGGATGTTGTTCTTGAGGTAGATCTGAAGATCAGAGTTTTGTTCCAGCCTTGTCCAGGGCAGGAGTCTCTCTGCTACAGAATTAATATTCACAGTGGTACAACACTGTTTCTGTAGTGAACAAATCTGGGTGGGGTTTGACCTCCCTAGATGCTTGGTCTTGTTTTAAATCACCAGGTGAACATGCTGACCTTCCCTGCTTTAGCTCTAGCACTATCACATCCCTTCTTTCTGCCATCTGGAAAAGAAGATTCTAATTTCTTTTTTAAAAGGGGTAAGAGGTAATTCCTTAAGAGGAAAAGGGCTTATTGGAGGTAATGTCAGAGGTATTAAACCACTTGATCAGCAGATGGTGTTCCAGTACCTGTTAGGAAAAGCTATATCTGGCCCATCTTCCCCACTTCCCTGGGGACTTGACCTGAACTCTGCTGCTTCAGAGTGGGAAAAGAAAACAGCAACATTTGGAGCTGTTGTCTTGTGATTGAATATTGATGTGAAAGGCTTTATTTCAAGTTCTAGATGCAGACAAAAGAGCACTGTGGGTTGGTTACTCAGTTGCACATGAGGATTCCTGGATTTTATTTATCTTGGGCTGAACATGTAATATTTTTGTCTGCTTTCTTCACGTATGTGGAGAGTGGAGTGAATCCCTCACCATGTTTCTCACCCTGGTTGGTGAGATACAGCAATGGGTAAGGTCTAGTTAAGGTGTTCAAGACCTGTGTCCCAGATTTAGGATAATATAAGCCCTTAGATATTTCTCAGATCACTGGGGAGGCTTCCTCTCTGACTATGGAGAAACTCAGGCATCCAGCTGCACAAGATCATCAGATCTTTGAGGTAAAACCAGCAGTTCTGGCATCTGCAGCTCTAAAGCATACTAGAAGTTGCCAGATCTTGTCTCTGTTACTTCTCCCTCTGGTGCAACTGAGCAGGTGTGACTTGTCCTCTTAAAATTCCCCACAGGAGTTAGGATCTCAGTGACACTGACTTGCCATCTGCTGCTGGATTAGACAATAGATCAATGTCTCATGAGTGGAAACATTCAAAATGCTTTTATACAGCAGTGTAGAGTGACTGGTTTATATGCTCTGGTCAGTGAAACAAACCTTCCTTGGAACAAAAACCAAAACAAACAAGATGCTGAATTCTCTCTAAGCAGATAAGATGAAACCTGTGATGTGGTTGAAACAAACTAATTGTGATCTTTTTTTCCTGCTATAGTGTCTCCCTTCCCTGGGCCCACCCTGCTCACCTCAGACAACCTGCTGGAAGGTTGGAGCTTAGGGTCTGTGGTCAGGGCACTGCTTTAAGCATGTTGTTGTCATATCTATTCCCAGTGGAGTTTTTGCATGTTCTTAGCATTGAAGATGTGCTTAAGTGCAGGACAGGATGTTAATCTCAGGATAGGGATGAGCTGTATTAGTCCAGATATACCCATGCATGGGTATTTTATTCTCCCCTCTCTTTGTATTCCTGAGAGAGATGAGGCTGATACAGCTTCTTTCTATGGACTGGCTCCTGTCTCATAGCAACCCTGTTGAGGTCACTTGCTGCTCTCTTGTGACAGTCTTTTACATTAAAAGCACAAGATGCAGCCTTACAGTGCCTGGGGAATTACATTTCTTAACTAAGGAAAGAAACAGGTTTAAATGTCTAAAAAGTTCTGAAGTGGATAGCCATATACTGACATTCAGATTGTACTTATCACCTATATATATATTAAAGATGTGTATATATAAACCTGTTGCCTGTATGAATGGAGACATTGCTGCTTTCTGTGTAATGCAGAAAACTGCATGAAGAAGTTGTGATTCTGCAAAGATTTGCCCATACAGAACAATTTGCATACTCACCACCACAGCAAAGGGTGTTCTGTAGCTTGCCTGGTGTTAATTGGTTCTGTTAATGAGTCATGCTACTCTTCAGATATGCTTGTATTTCATTGGGCTCTTGAGTTCACAAAATGAAAAACTTAACACCTGTTTTCCTGCTTATTTATTCTCCCCATCTGACCTCCCTCTGTGTGGAGTCAAACTCTGATCTGTACTACTTGACAGCTTCTTATACCCAAGTGGAAACCAACCCTCTCTGTCCTTAGAGCCTTTAACTGGCTTCCCCTCTCGTGAGTGTAAAAGTTGCTGCGGCTTCTGCATCTCTGCATTTTCCAGACCTGGGCACGCCAATCTGCATAATTTTGGGGTACCTCTGTAAACTTTAGGCAGATTTTTTTTCCCACTGGAAGCTATTTGGGTACCAAACTGTATTTGAGAGTAAGGAAGATGTCCCAGAAATGTTTGCATCCACGTAAAAGAGAATCTCCTTCCATCTTGATATCTGGCCTTCAAACTGGGCTCGTTACCACATGGTTAAATGAACTTAGAACAAAGTGGGGGAATGTTGGCTCAAAACTACCATAGCTGCTCTGACAGCCATACTGCACAGCATCTGTAGGCTAAACTGGTGCTGCATGAGCTGGTTGGCTTCTCTGGTGAAAGAAGGTGTTTGGATGCTGCATGTTAGCTCATCCATAAAGTCCATGTGCTTTTGGACTGTGGGAAATGAGATAATTTGATCTTAGCTTAACTTTGCTCCATTGGAGGCCAACAGAGTTTCCCTGTTCTCTTATCTCAGCAGACTAAAAGCAGCCATTGATTAAGTTACAAGAGCCAAGTTGTTGCATGGTAACTTAATCATGTACTTGAGCCCTCATGTACTTCAGCTGTGTGCATCTAAACCAGCCCTGCCGGTGGCTGCACTGTGAGAAGGTTCTTCACTTCCTGGTGGTCTTAACTGCCAGGCCATGTTTGCACAGCATGCATGGAATAAAGAAAAAAAAGCAACAGTGCTCAAGACTTTGTTCCTGTTTGTGTTCAGTTTACGTCAGTCAGTCGAGAGAGACATGTGGGCCAGGAGGGGCCGAGGAGATGGGGACTTGTAGGGTGGCCTGGTGCTGCTGGGGGTGTGTGCACTGGGAGGGAGACTCCTCTAGTGCTTGGCAGCTGTGCATCAGAAACTCCTGTCTCTCTGGATGTGTATCTTTTCTTGGTCTTGCCTCAGTTGCAAAGGTGAAATAAAGATAGCTCTCTGAAAGCCTGTGTGGTGATGGTTTCTGAAGATTAACTTGATTTTGCTCCTGGCACAGGTGCGTTCATTTAAAGAGCTCAGGGGGCTTTAACTTTCCAAAGCATCTCAATTCCCTTTCTAGCTATAAATGGTGATTTATACTAATATTTTTCATGCAGAGTCTTGAAAAACATGAGCCTCTGTTCTGATGTCCTTATCTGTATGAACAGCCAGTATCCTTTCATGAGCAACTTAGCAATTACTTCTGTGGAAGATACTGGAAGAACTGAGAGTAAATCTGCAAAGCTGCAGCTGAGCTTCTCATAAAGACAGTGATCTCATCTTGAGAATAGGGGGGAATTCACCAAAAATAAGTGTGAATAATTATTCAGTTGAAATAAGTCCCAAACTGCAGTTGTATGCAGAATTATTTTTGCATGTCTGTGATGTAAAATACTGCACACAAGGGGTAATTATTCTTAGAAATGTCACATAATGGAGTTTGGTGTTTGCACTGCAGCAGTAATTGAAGTTTTCAGGTATCAAGGTGCTACTATATGGCATGTTGGATAAATGTAGTGAGAAGCAATTGCTCTGTAGAGGCATCTTGCTGAGGAAAAAAGAGGAATGTATTTCACAAAGGGTAGTAAGAGTTTCTTGCTCAAGGTCTGATGTTAAACCAAGACTGCACTTGATCTGAATTGAAAGAAACAAGTGGGGCTTCATTCTTTTAAGTTCTCATGTACACTGATCATATGGGTAAGTGAAATGCAGCAAAGAGGGACAAGCCCAAAAGCAAAGATCTGGGTTTTTTTTGTGGTGAAATCCATTGCATCAGGAGAAGCTTCACCTTGGTCACAGATTGTGAGGCTGTCTGTGGAATTGCTTCTGGAAGAAGCTCATCTAGGCATGTCAGGCTGTTGGGGCAGTGCAGCAAGTGGTACTTAGAAATCTGACACTCTGAAGGTGAGCTAAATTCTGGTTTTAATTAACACACAATTACCATAATTGTGTAGCTTTGAATGAGATGCTACAGAAAGCAGCATCTGAAGATCCAGAGGGTTTCCCTGAAAAACAAGGTTAATAACTTCTTCACAGGGTCTCTCTCTGCATACAAAAAGACTAATGAACTGTTCTCATGGCTGACTTAAGCTGAAGACTCTGGGCTGTGGGCTGATTAATTGTGTTAATTCTCTTATGTCACGGAGTGCTGCAGATATCTGGGCTTGCAGCAAATTACATCGACGAGGTTTTGCTGTGACCAAGTGTAAAATCAAACCCATCCGAGGTTGGGCTGTGCAGGCAGGTGCCCCCAGCAGAGGGAGCAGGAAGCTGAGAGCAGTGGATATTTAAAGCACTCTCAGGAGGCTTGTGAGTGCTTGTCAGGCAGTATCTGCAAACAGAGCCTTGTGTGCAGGTAACTCGAAGCAGATTCTGGTAAATGTGTTTGTCCAGGTAATCAGCAACAAGCCCCATTTTTCTTCTGTGGAGTGATAAGAGGAATAGCTCACTCTGAAGTGAGACTGCTCAGGACCTTGCTTTTAATACTGTTTTCTTTCTGTATCCTTTGGGAGTCTTGTACACCTCATTTTTCAGTGTTTCTCTTGCCCTTCCCCCTATTTCAGTGACTGTATTTTTTGGAAATCTTGACTATCTCAGTCTCTTGATTTTTGGTGGGAGCTTCTCCTTTCTGAGGTGTGAACCATTGTGCTGGAATCTGCTGGGTTTGTCATCTTTTGAAAAGCTTGCTTTGCAAACTGGGAGTGCAGCATATTCCTAGGGTAGAAGTGTTTGTTTTTCCATCCCTTGTGTGTGTTCCTGTCTGCAAACAACTTTTTCCAAGTTTCCAGCCTTCCATCCTTCCCACACAGTTCATGAGATGTCCTGTTTGATTGTCTGCTAATCCTCCTCTCTTGGTTGAATTTTGAGAGCTGCTGACAGATGCTTCATTTTACCATTGGCTTGTATTTTGCCACCTGATACATCCTAAAGAGCTGCCTTTTTCCTGCCAGCTGTGGGGGGATTGTGGCTTCTTGGAGCACTTCTCTTAGAACATAGAAACTCAACAGAGCTCTGGAACTGGGACTTTGGCAACTGGGCTTAAACTATCAAGGTTGATCCTTTCTTTATACAAGTCACGTTAAAGACTCATTGCTTCATGGCTCTGTTACATAGAGGTTGCTAGAGTTGTAGGAAAACATGCAGGAAATTGTTTCCTTTGAGATTTACCCTGTTAAAGGCAAAATGGGGAAAAATGAAGTCAGAGCTTCCCTTACAGATTGAGAGTGGTTTGTTTGGGCTTTTGGGTGTCTTACTCACCAACCTGCTGGAAAGAAGGTGGACTGTTTAAAAAAGCATTTGCATAATGGGCTTTGAACTTGAACAAAGAAATAGAATGAGCTTTTCTCCTTCATCTCACTTCTGACCTGAGTAGGTGTCTGGATCTTATGGGAGGATTTGGTGTGTGGTTTGTACTCTCATCATTATGACAAACTTCATATCCCTCTGACTCGGAAGGTCTCTTCCCTGCCTGGTACTTGCTTTTGCTTCCTGATTAAACCCTGGATAGTTGATTTGAACAATAGAAATGACAGAAAGGAGTTCCTGTTAATTTGAGACCTGTTACTAGATCTGTCACTTAGTGACTCACTTCAGGATGTAAAGGAGGGAGAATGGGCTCTGGAGTAACAATTTTGTTATTTTGGTTAAATGTTGTGGTCGATTTTCACTTGAGGAAAATGTGTATTGTTATCTTGAGAGAGCAAGAGTGGAAGTTGTGGGGATGTGGATTTCCAAGCCTTGATTATTTTTAAAAATAAAACTCTTCTACCAGTGACAGCTTCTTCAGTGTTTGCTGCAGCCTCTAGAGTAGACTGTAATGCTGCAGTTACTTGGCCTCACAGATACTGTAGATCTACAGGGGATTTTTGCTCTTGTGTGAAAAATACCAGTGATTTTGTAGCCTGGTAACACCTGGCTATTACCTGGCCTAAATCATAACACCTGAAAGAGGTAAGTGACATCTGACATATGGGAACAGCAGCTCCAAGAACTGAAACCTGCACTTCAGGAGTGTTTGATAAGGCTGGACAGCAAAGGTCCCATTGGTGGGTGAAGGGTTGTGTTTGGTTTAGAAGTTCTGGGCTGGTCAGTAGTTGTTGGTTTGCGCTGATCCGTTTGATTTCTTGCCTTGAAATTGATTATGTCTCCAACTTTCTTGCAGGGTTTCCACGGTCCTTATCCCTTCGGACAGTCTTAAAACACACAAAACACAAAACGGGTATCGACAAGAGGAGAATTTAACAAAGAACTGACTTTGGGGGAAGGGAGGGGGATTCGTGTGGCAGACACAACGTGGATCCCCCCTTCCCTGCCTCCGCGTTGTGGATAAAGAAGAAAAAACAAAAGCCCAGTAACTTAAGACTTAGCTGTTTCCAGAGGAAAAATACAAAAATCTAAGTATGCATGTGTGAATGCTGGATTTCAGGAGTGTTGTTAAATGCTATGAGAAAGAAAATATACCAACACCATGGGTTTGTTGTTTTTTTGGGGTTTTTTTTTAGAAATCATTCTCACAGATAATTAGGTAGCTTGAAGAGAAGTTTAAAAATGAAAAAGCCATCTTTAAAAAAATATTTTGCCTACAGAGCGGTTGTAGTTTGAGCAAATGTTTAATTTCTGTTTGTTTCTTGTTCCTATATTTTTTTTAAAGAAGGGACAGCGTGCATTTTTATGGAACTGTCAAGTTTTGCTTGCTAGGAATGGGAATTTGCTTAGCATCTTCTGGGGTTTGTGCAGTGACTTCTTTTTTTGTCAGCCATTTTTTTAAGGACAGGTTGGGCCTGTACCCAGCTCTGCATTTTTAATATCTGCTGGTTTTAGTTAGCAGCTTTTTAATCTTTTCTTTCTTTCTATTTTTCCCTTTTGGTTTGGGTGTTGCTGTTAGTTGTCCTGCAGGTCACTGGAAACCATGCTTGAAGACCAGGTCTCAAAAGTTGGGAGAGAGAGAAAGAGAGACTCTGGGACTTGTAGGATAACATGGAAGGCTCATTTCCCTTCCCCTTGTACATGAAATACAGACAAATAGACACCCATATCAATAAGAAACAGATTAATTAAAGTTCCAGAGCTGTCTGTGTGGTTAGCATTTTAAAGTACCTTTTTGTTAACTCTTGATGTACAGTAGCTGCGCCTAGAGCAGCCAAGCAAGCGTATCAGTTGTGTGCCAAGAGGAACCTCTCTTTCTGTAGCTGTAATTCACTTGGTAGTAGTTGCAAAGCTTTGTGGAAGTCATGTCCTTGGAATTTTGAATCTCCCATCTCTTCCAGAGTATAAGTTTGCATTCATTTCTCCTGTGATGAGGTATTAGTTTTGGGGCTGATTGTTTGTTTTTTGAATGCAGAGCAAGAGTTACCATTGTCAGCTGGATTCTGCTGTTGCCTTGTACTCATTGGCCTTTATTGCCCTGGCTTGTAGGTTTCTTGAGGCTCTTTCCTTCTAAACAGGCTCTCCAGGGCTTGGTCTTGAGAGGAGGAATCACTGCTGTACAGATTCGTGTTGCTTTGCTGTTCCTCCAGTGTGTTTTTCCTCTAGTTAGGGCCTGGGAAGCCCAGTGTGAGGGGAAAGAGAATAGCCCCAAGTGCTGTGGTGGGTTTCTGAAGTGCTGTGTCACCACAGATGCTTCTGAAGGGGAGTGAGGTGATGGGACACTGATTCAGAAATGTGAACAAGGCTCAACAGCCATCTGCCAAAGCTACAGTCACATGCAAATCTCCCACTACCTTCTTCCAGATCTTTCCAGTGAAGACTCTTGTCCTCCTTGTGTGAGCAGAGCACAGGCTTGTTGCATGGCATGTGGCTTTACACTGATTACTCTTGGCTAGTTGTATTTTCATGGCTGGTTTTCAATGGGGGATTCATTTTCCTTGCAGCCACCAAGGACTCTCTTAGCTTAGTGCACACAGGTAGATCTTGTGGAGGACTGGGAGTTCCTTGTATCCAACAGAGGAAGAGAGTTTGTATTTCAGAGGTTCAGTTTTTAAAGGTCATTGTTAGCTGAAGTCTCCCTTCAAAAATCTGCTTGCTTGGAGAAACAAATACAGCCTAAGAAATTGTTTGCATAAAAGAGGCAGTTGCAGGGGTTGAATTGCTGGCCACGTGCAGCTTGGGGAGCACCTGGGTCTTTCTGGGCACCTCCCTAGAGCTGGGTGAGGGCTGAGATCCAGAGTGAACCCCTGGAAGGTGGTGCTGCCCTGCACAGTGCAGCTCCAGGGTTTGGTTCCTGTCCTGTAACATCATTTTGCCCTTGGTTAGTTACCTCCTCTTAGCATCCAGCCTAGGGGGTGGTTTACATCACTGCAGGGCAGATGTGGGCAAGTGGGCTCTTTTTTTTGCTCCCTCCTCTCCAATCAGGTGGCTTGTGTGACCAGCTCTGAAGGCACAAGCACCTCCGTGCCCATCACACCTCTTGCACTGCAGCTGCTTCCCTTCTGAAGGCATCTAAACATTGCAGTCTGCTGTTTGTCCAAGTAACAAGGTGATTTCTTATCTTTATGAGCTCCTTTTATCAACTGTGTAGTGGAAGGGAGGAAAAAATCGGAAGATCTGAGTTTGTCTCTTACAGCTGGTGCTGCAACCTTTGCCTTTTTCAGCTGAGGCATCTAGGAGACCCTTGAATTTAAGTACCCCCATGTTGGCTTTCCTCTGCTCCCAGCCCTGTGCTCCTTCCGTGTCTAATGGCTGCCACATTCGTGTTCCTGTGCTTCTCCTGAGACTGAATTTTCCTTTTCTTGCAGAAAAAAAACAAAACAAAAAAACACCCCAACTTGCATGCACCCCAAGTAGTCGTGTGCTTTCCCACTCAGAAGGCATTCTTGTTCTGCACACACCTGGATTCTCTGGAGTGTTTTCAGTCTGTGGTGTCCTTGTCACAAGGGTCACTTACTCCAGGGTGTGAAGAAAGGCAGGGTCAGACCCAAGTTGCTGCTGAAATCTGCAACCTCTTGCTGCTCACTTCACTGCTCTTCCCCAGGTGCCTGTGAGCACTCTTGTCTGCAGAAATGATCTCTCTACAAATAATGCTGCAGAGCTCAGGGTGCTTGGAGGGTCAGGGCTGTAGCCCTGGCTGAGATGGAGGGATATTTTAATTAGTGGTTGCTCTACCTCTGGGTTTTTCCTTGTGTAAAAACTGTTTTGCTGAGGCTAAAGGTGGTTTTATCTCCTTGGGTTCCTTAGAGTTCAGTGGTACAACCAGCCCTCAAATGGCTCCTGCTGCCAAGTTTCCAGCTTTTAAGTAGGAGGGTTTGAGGTGTCTTCAGCAAAGCTGCTTCCAGGGGACTTCAGGGCACTTGGTTGTGTTGGTTCCTGTAGGGTTGGTGCAGTTCAACTTGCAGTCTTAACATCAGATCCAGAAACAAATGACCAGATTTTTTCAGAGGTGCTGAATGCCAAATATTTTGGTGAGCCTGAAGTGTGGGCAGTGACTCAGGTGACCCCATCCAGGTGAGTTGTGCACCCAGAACTCAAGCCTGTTAGGAATGGGAGGAGATCCCTTACAGGTGAACCAGAGAAGAGTCTGTTATCCCAGTGGGGCTGGTACCTGCTGGGACAGGAGGGTGCCGTGACAGAGGTTGCAACTGGCTCCAGGCTCTGCTGAACAACTGTCTGTCTTGAAGTCCTGAGAAGGAGGGAGGGGAGATCATCTTTACCCCCAAACCTTCCCAAAAGAAAGAGATTGCTGAACATCTCTGATGGGCTCCAAAATGGATCCCTGTGGCAAGTGGGAGCCACTTAGGAGGTAGAACCATATCACTAATCCAGTCAGCCCAGGCACCCTCTCTCAGCCTGGGCAAACTGGAGCACAATATCCCTTGGACCAGCCCAAAACTGGCACGTGAGGCGATGGAGGGAGCTGGAATCTGCTGCCCACATCTCAGGAGAGTTGGATTCTGCCCCTCCAGGGTTTGGAAAGGGGCAAACAAAGCAGAGGGCAGGTGGGCAGGAGAGCAGCCAGAGGCTGCAGGGTTAGGAAATGCACGCTGTCCCACCTCTGGGTTTCTGTTGTGTGTTTTAATTTTTTTTCATGTGTGAGTGTGTGGGTGGTTCTGCAGCCTGTCTGTTCCCCGGGGGGAGTGCATGTGTAGAACAGGATGGTGTGTTGCCTCATGGAGTCTGGGAGAAGTCCTATGATAGCACATTGGGGGTTAAATAAAGGAAGCTTTTTTCCTTAATGTATAAATGAATATTTGTATGATTAAATTAACACAGAAAAAAAAATATAATTCTGTAGCTGAGTTTTATTGAAGCTGTAAAAAATTCTGTCATCTGGTAGCTAAATGGCCCCAGCTTGTTGCTCTCTCCAGGGTGTTCCCTTAGGAGCTGGATCCCTACACCCAGGTCTTCATTCTTAAAAACAAAAGACAAAAAACAAAACAGCAACCAAAAAAAACCACACCACAAAAAAAAACTCAACCCAAAATTAATTCAAAGCTCATTAAGTTTATCAAAGCACCTTTCCCGTCTGGGTGGGTACAAGGATGGCTGAGAGGCCTGAGTGGGTTATTTGTTTGTGTGGACAGTGATGGGGAGGGCAGGTATGAAGAATAACTGGGGCTCTTCCCTCAGCATCCCTTTCTGGAAGAGGATTCCCCCAGGATGTCCCTTGTTACAAGGGCAGGTAATGTCACCACAGTGATGCTGTGTTCTCCTGCACCAGCCCTCAGCACTGGGGAGGGGTGGAGGGGATGGAGAGGAGCACCAGTTCAGCACCAGCTCAGGAGGAGCTGCTGGCTCCTTCCAGCTGTGCCAGGGACTGGAGCAGGAGAGGGAGGCAGCACCAGGAGGAGTGAAGTCCAGGTTTAGTGGTCACCACAGGGTCACCAGCACAAAGTGATGCTGCAGGTGGGTCTCTGAATGCTCCTTGCATGTGTTATTTACATCCCAGCACTTCACCCAGAGCCTTGGTGCTGCTCCAGCCTCTGACCAGCAACAGGCCTGACCTGCTGGTGCACGAGTCTCCTGGGGAGGCATTTTCAATGAAGGATGTTTGCTTATATTTTTCCCCTTTACTATCACTAAAGCAATACATGGGGCTCTGGTGCAGCAGGATGGGGCAGAGGAAGGTCTCTGCTGTGGTGGGCACTTGTGTGGTCATCCTGGGCTGTTCTTATTTCCCAGGAAGGCCTTGATACTCGGGGCACCCAGCCTGAACATTTGCCTATATAAACTACCTGGTGGAGCAGCTCAGCTGAAGCTCTTCTGCTCACATGGGACTTTGTTGCTAATCCTCCCGAGGAACCTCCATGTGTGTGCACTGGGTTTGCTTTTTAACATTTGAATAAATGCCTGGAGCTTTTCTGTCCTTTTTGAGCTTGACTGAAAGCCTCACTGGCAACAAGACATCCTGCTCCCTGTGCCTACAGGTATTTATTTTGTGCCTTGAAAAGAATGCACCCCTTGAGCTCCTGGTGCTTGCAGGTGTCTTTGAAGGCCACTCTGTTTGGGTAGGTTAGAATTGCCTCCCCTGCTCCCTGCTCAACTTTTCATTTGCTGCTTATTTGCTTGAAAGAATCTGTTTGTCTTTAGGGTTGCAACCTGTCCAAGGTTGCCAGGACAGGACAATCCCATCACACCTAATACTATCTCCTGAGCAGGTAAATAACCTGCTGGGACTGGAGGTCACCTCACCACCATGATCCCTGCACGTGGGGTCTGGGTGTGGTGCAGGGTGGCAAGGCAGGAGACCAAGGCAAACTTGGGGTTGCTTTTTCTGCTTTTATTTTTGTTTTAAGGGGAGCTGCAGCAGGGGAGAAAAAGGCAGCTTTTCATCAGGTTTTTGATTCTTTTCTCCCCTTCTTCCTGCTGTGTCCACCAAACAGGGACATGCAGCTTGTGGTGCACAGTAAGATGCTAAGGGAGGGATTTGTGCTCCCTCCTCTTCCTCCCTCTGCTCTTCCTGCCCCTCTTCCTCCCTCTGCTCTTCCTGCCCCTCTTCCTCCCTCTGCTCTTCCTGCCCCTCTTCCTCCCTCTGTTCTTCCTGCCCCTCTGCTCTTCCTTCTCTGTGGATCCTTTGGGGATGCACAGTGGGATGTTGGCAGGTTGAGGGGAGCCCAGCCCAGGCTGGCAAAGGGAACAGAGAGCAGGTCCCTGGGAAGCACTGTGGGACCTGCCTGTATGTACACAGGGCCAGGAACAGTTTTTCAGCACAACCTTTTCCTGGAAGTTTTCTGGCAGCTGTGATCCCTGCCCTTGGCCTGCTCTGCCTGTGCCTTAGCTGGAAAATACCTGGTTAAACAGAAATTATTTGAAGTGATCTAATCTCAAACGTTTCCTACCCCATTCATAAAGCAGCTGAGTAGTAAAAGGGGTGGCAGAGGCCAAGCAGGGAGCAGGTGGCATCCAGAGGGAAGGAGCAGCCTTGTTTGCCCCATGGAATGCTGTGAGCTCAGCTCTGCAGAGCAAAGGGAACAGGCCTGGCTCACTTGGAGCATTTCCTGATTTATTTTATTCTCTTCCCTGCAGCAGAGATGCCTTTGCAATAACTAAGAGGGCCAAAGTTGGGGGGGGAATGTGTGTTTCACCTGTTTATGGATGGAGTAAGAGGCTCAACTCCCTGAGAGGCAGCTTGGCTGTGGGGTAAGTTGGTGACACTGCAGGAATCATGGCTCCATCTTCTGTGACAGTGTCAGGAAAGGATGATGCTGGGCCCTGGGTGAAGGGGTTGATGTGAACTGAGGATCCTCCAGACAGGAGGAACAGCCCGTCGGAGCTTCCCGGAGGCAGCAGCCCTGGCTCCTGCAGGTCAGGGCTATGTGTTTGAACACCTTCTGCATACAACCACTTGTATAACCAGCTCCCCAAGGGCTCCCATGGGCTCTTCTCCCAGCTCAGCTGTGCTACTGTGCAAGCTGAGGGTGTTTGAACAAGCCTGAGGCTGGAGATGGGATGTAACTGTTCTTCTCCAAGAGGTGTTTTTTTCCAGCAGTCAAGTGCCAGCTCTTCTTCACCTCTGGGGCTGTGCTAGATGGGCTGTTTGTGGGAACTCATGAAGGATCTCTACCAACAAGGATAAAAACCTTCTCAAGAGCTTTCTTACTTGCTGGCAGGACTCAGCCCTGTGCTTCCTTGCTTGGCTGACTCTGTGTTGAGGCATTCAGACTGCCCTGGGAGAGCTGCTGAGCCCCTGCACCTCCTGGGGCACAGTCAGACTCTCCAGAGCCACTGATACCTTGCAGGCAGCTGCTGAAAACACTGGCAGTGACCATAAACTCCAAGCAAACCCTGAACTGGGACATCCAAGAGGAGAGAGAGAGGATGAGAGCAGGTGTGTGGGTGGGGAAGGCCATATAGGATGTCTTGCAGTGCTGCTGGTGGCTGCCTTGTCTCCATAGCAATCTCCCTTTATTGACTTAAAAACAAGGCTCCTGCTTCCCAGCTGCTGCCCTGGAGCTGGGCTGCCCTGGGTTGAGCAGGGTGGGTCAGGGCTGAGCATGGAGCTCATGCACTTTCCCCTCTGCCCTGCTGAAGGGCTGTGACGTGCTGTGCCCTGGGGTGGTGACAGCTCTGGGGACTCTCCACCCTGCAGCTGGTGAAAGATGCCTGGCCAGGAGGTTGGGCTGCTGGAGATCCACAGCCCTTGCTGTGTTTCATAGGTGAGAGAGGCTGGAAGAGGAAATGCTGAGTCCCTGTCTTGTTCTGAGACCATCCACTGTCCCACAGGCCTCATTGAACACCAGAAAGAGCTTGTGGGTGTCTTGTCTTTGCTCTGTGGGGCTGCAGCTCATCCCACTGGCCCCAGCTCAGCTGCTGCCCCAGCTTACCCTTGCCAGGCAGGTTCCTCACCTGTAAGGCAGGAATAAACACCCTGAGGAGGCTGGATGGATGGGCTGGGTGTCCTTGTGCTCAACAGGCTGCTTGTGCTTGGTCACAGTGTGGGGCAGGAGCTGGGGAGCACCTTCCTGACTTTGGGCTGGCTTGGTGGCTCCATGTCCTGCAGGAATGGACTTGGAACTTACCAGGGTTTGCTGGGGAAGGGCCTTGGCCTGAAGCAGGTGCCAGCAGAGGGAGCTGAGATTGTTCCTCATCTGCAAAACCTTCCAGGGATGCTGGATGTGGCTTTTCCAAGCTGGGGAACCTGCTGGGGACAGTGGCTGGCCAGGTGCAGTGTCCTGCACCTCTGGAGCACCCTGCACAGAGCTCGGGGCTGGGGAGGGGTTGCACACATCTGGTTGTGTGGGATGTGTGGTCCATGCTGGCCCCACAGGGCAGTAGGTGACACTGTGTCCCCTGGCCTGTCACCACCACTGTGGGGCTAGGGTGATGATGCTGAGCTGGGACAGCACGGGCAGAACCTCTGTGGGGCTGAGATGCCCTGTCTGTGGGGATGAGGAAGGTGTCTGAACACCAGTGGGTCCTTTTGTGTCCAAGTTTGGAAGGTGACATGGGGAGCAAAGGGGGTCTGGGTGACAACTTGGAGCCAAATGTTGCTTGGATGTGACCATCCAGGAAGGGGGGAGAGTTTTCCCCTTGGGACCCTGTGCCTGTCACAGTGTGGTGGGGACAGTAATTCTGCTGGCCAGGATGCTGCTCTGCCTCTCTCTGGGTTGCACAGACTCTTGTTTAGCAAAGCCCTCCTGCAGGAGGAGGGTTTCAGCCCCTCCTGGGGCTGAGCTCCCTGTGCTGCTGGTGAGGAGCAGCCTGGTCTGTGCCTGAGAGAGCCCACGAGGTTTGTCATCCTGGAGATGACAGGGAGAACCTCATATTCCTTCCTATCTAATCTGCCCCATTTTCCCACCTCCTTCTTTGCCATGGCTGGGTTTCCTCAATTCATCCTCACAGCTGCAGGCTGGGCTGTGGCATCACCCTGGTGCAGCAAACCCAGACCCCAGAGTGGCCTTGGATGGGACCCCAGGAGGTGACCCTGGGGATGCTTGTGCCCCAGCTGGGCTTGGTGGGATGTTGAACATCCCTTGTAGGTGACAGGGAGAGATGTTTGGGGACTAACACTCCTGAGTTTGACAGCAGAGAGGGTCTCAGTCCCAGGGAGGCAGCAGGGATGTCCCTGGCTTATGGGGTGCTTGAACCCATCCTGCCTTCCCCTCCAGCAGCTCTGGGTGCTGCTCTGATGGGTGCTGTCAGCAGCAGAGAGTGGT
This sequence comes from Chaetura pelagica, assembly GCF_000747805.2. Lineage (NCBI taxonomy): Eukaryota > Metazoa > Chordata > Aves > Apodiformes > Apodidae > Chaetura > Chaetura pelagica. The sequence continues at coordinate 1,018,633 of NW_009970727.1, read as the reverse complement.
GCTTGGCTGGACTTTGCACAGAGGAGTGTTGGGCAATCGTGGCTGCTGCCACTGCCTTTTGGGCTACCTGGGCTACCTGCTTCACCTGCCTCCAGGCAGCAAGCAGAGCTGGGGGCAAAAGGGGGCTTGGGCTTGTCCTTCCTCCCTCTGGTCTGTGGAAAGACCCTGTGCAGTGAGACCTTTTGAGGCTTCTCTGTGATGGGATGTGTCATGTCCTCTTCCTTCTTGCCCCCCTTCCTGGGGTTCCCTCAGTGCTCCCCTGAGCTCACCAGGACTTGACAGCATCTGTGGCACGAGGAGAGGAACCTTTGCTCCCCAAACTGTGGCTTTGGAGCATCCCAGTTTGTCCATCTCAGGAAGGAAGGGGATGAGGAGGGGCTCAATGCTCTGGGTGCACCCCCTGAGCAGGGACCCCCCCCTTCCTGGGCCCACCTGGCTGCTCTGCCCTGCCCGCAGGGAGGAAGGAGGTGACGGTGCCTGAGAAGCAGGTTTGTCAGAATTTTAAAAGGGATCTAAATAAATAGTGATAAGGAAACAATTATTTAAAGAGCAAACAAATGGAAACTGCTAAATGTACTTTTTTCTTTTATTTTTTTTCTTTTTTTTTTGGGGGGGGAGGGGTGTGAAGGGTTTAGGGGTTGATGCCATCGGGTGCTGGGAGTCCCTGCAGGGGCTGGATCAGGGGCTGGGCTGGAGGAGCTGCCCTGGGGTGGGCAGGGAGGGGAAGCCCTGGCTGCTCAGCCAACCTGGAAATGGGCCTCCCCATGACCAGCTTTCCTTTCATCCCACCAGGAAAAGGGTTTTATGGGTCACCTGAAAACACCATTCCTCAGGTGAGCCCCTTCCTGACGGGCTCAGGGTGTTTGCAGCCAAGTGTCAGGTCAGTGGGGATGTGGGGCAGGGATGGCCCCAGGTGTGCACAGGGCAGGTTTTGTGGCAGGGACACATCAAACCCACTGCCTTTGGTTTGCTTTAAACACAGAGAGGAGCCTTGGTTTGCTGCTACCACCAGGCAGTGCCTTCAGAGTAAGGATGTGTTTCTTGTGCCTCCTACATGGCACTTGGGGTCCTGGGCAGGTCTAGGAAGGTGCATGGATTTGTGGCAGGAGCTGGAGAGCCTGGAGAGCCCTTCCCAGCCCTGCTGCAGGGAGCAGGGTGCTGGTGGGAGAGCCCATTCCTCTTGTCTCCCCAGCTGCCCCAGCCCTTTGGAGCTGTCACCATCAGGGCTTTGTTTCAAAGGGCAGCTCATTCCCATCCTTCCCCCCCTCCTCCCATGGCTTTTTTTTCATCAGCTTTTGGTTGGGGATTAGGCAGGTATTGACAGAACAAACAGTTTTGCTGCCCTCAAAAATCCACCACCGAGGAGAGAAACGAGGTCCTCCCTCTGCTGGAGCCCTGAGCCAGTGCTGGGATGGAGAGAGCCAGGTCTGGGGTGGGACAGCCCTGCCAGGGGACACTGGAGCCATTTCGGGTCACATCCCAGCCCGGGGTTGGGCCCTGGCTCCTGCTCTCTTGTGGAGCATTAATTGCTTTCTGCTTTAATTATCCCTTCCTGTGAAACCAGGGATGCCACTGAGGAATGTTGCTCTTCTCCAGCAGGGCTTTGGTGTGTGCTGGTGGCCCAGCTCTGCCCAGAGCTCTGCCCTGCCCATCTCCCAGTATCCATCACAGCTTCATTCTTGGCCAGGTTCTGGGAACTGAGGCTCCTTGTCATGTTGGGACTAAGGGTGAACTCCCAGCAGGACCTTGTGTTTGCTGGGAAAAAGCAAATTCCTCCAAGCTTCAAGGCCAGCCCAGCACCTGGGGAGGGAGTGAAAGCAAGAGAGGCTGCTGCCCCTCCCTGTCCCCTTCACTTGGGGTCCTGCCTCCTTCCTGCACCCCTTTTTACCTGACTCCCTAGGGAGCCTGCAGGCCTGGGGTGCCTGACCCAGGTGATGATCCCTGGGAATGACACGTTTCCCTTGGAGCTGAGTGACTCACAGCTGAGTCACTGGCTCTGCAGCAGCTCCATCTTGTCTCCAGCCCCAGCCTCTCTCCAGCCCTGCAGGTTTTTCCCAGTCCCCACCACGGTGGGAGAGATGCTGGGGGACCAGGAGCCTGGTGCCTTCACCCCAGAGCTGTGGCTCCGTGTGATGCTGTGGGACATGGAGCAGCTTCCATGGCCAGTGGGGTCCCTGAGGGGACACAGATGAGCCCTCCCTGCTCTCCTCCCATGGGAGCAAACCTGGCTCAGCAGGACTTTCTGAAGCCCAGAGGGACAGGAGGTGGGTGTCTCATGTCCCTGCCTTCCCTTCTCCATCCCACCAACACCTCTGAGCTGGGAAGAGGCTGCCAGGACTTTGTAGGGTTATTTTTAGGGATTATCCCCCCCTTTTGGTGCAAAACCTCCTGCAGGCTCTGCTGGGATGGGTAGCACAGGACTGAGGTGCAGCCAAGAGCCTCCCCTGCTCCCCAGGGCATTGTGTGCTGCCCTGTCCCTCCTTGGCTTTTGGGACCATTGGAGCTTCTCGTGCCACCTGCTCCCACCCGGGAGGTTGTTCTTCCCTCCCTGCCCAGCAGCTCCCACGCTCCCCGGGGGCCGTTGTGCCCGAGGATCGTTTTGCATGCGGGGAGAGAGAGAGAGAGAGAGAGAGAGAGAGAAAATCAGAGGCAGGAGAATGAATTTGCATTTCTGAAATGGCAACCGCTGTGGGAAAACAACCAAAACGTCCTGCCGAGGGTTCTCGCTGCAGCTCCGGGGCCCCGCGCTGGGGCTGTGTGAAAAGACAACATTCCCGTCTGCTGGCACCGGGCCCTGCCCGTCTCACCTGGCTGCCCGTGTGTGCCTGGGAACCGCTGCCACCCCAGGGGGGCTGCTGGCCCTGCCACCCCCCCCCCAGACCCCTCCCCGACCCTTCCCAGACCCCTCCAGCCCCTTCCCCGACCCCTCAAAGGTCTCCCTGCCTGTGGGTTCTCACACCCCCCCAACCACCCCTTTGCCCCCCAGGTCGCTGTGGGGCTGTCTGCTCTGCCAGGATTCACCCCGCAGCCAAGCTGGGCACACCCTGAACCTTCTCTTCCTGGCACCGCAGGTCGATCTGCAGCCATTTCCAGGCTTTTAATCCCGAGAGACAAAAGCAGGAGTTTAAGGCGACCGGAGGAAGGAAAGCTCAGGGCTTTGAGCAGGGAACAGCAAACACGGCTGGAGGCTCCGCGGTGCCAGCCCGGCTGGGCACCCTCTGCACCCCCCCTGCCCCAACCACACTTTGCAGCAGCAACACCGGCCCCCCCGGGCTGCCCGGGCAGGGGGGAGCAGGGCAGGGGGTGCTGCAGGCAGGGGGACAGGCAGGACAGTGTGTTTGGTTGGGGAGCTGGAGGCCCTGGGGCTGGATTCGTGGTGGGAGGGCAGGGTCGTGCTGGCATCACCCTGGTATCTTCATCCCTTTCCCAAGCTCCCTCCTGGGCACGGCTGGAGGGCAGGGCTGCAGCACCCCAGAGCCAAACCTCAGCACCTCCAGCTGCCTCTGCACAGGACCAGCTGAGCACCCATCCTTCCATGCTGAGCCCAGGGACAGCTCTGGGACCTCCTGTGCCCCCAGCCCAGCCCCCTTCCCTGCACCCTGGATGGAGCTGGCATCTCCAACACCCCCTATTTCCCCTATTTCCACCCTCAGGAGCTTCCCTGAAGCACAGGTGCCACCGTTTGGTTCACGGTGCCATTAACTCTCCTACTCCTGCTTTTCTTTTTCCCCTCAGGATCCCCTCCCATGGCTCAGGGACATCAGGACCTGCCTGATGCAGAAGGGACCATGGACGGGAGCTCTTTTATCAGGGTGGGCCCTGCAGGCGGGTGCCAGCAGCAGGCACGGTGGCTGTTTGCCTCCAGCACACACATGTCCCCCATAAATAGGGTTTATGGCAGCATCTGGGAGATGGAGAAGCTTGGCAGGGGGCCCGGGGAGGTAATAAAGAGGAGCAGCCCCACACAGGGGCTGCTCAGGAAATGGGTGTATCCGAGTAGGGGGAGGAGGGATCCGAGGGGCTTTTTGGTTGGTTTCTGCCCCTGAGGAACCTTGGTGGTTTGAGAGGTGAGGTGGTTGGAGTGGTTCTGAGCAGTGTGGGAGCTCTGGAGATGGTCCCTGGTAGGTCTACGTAGGGTTGTTGTGCACATGAAGGGAGTGTTGGTG